>NW_027423780.1:1200000-1752500 GCF_013202065.1 Cotesia typhae | reverse complement strand
TCGTCGAGCTCGTTTAGCGTATGCTTACGATCATCGAAATTGGAACTTGAGGGAATGGACAAATGTTTTATTCACTGATGAGTCTCGTTTTAATCTGTATGGCAACGATCGACGTCCTCTCGTTTGGCGCCGTCGTGGAGAACGTTTTCGCCAGAACTTTGTCCGTCCAGTCGTTGCCTACGGCGGTGGATCAGTTATGGTGTGGGGCGGCGTTTCACGAAATTGGAGAACACCTTTGGTAATTGTACGCGAAAATTTGACAGCTAGACGTTACATCGACCAAATTTTAAGGCCCATTGTTCTGCGCAGATGACAACATCTGAGGTCGTTCATATTGATGCAAGATAATGCACGTCCACACACAGCCAACATTACCCGGCGCTTCTTTGAGCGGCATGACATCACATTGTTGCGACACCCAGCAATGAGTCCAGATCTCAACCCCATAGAGCACGTTTGGGACATAATGGGCCGTCGGTTGCGCAGAGAGTATCCAAATTTGCAGAACTTAGCTGCTTTGGAGCGCGCGCTTCAGCACATTTGGAATACCATTCCGCAGCCTCAAATTACCGTCTGCATAAACATGGCTGAACGTTTGAGAGCCGTTATTGAAAACAGGGGTGGTAATACCCGGTATTGAGCCAACAAAAACCTTCAGAGAATGAGTTTGGAGTCATTAAATACGGTGGAACTGACGAGCCACCGGGTCTCAATTCTCCTGAAATACCTTACACACACACACACACACACACACACACACACACACACACACACACACACACACACACACACACACACAAGCGTAAATCCGACCGCGCGACCTCCACGTGGTACGCTTTGGATAACGCTAATGCCGGCGGTAATTGTTTTTTTAAACTTTTCAAGAGAAAAAATTTCAAAAAAAATTTTTTTTTTTTTCAATTTAAGCACTTTTTGGAACAAAAATGTGGAAAAAGCTCGAAAAAACAATTTTTTTTCTCATTTTTAAAAATTATGAGCTTTTCAGAGCAAAAAACGTGATCCTTTAATTTTTTCAAAAATTCGATCAGGTGAAACAAAAAAACGGCTGGCTGGATTAATTTGATTCTTTGTAGGTTTTTTGTGGACATATTGAACTGTAAAAGGAACACTTAACATTAGTGGTTTCCTCAATATTTTCGATCCAGCGCTTGATTTTCCAAAAAACCACTAAAAGCCCTTTTTTGTTGCATTTCCAAATTCATGTGACGGAAAGAAAAAATTTTTTTCGAAAAAACAATGGACAGTCGTTAAGGGAATTCATTCAAGTTCTTGAAACCCACCTTTAACTTTCTGTGCGATCATTGGTTGCTGAGATATCGATAATCAAAGACAAAAAGATCCTTTTCCATTTGAAGACCGATATCTCAGCGAGGAGTGGACGTATCAGGGTGTTGAAAAAAAGAAATTAAAGCTAAATGAACAAAGTATCCGACTCTTATGGTGGTTAAGCTAAAAAAATTTTTTCCACGCCCGTAGACCAAAAAAAAACTAAAAAAATTTTGAGAATTTTTTTGTTGCTGGTTTTTCTACGATTACTCAGAAACCGCGGAGGCTACAAAATTTTGAAGTTCTAATCCAAAAACTAGACACTTGGAGCTACAATTTCCTTTTTTTTTTATTTCCTGTACGACCATTTCTCTCAAAGTTACGGCCTGTTGAAAACTACCGAAAAATTTGGAATTTTTTTTTGATCCCTTAATTTTTTCCAGTAGTGTAGTTATAATTCATTTTAATTTGAACGTTTTAGAAAATGAGGCACTTATGAACACCGAGACCCTTCTTCTTAGTCAAAAATCAAAATCTACCGTTTCTACCGTTAGTCAAACTTCTCGCAATATCTCTGATTTTGAAGATGATATCAAAAAGAAATTAAAACCGAAAGCACTTCTAATGAATATCATGACACCGGAACTGGCAGCTGCCTTTGATCGTGGAAAGGTTAGCAGCAGAAATGCCGTCTATATTATAGCCCTTGCGACTTTCAAATCATTCTGAAATCAGTCTGAAAAAATTCTGGAAACATTATGGAATCATGATGGTTCCAGAGTGTTTCCAGAGTGGTTTTGTGCCTATTTTCCAGAATGAAACCAGAGTGCACCCAGACTAAAGTCAGAGTGGAATCAAAGTGAACTCAGAATAAAATTAAAGTGGAACCAGAGTGAACCCAGACTAAAGCCAGAGTAGAATCAAATTGAACTCAGAATGAAACTAAAGTGAAACCAAAGTGAACCCGGACTAAAGCCAGAGTGGAATCAGATTGGACTCAGAATGAAACTATAGTGGAACCAGAGTGGACCCAGACTAGAACTAGAGTGGAATCAAATTGGACTCAGAATGTAATTAAAGTGGAACCAGAATGATACCAGAATGGAACCAGATTAGAATCAAAGTGAATTTTACATAAAATCAAGATGGCTTCAAAGTGGAATCAACATGAAATTAAAATGAAATCAGAGTAAAATAATAATCAAATCAGAATTCATTCAGATTTAAACTAGCGTGAAGTCAACGTGAAATTTGCATGAGTCAATTATTAATATACTTCTTAAAGTTTTTTCCATCTTTATTATATAAATGTACATAATAAGATGTTACATAGTGGAAAACGTATCCTTTTATAATTTCAATGATATATATTAATATATTAATCAACATTAACAGTTTGTTTATTTAGTCACATTTCTATTTAAAAATGTTGATTAAAGAGTATTAAAAATTAATTCTTCTCAATCAGTTTTTATAATCAAAGTTGTTATTCATCTCATCTTTGACAAATTTAAAGATTTCTCCCAATCTTACGTACACTAAAACTATTTTAATAAAAACTTTATTATATCAATTATGAGTTGATCAGCATCGAAAATTGTATTTAAAATCAAAAATAGAAAATATAAAATTCCTATCATATAGAACGTAAGTTTCAGAAAATTGTAAATGTCTATATATAATATATCTGGTGAAGAAAATAAAGTCATGCGTAATATATGTCGGTAAAAATGTATGCTTCAATTTTTCTCCTAAATTCTCTTAAAAAAATTACATATCAATCATGACATAGTTTTTACTACAGCTGTTTTTTAAAATGCTTTTCGTACATGAACCTATTCACTATATGTATACAGTCTATAATTGTGCATTAAAAATCACAGGAAAAAAATATACAACTTGAAAAAATTAATTTTCCAATGACTTTTATTTAAAGTAAAAATAAATTTGTCATAATACTTCAAAGTTCACTTTCATTGTTACTTTACTTTCAAATTTTATGGTTTAAAGAAGTCAAAAATTAATGATGACCAACGTAGTAGCATTTCGTTCGTCAGTTTCCAGTGAAAAAAATGAAATTCAAGAATTAGTAGGTCCAATAATTATAAACAAAATGAAACGATCAGAATATTATAACGATATTACACAATTTTATTTAGTTACCAAACATGACAATGTTTCGATTTAGATATCCAAATTAATTATCACGTCAATTTCTATGAACTTGTACGTCAAGTAGTATCGTATACACGATGAAAAAAAATTTTTGTCTGATCATATATGATTATACATGAGGTTTGGAATGATCAAACATATATGACCAAAACATCTTGCGATAATACTCTTGGGATCTTAAAAAGTTTTTTTTTTAGACTGGCAATACGATTGTTTTGATACTGACATACAGCCTGTCAATAATTACCGAAAAATTTATTGGACAGTGACTATTTCCTAATTTTTTTTAATAATGACATAATTTTTTTGTAATTTTATTGTACTTTGCGAATTTTATCAAATTTAATAAGTTCTTAAACTTTACAAAAATCTATTGAATTCCGAATTTGATGAAATTGCAAAAATTTTTATAAAAACCAGTACTTTCTGTTGTTAAAAGTCTAATAAATTTATGTCTTTCAATATTAATGCTGGTGACTTGGACGAGTGAGCAGCGTTCCAGACGGCTTCCAGCTAAAAAGATTTGAGTTCGAGCCCTCCATACGCCTGCGATTTTTTTATTTAATATTGTCATGAATTGATTATCCTAATATTGTAACGAACCATTACCGTACTATTCCATTTCTCTATGTATTTATGAAATGAATTTGTTATTCTCGAAAGCATTTTTTTATCAGACATATATGAGTAAAAATAATTATATATGATCATATATAATAATGCATAAGTAAATCTGATTATATATGATTAGACGTGGCCAATATATATATATATATATATATATATTAGGGTGGGTCAAAAAAATCGAATAATTTATTTTTGACTTTATACTCTGAAAAATAGGTTCGTAGACACCTAAAAAGAATTCTCTCCAAGTATAAGCTCTTAATTATAACGGGAAGGTCCTCCGCTTTGCGGGTTTCTATTTTTTTCGAATAATCAGATAAAAAAATTTATATCTCGCTTCCAACTGCTTGGAAAAATATTCCGTGGCATAGATTTTGTGAGAAATTGAATGCTTTACAAAAAGGTCTCTTATGACTTTTTCAAAAACTCAACCGATTAAAAGATATTCATAGTTGAAGTTTGGCTATTTTAAGGAAAATATTCGTTTTTATTATGAATTTTATAAGTCGATGAAAAAAATTATTTCGGATTGCGGAACTCATGATTTTGTAGGAAATTTACTGCTCTACAAAAATGGTCTCTTATGATTTTTTGATTAAGTGAAGCCGTTACGAGATATTCATCGTCAAACATTAACGAATATCAATATTTCCAGTTTTTGATCAATAATTCGATAAATTTTAATTTAAACTATGAGTTTCAGGAAAATTTACATAAATTTGAGTTTCGATCGATAAAGAAATGTTATAAACAATTTTTTTAATATTGTTTTCAGTCTTGAGCTTGTTTGATTGCATTAAAACAAGAAATTAGAGCATTGTTTTCGACATATAGCCAATGATTAGTTTAATTTGAAGTGAATGACATATTTCTTTGTCAAATTTAATATGAAAAGTATTGAATCAAGTAAGAAACAACCAGTATTTAACTTTTTTATAGATAAATTTTTTATTGAATTATCAATTGCAATATAATTGTCTATATTTTTAACATAACAGTACGCTATTACTATAAATAATTTCTTTTATTACAATTTGGGAATGTTTTTGATGTTCTTTGACAACTTGCAATAAGTACTGGAATTGTTCTTCATTTTTGTCAAGCATTGATTATATTCACTGACTAATGCAACAGCTCGCTCTGCTGAATCATTGACAACTTTTAGTTGTTGAAAGTATTCTTTATTTTCGAGATAACTCTCATTAGTAGGCCATAATTCAACATCGACATCAAGAAAGTCATACGGTAGATCGAAGATTTTGAAAAGATTTAATGACTTTTTAGACACAAAGTCACTCAGAGTTCTCTGCGCCAATGAATTCAAATCTTTTTAGCAATTACAAATCTTTTAGCTTTAGAATCTGTACCTTCACGAGTATTAACAGCTTCAACAATACTTTTTTACTTCTAATGGAACGCCATCGTCAAACAGTGATAAAATGGCAAGTTCATCGCTCAAATACCATAAGTGCGAAATCATTTTTTCACACGTAGCTGAAGAAATCAAAGGATTGATATGTTTGTACTCCAATAAATTTTTCATAAACTGCAAGTCATGATAAGCAGTAGTTGTTGCAGAAGTTGATGAAAACCAAGCTTTTAAATACAATGTGACTATAAAAATACAGAAATGACGAAGACCATGCAATTCTTTCTGAGAGAGTTTGAATTCATCTCTGAATAGATACATTTTCAAACTATAAATGGCCTTAGCCATCCATCTAGCATGATGAACAGCACCAGGACGTTTGAAAGAAATCTTTTCTTGAGGCATTTCTCCAAGGAAAATCAATGATAATTCCAATAATTCTTTATCTAACTTATTATAACATTTCTTTATCGATCGAAACTCAAATTTATGTAAATTTTCCTGAAACTCATAGTTTAAATTAAAATTTATCGAATTATTGATCAAAAACTGGAAATATTGATATTCGTTAATGTTTGACGATGAATATCTCGTAACGGCTTCACTTAATCAAAAAATCATAAGAGACCATTTTTGTAGAGCAGTAAATTTCCTACAAAATCATGAGTTCCGCAATCCGAAATAATTTTTTTCATCGACTTATAAAATTCATAATAAAAACGAATATTTTCCTTAAAATAGCCAAACTTCAACTATGAATATCTTTTAATCGGTTGAGTTTTTGAAAAAGTCATAACAGACCTTTTTGTAAAGCATTCAATTTCTCACAAAATCTATGCCACGGAATATTTTTCCAAGCAGTTGGAAGCGAGATATAAATTTTTTTATCTGATTATTCGAAAAAAATAGAAACCCGCAAAGCGGAGGACCTTCCCGTTATAATTAAGAGCTTATACTTGGAGAGAATTCTTTTAGGTGTCTACGAACCTATTTTTCAGAGTATAAAATCAAAAATAAATTATTCGATTTTTTTGACCCACCCTAATATATATATATATATATATATATATATATATATATATATATATATATATATATAAACTTTTGAACAAACTACATTTTCTGAATCAGCTCGAAAAACTGAGTCAGAAAATGGCTAAATTTTTTAAAAGTTGCGCCATGAGGACGGCTGCAACCCTTGTGGAAATAATTCTCTGAAAAAACTCTTGAAAAGTCTTTATAACTCTGAATAAGACTTTTCGAAAGTCTTCACATCCCTAACTAAGTAAAGGAAAGACTTAATAAGTCTTCAAAACTCTGCAATACTCTTCAAAAGTCAAATTTTCCCTGCAATTTCGGAATTTCTCAAAGAGTTATTAAGACTTGATAAGACTTGTTCAGTTTTACAGGAAAAGAAGAAAATATTTCTTTTCAAAAAAATTACTTATCAGAATTAAATAAAACTATAAAAAAGAAGTAATGCATGTTTTAAAAAAATTTTTTTTAAATAATATTTTCATCACGAAAATACTTTGATGGGCATCGAATCACTCATAGTTGAGCAAGTCAAAACATCAACAGCAAATGAAGTGCACTTGATGTTGGAAACAGATACTACTCAAAGAGTACATCCAATCGGTATTTAATTTGGACTATCAAATATTAAAGTCAACTTTCTAGGTAGGAAAGAATTTTCTATCCACACGCTATCTGCTGGAATTAATTGATACCTAACATATTTTAGTTTACGAATTTACAGTTAGAATCTTTGAGTGTTCTTAGTTTCTAATAGGTGGCATGTGGTTAGAAAATTCTTTCCTACCTAGAAAGTTGACTTTAATATTTGATAGTCCAAATTAAATACCGATTGGATTTACTCTTTGAGTAATATCTGTTTCCAACAGCAAGTGCACTTCATTTGCTGTTGATGTTTTGACTTGCTCAACTATGAGTGATTCGATGCCCATCAAAGTATTTTCGTGATGAAAATATTATTTAAAAAAATTTTTTTAAAACATGCATTAATTCTTTTTATAGTTTTATTTAATTCTGATACGTAATTTTTTTGAAAAGAAATATTTTCTTCTTTTCCTGTAAAACTGAACAAGTCTTATCAAGTCTTAATAACTCTTTGAGAAATTCCGAAATTGCAGGGAAAATTTGACTTTTGAAGAGTATTGCAGAGTTTTGAAGACTTATTAAGTTTTTCCTTCACTTAGTTAGGGATGTGAAGAATTTCGAAAAGTCTTATTCAGAGTTATAAAGACTTGTCAAGAGTTTTTTCAGAGAATTATTTCCACAAGGGAATAGTTAGATTTTTATGAAATCTACTAAAAATTATGTAGCAATACGAACGTTTTGAACCATATGTATTTTGATCAGACGAAACAAGATCGATATAAATTCACAGTAGGTATACTGAAGTGTAAACATGACAGGTCCGTTCTAAAAATTCTTTGGATTTAATCTAAAAATACTTTGGAGTAACTCAAAATTCATAAAGGATTTGCTAAGAAAATAATTAAAGTTCACTCTGCAACAATTTGTATTCACTTTGGTTCTACTCTGGTTTTATTCTTTATCTACTCTCATTCCATTTTGATTCCAATCGAATTTTATTCAGGTTGCATTCTGATTCAACTCCGACGCCACTTTGGTTTTATTCTGGCTCCACTCCGCATCCACTCTGGTCTCACTCGATAACCAATCTGGACCCGCTTCGGGTCCACTATGAATTCATTCTGTATCGATCGTGAATCCACTGTGTATCCACTTTGGTTTCATTCTGGCTCCACTATAGTTTCACTGAATAACCAATCTGGCTCCGCTTTGGCTTCACGTTGATTCCATTCAGTATCGATCTTGAATTTTCTATGTGTTCACTATGGGTCCACTATGTATTCAATTTGTATTCACTCTGTATTCACTATGTATTCACTCTGTATTCACTCTGAATACAGTCTGGTTTCAATCTGGTTTCACTCTGAAAAAAAGGCACAAAACCACTCTGGAAACACTCTGGATCTAGTATGATTCCACTCTGACTCTGGAAACAGAGTGGTTCCAGAGTGGACTCGCAGTCGCAAGGGACATCTTATTATGTACATTTATATAATAAAGATGGAAAAAACTTTAAGAAGTATATTAATAATTGATTAATTTTTTCCAATGAAGGTAATTTATTATTTATATTAAATTATTTACACATTCAGATCCCTATGAAGTTTTATCGGATCTGACTTTAGTTTTGCTGTAGTTTTATCTTAATTAATTTCGATTTTATCCGAACTTATTCTAAATTTACTGACAGTTTAATCTAATTTTTAATAACTCCATTGTGACTCATGCAAATTTTACGTTGACTTCACGCTAGTTTAAATCTGAATGAATTCTGATTTGATTATTATTTTACTCTGATTTCATTTTAATTTCATGTTGATTCCACTTTGAAGCCATCTTGATTTTATGTAAAATTCACTTTGATTCTAATCTGGTTCCATTCTGGTATCACTCTGGTTCCACTTCGGTTTCATTCTGGATTCACTTTGATTCCACTCTGGTTCCACTTTAATTACATTCTGAGTCCAATTTGATTCCACTCTAGTTCGAGTCTGGGTCCACTCTGGTTCCACTATAGTTTCATTCTGAGTCCAATCTGATTCCACTCTGGCTTTAGTCCGGGTTCACTTTGGTTTCACTTTAGTTTCATTCTGAGTTCACTTTGATTCCACTCTGACTTTAGTCTGGGTGCACTCTGGTTTCATGCTGGAAAATAGGCACAAAACCACTCTGGAAACACTCTGGAACCATCATGATTCCATAATGTTTCCAGAATTTTTTCAGACTGATTTCAGAATGATTTGAAAGTCGCAAGGGATAATATATTCAAATGTTTTTAGATATCGTGTGCAAGTCTTAAGCAAATGTCTTACATTTTATTTTTCGAGTTTAAAAATCCAGAAAATGTATATAGTCGTGTAAAAGTTTATATTTCAAATAATTTCCAGTAATATATAAAATAAAATATGCGGATCACTTATCATGTCGATTGATCATTTTATTAACTAATTTTCTAGGTATCGCAGCCAAGAGATGATTACTATGAACTTCTGGAGCTATCATTACTATTCTTAAATACTACTTCAACTACGCAAGTTTCTTTTAAACAATATACCTGATGGTGCTATGCACCACGCACGGTGGATGGCGAAAGCAATCTATTCTCTAAAAATATTCATGTTTCGCAACCAATTTAACCTTAACTTTAGAAAAATAACAGGAATACGACAAATCTGCATTTTTGTTCTAAGATTTTATATACCAACGTGGTTTCGGGCTTCATTTGGCATATTAGCACCAAATAGTGATTTACCTTTAATGAAAGATTTATTGCAAAACAATCCTTCTTTCACTAAAATTGCTGTTGACAAAATGTCCGATCACTTATGGTATCTGTCTGAGGAATTAGGTATTTTAGCTTTATTCGATGCAAATGTATCAATGGATATGAAAAGAAAAATGGTTGTAAATATTAAAACTTCGAAAGGTAATCCAAAAAATTTTAAGCGACTTGTGATAAAAAAAAATGTAAAGTCACTATTAACAAGTGATTTATGTGACTTTGTCTCAGAACAATCTCTGTTTTTGTTAAAAGCATTTAATTTACCGAATGATTTTCTCGATGATGACGTTCTATTATGGCCAGCGAATGAGAATTATCAGAAAGCTCTCTTATTTTTGAGTAAAATCCGAGTACCGAATGATACAGCAGAACGTGGTGTATCCTTAATAACTGAGTATAATCAAACTCTGACTAAAAATGAAGAAGATTTTCAGTACTTATTACAAGTTATAAAAAAACATAGAGAAATGTATCCTAATTGTAATAAAACAGCTTTACTATAACAGTCAAGCAATCAATAGCTTTCAATTTTTACAGCTTTTTAGAATATAGTATATAATTTTTTGTTAAATTATTTGTTTTTATTTTTTTTTTCTTTTACAATACTTCCTACGTCTCAGATGTAAATATGTGCTTTTTTTTACTATATAATGGAAAACATAAAAGAAAACCCGACAATTCGATGGAAATCAAATTTTGACTTCGAATAACTTAGGAAGGAATCAGTTTATGGAAAAATGATAAGAGACCTTTTTTGTCGAGCGTTAAATTTTATATGAGAAATCAAGACGATCATTACTAGAAGTTAATTCAATACAGAGATATGAAATTCTAAAGTTAAAAAAATTTTTTTTCCTATGTTATTTAAACGGGAAATAGAAAATTACGTTCCGCGACCTCTAAATCTCCAAATGAAGAGCTCATATTTTGACGAGGTCTTTATTTTGGCATTCTCTGAAAGAATTCGCTGATCATTTGAAGAAATTAAAAAAGTCGATTTTTTTGAAACACCCTAATATTAGGGTGTGCCAAAATGTAACTTCCTTGATGGACCTTATAAAATTGGAATTTTCAGTTCCGCTTTTGAAATCAGCTGTGTTTAGGCCTTTCCTAAGATATTTTGGGGTAAGACGATAAATTTGATTTTCATAGAATTTTTTAACTGGAGCTTAGTTAGGGCACTTCCGCTGAAAATTCAAATTTTCGCCGGAAGTGCCCAATTAAACCTCCTGCTAAAAAATTCTATGAAAATAAAATCTATCGTCTTACCCCAAAATATCTTAGGAAAGGCCTAAACACAGCTGATTTCAAAAGCGGAACTGAAAATTCCAATTTTAAAAGGTCCATCAAGGAAGTTACATTTTGGCACACCCTACCCTAATATACATATTTTATAACAAAATTATATTATTTTCTGTACGCAAATGAAATCTACTTCCATTTCGGCTGCCGAATGGTCTTTTTTTAATCAGGGTAGTCTTGAATATCATTCAGATGGTGAGGTTTACGGAAAAACTATAAGATACTTTTTTTGTAAAGCATTAAACATTTTTCCGTACAATCAATTAATGATCAGTTAAGAATTTTTTTCTATTGAGCTAAGAAAAAAATAAAATACTCCGATGCGGAGGATCTTCCTATTAAAACTAAGAGCTCATTTTTGGTGAGACTTTTTTTTAGGTGTCTACCAACCCATTTTTCCGTGTCACTCGTAAAAAAAAAAAAAAAGTAATTGATTTTTTTGACCCACCCTAATGTACATCTTAATGCAATTAAAAAATAATTAAGTTGAAATTTAAATGATAATGTAGTTTTTATTTCTCGCATCCTTCATATCACTGAAATCAGTAAGAACATAATAAGTTTATATACACAAAAAAGCACAATTTCAGTTCATACACTTTACGATACATAAGCCAATTTCTTTTTCTTTTTTTTATTCAAACTATGACAGTATTTAAGTTTTGCCCATATTCCTTGACACATTCTTCCTAAACTCTCATCTTTACTTGTTTTTGAATATTTGTAAATTCTAGGAATGATGATTTTTGGCCAATCATATTTTTGTTGTTGTATGAGACTTAAACAAACATATAATTCGCAACAGGCAATTACCGATGGGTCACCTAATCGCATCGCTAACTTGAATTGATGAATCGAAATATTCCCAGCAATTTTAGCCTGAAAAATGTTTTTATATTAATTCACAATAGTATTTTACATCAGAATAAATCACAGAGTAAGATAGACACCTGAGAAAAATTTTTTATATATAATCATATATAATTATATGTAAGAAGGTTATATGTATATAATTATGTATAAAAAATGGCCAATTATAATCATACATAACTGTATATGACTGTACATCAAAATTTTTTCTCGGGTAGAGAAATCGGTAGTCTTTTACATCTAATTTGTAAGTTAGAGCTGATGCTGATACTGCTCCAAGTCTACAATAGTATTTTGTCCTGTGTCACGTACTCTATTTTTCACGTCAAATTCAAATGCATTGAAATTTTTTGTGTAAGTTTTTAGAAAAATAAAATAGTACAATTGTGGAAACATGGAACGGGTTTTACTGTCAAATTTCATTTGTTAAAATTATACTTCATAAAGAATAACGTAATTTGCTATAGAGTCTTCAAATAATTTTAAATAAAATTTAAGGGCCAGGCTTCAAACCACGCTTTTTGTTGGAAGCTAGCTTTCTAATGTTAAAAAGAACTGACCCTTCAATACTCTCAAAAATTATTTCAACGTTTAGAAGAAAATCAGTATTATGGAGTTAAACTCCTGTGATCTAAAACTGTTTATCACGGTAAGTTAAGTGGACTCGAGAACTTAAGTTATAAGCTAAATGACAAAAAACTATTTGTTATGTATTTTCTTACACAATGACAAAATTGATCTCCCATAGCTGAAAACGCGCCGCCTAATGTTGACAACCAGGACATGGCATAACTTATTTCTCTTCTCTCTAATACCATAGACGTTATAATGTCGTTCCTATAAAGAAAACATTCCTACATGTAATTTTAATAGGCATAAGATGAAGATACTCATCTAAAAGATTAATAAAAATAATAATTCAGAAATCTTGACCAAATATAAGTGCATATATATATATATATATATATATATATATATATATATATATATATATATATATATATATATATATATATATATATATAATCATATGTGTGCGTAATTACCAAATGTAGTCTAAAAATTGTTTTCGAGGCATTTTTAATTTCATAAGAAAAATACCCGTAAAGTTCATAAATTTCTGATGGGGTATTAAATCAGAATAAAGTTTAAGAGCTGATAATCGGTATAATAACGAATTTTTCATCAATGTCACATAACCTGATACTGTGTATCCACTAAAACCCTTTTTATTCATTGGCACCAAAGTCATTGTTGTAGATGATTGTATCGCTGATGATTCATCATTCCTTGGACTTTTTTTATAATCGATGACATGATTAGGAGATATTAATAAATTATCAAAAACAAATTTGTTTGAATAAATAATTAGATGAACTTCCATTTCCTGCTCAGAATCACCAAGTACTCAACTTTAATTGAACGATTCGTAATTCTGTTTGTAACCACTTTTTATAGTAGCTCGTATTTTTTAGTTCATAAATATTGTTATTTCCAGAGATGAACTTAATTAAGTTTTAATTGAGTTTTTGTGTGAAAATTGTTTTCACAATATATGTTTATTAGGAGTTATCAGTATAAAATATACCTATAAAAACTTTAAATCATTCATCAAATTATTATTGAACATATCACAATAGGTTTGGATATATTTTATTTTTTTTTTTTTGAAATGTTTTTAAGTTTACAACTATGAATAAAAAAAATTCCAAAGAAATAGTTAGCACATAAATTTAATTAATCTAAGAATAAAACTCAATTTTGGAGCTCAATTTATGTTATCATTATGAATAATTGTGTGAAATAAATAACTAATTAAGACAAGTCTGCATGATAACAAATTTAAAAAAATAATAAAATCCCTGTATGAAAACTTGTTATGTCCTGCGAGGTTACTAGATTCGCTGATGATGACACCTCGTGGACAAGTGGGTTGTTTATTGTCACGCGGGAGTTTATTTTATAATTTAATTTGAAATATACTAAAGAATTACTGATTGAGATTGTGTGGTAAGGTATGATTTTTAAATGATAAGAGTTCAATTGAACTTTATGTTGATGTTTATTTAGAAATCGGAGAAATGGTGTGAATAGTTACAGCTCTCGGGGAGAAGTGAAGTCACAAAGTCTCAACTCTGACTCCTCAGCTTTACGTTCCCCCACTATGGTTACACGTATACACTTATACTATTGCTAGAACTACCCTTATACATAGTGCGTAATATACTATCTTACATGTACTTATATAAACTTACTTTTATATAACACTTATTATTTGCGGCTGCAGCCGGCTTACATATTCATATACCTGTATTTACCTGGCTTTAAATTCAGCACAGCGACCTAGGGAAACCGCAGAAAACCTGGTCGAGGTACAGACAGTAATGATAACATAATATCAGATCGTTGTTAACAATGATCATCCTTATCTATTATTTATAATTTAATTAACATATATTCATTAGAATCAATTAACGTGTTATAATTTTAAAAGGCTTTTAAAGTATTATCTGCTCAATAAATTATATCAGATGCGGATTTTACTTAAATATTTGCTAATCATTTCTAAATTCAATTTAATACCATTTACTATTCAATTATTCTAATATGTAATTAAATTTGTCTAAAACTATTGTGACATTAAATCCATACATATATACATATGTTGTAGCGTCTAAATACTCATTATTTATGTTATTTAGTTACTTAAAATAAAGTGGATAAATAAGTTATTATTTTATTATTTGTTGTTAAATTCGGTTATAGTGCCTTGTTTTTTAGAGAACAGGAGACCGTTGAGTTTTCACACGTGTCTTTTATGGTTTTTCTTTTAAGGACTTGAAGTTGTCAATGTGGCAAGAACATGTTCTGTGTTTACTCGAAGATTTTATGGTTTTTCAGAACCTAATACTATATTCCTTTGTATTATTTTCTTGAGATTAAAGTTTCTCTTTCGAAGACACGTGTGCACTCAACGACCAAACTCAGCAATTAAATCAAATAGAAATTCTAAATCTATATAAAATATAAATATAAATTTAAATTATAAATGTAACTAATTAACATATTCAAATTCTGTTTTATCTGACAAGTAGTGTCACCTGCCAGATGCAACCCAAAGCATTATAGTTATTGCGACATAACAAACTTGTTACATCCTAAAATATCATAGGTGTCGTTGTCGATGCATTACGCGGTAATTAATTTAAATTCAAATTACTTAACTCAATTTAAATATAAATATAAAATAAGTCTATTATCTTGGAATCTCAAAAACCGTTGCAACTCATAAATTTAGTTTAAACGCTCTCTCAAAACATACGATAAGCAAAACCATAAAACCTTAAAACAACCAACACTGGGGCCATTTGTTAGATAAATAAACAATACTTTTAGAATATCTTATAATTATTAAATAATATTAATGTTTTAGTTTAACTAAAGAATAGTTTTTCATATGGATTACTAAACGAGTAATGATAGATTCATATTAATATTAATATGATGTACATAAATATATATATATATATATATATATATATATATATATATATATATATATATATATATATATATATACTAGCTGTTACCCGCCCGCTTCGCTGGGCATTTATAGAATTGTATTTTTCGATCTAAACTTAAAATTTGATTAGAGTATTGTTTTGACTTTTACAAATTCCGAATTTCATCGAATAAGCATATACCTTTTATCTATGAAATTATTCCAGCTAATATTCATTGTAACTTTCAATGTGCAATCACTATAATGTTTGCGTGGTCTTTTTTTCAAAAATGAATAATAATTGACACGAAGAAAAAAATTTGAAATGAGAATTTGGAGTCTATAGGAGCTATAGCTTGGACATTAAAAATTTTTGATGTTAGCACCCACCTTCGCAAACCCCTGTGAGATGAGCTATCGTAAAATTTTCCCATGGATTTCTTCTACATCTCTCACAGAAGATTCCTACCAAAATTGGAGTTGATAGGAGCTACAGTTTAAAAACTAGAGTTTTTCATTGTAAACGCCCCCGCAAACCCCTTTGGGGGTGGAATTTTTTAAAATCTGTTCATAGCTGACCTCTACAGGGCAAAAGTATAATTCCTACCAAATTTCAAGTTTCTAGGTCCGATGGTTCCCGAGATATCGTGATGAGTCAATCTATCTATAGAACAGCTCCTATATATATCACACACAATTTACCATTTTATTTTTAATCATTAAAATCAGTATAATCATTTAACAATATCAACATTAATATTTATGTTATATTTATCTGTTTTATGATATAATGGAGTTTATCCTTTATGATCATTTCAATACATATTAGCTATTTCAGTTATTAATGATTTAGCTATTCTTTCTTAAAAAAAGTATGATTATGAATTCCTACTGTCCCAACAATCAATCGATGAAAATCCATGTATTTGCCTAACATTGTGTAGAATAATACTGTTGAATAATAATTGTATAGAATATTAATATTTAGTAACTTTCTACTTTTATTCTAATCATCCCTCTGAATTTAGTTTACAACCGAATTTATTATTACAATTTATTCATTTTAACAGTTGTTTTAGCAACGGTAACCATTGCAACTGTGACCATGGCAACGGTAACCATGGCAATGGTATCCATGGTAACAATATCAACATTAATATTTATATTATATTTATCTGTTTTATGATATAATGGAGTTCATCCTTCATGATCATTTCAATACATATTAGCTATTTCAGTTATTAATGATTTAGTTATTCTTTCTTAAAAAAAGTATGATTATGAATTCCTACAGTCCCAACAATCAATCGATGAAAATCCATGTATTTGCCTAAAATTGTGTAGAATAATACTGGTGAATAATAATTGTATAGAATATTAATATTTAGTAACTTTCTACTTTTATTCTAATCATTCCTCTGAATTTAGTTTACAACCGAATTTATTATTACAATTTATTCATTTTAACAGTTGTGTTAGCAACGGTAACCATTGCAAGTGTGACCATGGCAACGGTAACCATGGCAAGGGTTGATTTGCGTGGGTAGTTGTGGGGGAGGGTAAGATGGGGTTGAGTTCTATAATTGATAGGTGCCACTGATAGTTTCTTAGATTGGAGAATCAAAATGATATCCCCCTCCCTAAAAAACAGAGAGAGAGATAAGGAAGCGGGAAGAAGGCACGGGAAATAGGGCACGGGAGGGGTCTTCCCCTTCTCATTCTTATGAGAAGTAGGGGAGGGGATAGCATAGTGATGGTTATCGAAAAATCCATTTTGGCTAGGAATTGCGCAAAATCCCTTCTTATCTCTCGTCTACGGTGAAAAAGGAGTACCTATGCCAAATTTTAAATGAATCGGTCCAATAGTTTCGGAGATCTGGTGATGAGTCAGTGGTATTTCGCTTTTATGTATATAGATATATTTTTATCGACATGGGATTTTCCTGTGGTTTCCCCATGTCACTGTTCTTAGAGCCTAAAGAAAGGTGAGGAACAGGGCAAATGCGATACAAAAAGCACAAGTCGGACCACAGCCGCAACACTAAAAATATATAAAGAAATATAGTAACCTATCTTTGTTAATTATTATTAAGCAATGATACATGCAATTGTTACGTCCCGGTTCCCTGATTAAAAATATTCATTGAAAAGTATTGGGAATCAGTCACCCTATGTGAACTGTATATCTATATATACATGAAAAAGAATTGAAATTATTCAAAAGTATTCTAATTTCATCATTTTCAATCCTTTTCAATCAATATTTTTAACCAGGGTTTCCTCACAGGTTTGTAGGTAGACGGTAGAACAACTAGAGCTAGAGATAAAGATGTTACGACCTCCAGAGTCGTAAGTAGAAGGTTCTCGAATTAACTCCGAAATAACTAGCTTCGGTGAATTTAATTTATAAATAACTTTATTTAACTGTTTAAAATACACGTTTAATGAATATGATTTGACAACTGCCGTGAAGTACGTAATAGTGTTTCGTAACCGTAATTAATAGTCTCACGACAAGTATAAATTATGAAGAGCCTTAAGTGTGAGACGTTAAGATTAAGAAGCCGTAGCAAAAAGACAAGCCTCGAACTACCCGTGCACCCTGCTTATATCCCCGTTGAAGGACCGCGCCCTGAGGGGAGTAGGGCTGCGTATCAGGCCCCGAATGTCCTATTCTCCTGAGTTGATATGCGTGACATTTCCGAGTCCGACTCGGATGATCCGCGCTGACTCAACTCCGGAGTCCAGGACACACAGGCGTTCGTTATCATTATTTATTTAGAACATTCCTCGAACGTTCTCGAATATACTTATGTACTCCACGCTAGTTGTCTTACAAAATGAATCATTTACCATTAACATTCTTCGTAAGAAAATGTTAATGTAAACTTAAAAATATTTTGTTTACTCAGGTGTTGGCTGAGTTTCACTTTTCTTATCATTTTCTATTTCTATATTTAGTATTTAATGTTTAACATTTGGAATTCTTTACTTATCATTTAACATTATATTTATAAAAAAATGAATGTTTATGAAATTATTGTACAATTGTTAGAGTTTAAATTAGCGCGCGTATTTGCTATCAGAGACATCTGCGAATGCAGGTGGGGACGTAACACAATTATCATACTATAATAATAATAGTAAAATACTGATTAGGAATAATATTATAATAAATAATAAAGATAGTAATAATTATTTAAACACCTAAAGTAATAACTATTGTAACTAACAATTATGAGAATCTAAAGTATAAGAATAATATAAGATAGCATGGCAGCCCTCACATATATCTGTGTGTGGGTTCTTAGTTAGTATACAGTAAACCTACATATAAAAGTTATAAGTATTAGTGTACATTCGAATATATATTGTATGCGTACTGTAAACGTTAGATGAAGACATGTATATGGTAAGTGTATTGGTGTGAACCAGAGAGGGAGGAAGTGAAACTGGAAAACTCGGGCCTCAAACCGATACTCCTTGTAACTACACTTCTCTCTAAGAGCTTTAACCGAGCACAAGCTATACTACAGTTTTCCTAAATAAATTAACCTCTAAAATATAAATCTAATTTGATGTTCAATATTAATTTAACATCTAATTTTTCTAATTAAATTAACTTGTTTTATTCTATGAATTAAATTTCAAGTGTCAACTTTGATTTAAATAATCCCGCGTGACAATAATCACACTCTTTGTCCACAAGGAGGCAGCAAATTCAATCTAGTGACCTTCTGGGACATAAAAGAGGGAGGGACAAAATGCAGAAGGTATAAGGAACTTTTGAATTGTAAGGTTGGTGAACCTGCTGTACTAAAGATATCCTATAGAGAATCATAAAGGGGCGTTTATGATGGTTAAAAATGTTAAGCAGTGCTACCTACTAGCGACTAAGCTTATTGCTAAAAAAATAGATAAAACAGGCCGTTCTAATTGATGTAGCATTAATCTAATAGATGGCGCATACATGGGCATTTTTGCCTTAAATAATTTTTCATAGCATTACAGGGCTCATAGTGAACGTATATGTTTTACATTCATAATGCAGCTAATAAGTGCTCTATTGCTCGAGGAATATTATACTCCAATAAATGATTTTACTAATTGTGAAATAAAATATATATCATTTATTTACAGAATTTAGAAATAATTGTGCAATAAATAATTTAACAGTGGTGTGAAAAAAAAATATTTATGAATAAAATTGGAGTGCAAAAAATTGCAATAATAATAATAATAACACAAATACAAATAATACAAATTATACTAGTAATAATAATAATAATAATGATAATAGTAACAATATGAAATAAATAAATAAATAAATAATAATAATAATAATAACAATAGTCAACAGGTTACCGAAATCGATGATGAAGAAAATATTATTTATTAATATTTTTTACAAACATATAAAATAATGTAATTATGAAATTTTAAAATATCCTTTTGTGATGTTTAAAGTGTACAATTTTATGAACATTAAAGGAGATTTCAATAAAATTTCTTTAATTAGATTTTTCAAAGACCTTTCCTATTTGCAAGTAAAAAAGTGGGTGTATAAATTAAATAATTTACAACAAATAATGCTCCAATAGTTACAATCTACAATAAACACGTGTTTTCTATTAAGTTAAGAATAATTAATCTAAATTGAGCTTTTTTATAAAGTAAAAAAAAATTACAAAAATTACTATTGACAAAAAAGATAAAAGTTTTTAGACTATGTAAAATAAACCACAAGGCAAGGTCGGCCCGATAATCTAGTAAAAGAAATATAAATATGGTCGATACTCTGCAAAGATTTTGAAAAAGAGTAAGAGCAGGTACATAAATCTAGTGAACCCATCTACACATAAGAACTTTAATTCGTTGTTTCATTAAAGATAAAATATAGTTGGCTTGGTACTTTTTATTAAAAGTAAAAATATTAATAACTACCGCGGTCCACCTTGCCACAGATAGCTCGAAATAATATATAATAAATTCAATATTATCAATCAGCTGCTGAGTATGTGTTACAAATAAAGGCGTATGAATATTATTCCACGAATTTATAAGCAAAAATAAAACGATGTAACTCATTGAAAATTAAATTTTACCGGTATCCAGCAGAGTACTCAATAAGACTACAAGTCGAGCAATCTCTTGACACGGATGGCACGAAATGTCATTGTGAAAATCAAATTTAATAAATACAATCCCGAGTATTTGTTATAATTAAAAGCGTGTGAATTATATCCCCCCAACTGAGAAGCACAATTAGCACGAGAAACTCATTAAAAATTGAATTTTACTAATATTCAGCCGAGTGATCATTAAAATTAAAAGTTCGGCAATCTCTTGGCACGGATGGCACATGATTTCGCATCGAAAATTTAATTTAATGAATAGAAATCGAGTATTTGTTATAAATAAAGCTGTGTGTATTATATTCCGCCAACTTTTTAGGAACCAATAGCCCAGAGTGAAATTGAAAATTAAATTTTACTTATATAAAGCTGAAGGTTCAATTTAATTACAAGTCAGACAAGCTCTTGGCACGGATGGCAGAGAATTTTATATCGAATATTTTATTTAACAAATTAAATTCCGGATATTTGCTATAAATAAAGCTGTGTAAATTATTTTCCACCAATTTACAAGCACCAATAGCCCAGAGTGGAATTGAAAATTAAATTTTACTGATACACAGTCGAGTGCTCAATAGAATTACAAGTCAGACAAGCTCTTGGCACGGATGGCAGAGAATTTTATATCAAAAATTTTATTTAACAAATAAAATTCCGAATATTTGTTATAAATAAAGCTGTGTAAATTCCCTGTTTAAAAATATTCATTGAAAAAAATTCACTATCATGAGATTTGAATTTTTTTCAATAATTTCAATTGATTTCAATTGCTCAGTATATATCTATCGATATATAATTTGACTGCAGCGAATTTTTTTAATTTTTTTAATGAATATTTTTAAACAGAGTTATATTTTATCAATTCTTTAGCACAATTTGCCTAGAGTTACTTATTGAAAATGGAATTTTACTGGTATCCAGCCGAGCACTAAATACCAATACAACTCTGGCAATTATCTGGCACGACATTGCATATTACAAATTGAATGTAATGAATAAAATTCTGATTATTTACTATTATAAAAGCGTGTGAATTATTTTTTACCAATATATTAGCAAATATGGTTCAGAGTTACTTAATAAAAATTAGATGTATTGAGTATTAATGAAATTACAAATCAGACAAGCTCTTGGCACGGATGGCACGGTATTTTATTGCAAAAATGAAATTTTATTCATAAAATGTTCAATTTTTCTTCTAAATACACGGGTATTAATCATATTTCACCAATTTTTAAGCACAAATGACCCAGAGTAAAATTTTATCCAAAACTCTTTGATTTAGGCGCTCTTTATACTAGGCGTCGCTGCTGCGCCCTCAGGTCATAATCTTCTCTCTCTTTCTTTATTTTCTTTTACTGCGAACCAAATATTTTTGAGACTCTCGCATTTTCAAAATAGTATCGGTCTATTATTATCATTTTTATAGTTTTATTGTCAATAATAATATTATTTATTGCAAAAAAGGCTGAAAACGCTGAAGACATCCCTAAAAATTTTCGTCGTATGAAATGTTGAACCGTTGGTTATTAAATTACCAGGAGACGACGCAGAACAAGTTCAATGTTCACACTAGTGATTCATTAATCAAAATTTATAAGAAGAGGTCTTACGTAGATTTCAATCCGTACTTGATTTACGATCGTATCAAGTATAAATGCTCTACTCGTGAGAAGAACGAGCTCGATTCAGCGTAAGTATTTGATTCAAATTTTGAGGTTTTGTTATTTGTTCTTTATCTGTAGTTTTATTCGAAGTAACGAGTTAAACTTTTGTTTTATTTCTGATGTTAATAATTTAAAACCCATTAAAGAGAAAAATAATTTAATTTTAAAACACCATTCTGATAGATTTAAATGATAAATAATCAAGCGGTAAATTGCTAGATCAAAAGCTCGTTTCAGTTTCAGAAATTTCTCGTAAATGCAGAATTTTTGGCTTCATTTCAAAAGATGAAAGTCTTGAAATTTATCAATTTTTTAACTCTTGATATTGTATACTACTTTTGTTGGTGTGAATGAGCTTATGCAACGTAAATATAAAATCATTTAAGGAATTCACTTATTATTTACAGAGATACGTGTCCTGCGAGATTATCAGTTAGCACTTCTCCTCATAAAAAGACACTGCAGGTTAATGAGTGTCATTTGAATCATAACCATGCACCAATGGTAAGTTACAATGATGTCGGAATATTTTAATACAAAAAATTGTATTTCTTTAAATGGTTTAACTGAAACAAACATAGAGTATCTTTTTTTCGATGAATTCTTAATATTATAATGTTTTGATTAACATTGTAGTGTTTGTTAATTATTTTCAAATTACTCTTATAATTTTCTTCACTATCACATTCAATCAAACAAATATTGTTGACTTTATAAAATTGAATTTATTACTAGAAGATTGACGAAATTATATATTTTCTATTGTTCTTAAACTATTCGTCTTATTAAATTTTATCTCGGGCTACTCTGAAGTTTTTATTTACTTTTTATTTCATTTTCTGGTCATGGAGCAACTTCTCCCTGTGACCACATATCGCTGTTATTTATATGTACTTCGAATTAAAAGAAATGTCGATTGTTTTTATCTAGCACTTTTCATAATTTTCGAAGTTTTTTGCTTTGACCATTTTATGTATGGTGGTCATTTTTGCAATTAACGATTTAATAAGTTTCGATTTTTTATTGTTACAGATTATCGGTAGGGATGGACCGTTTAAGCAACGACAACTCCTTCTGGAAAATGCAATCAAGCTCCACCAAGAGATGGAGAAAAAAAAACCACGTGGCGATAAAATAATTCATGCCCAAAAATCATGCCCGAGTTCCCTCAAGACCATCGACAAACTTACAATGAAAAAGCCAGTAGTAACCCGAGAAAAAATATTTATATATAATTATATATATTTATATATAAATTGGTTATATATGATTATATATGAAAAATGGCCAAATATAATCATATATAATTATATATAATCATATATAATTATGCATGTTTATATATAATTATATATAACAATATTTAAGTATATATTAATTACATCTAATTAATTATTGGGTTAATTTTATGGATAGAGTATTTAATATAGTCCTACGCAATTCTCTATAACCAATTAAAATGCAAAAAAAAATGTTTAGACACAATTTTACGGTTATAACACCAGCGGTCACCCATCCAACTATTAACCCTGCTCAATGCTGCTTAACTTTGGTGATCTCCGTGCCCCTTGAAGTTTCTGTCTGCTATGCTGCTGTCTTAGATATTTATGATTCAATGATCTACATAATGTATCATATAAGTTTATCATAAATATAATATAAAAATTGATTTTATAATATATTTGGATAGTCACAATTCATAATTTATTTAATTTACCGAATCTCATTATAATATAACACTTATTTAAATAATAAAATAAATAATGATTTTACTATTAGGTAGTAGCAGAGCAGACCAAAACATCTCATAGGAAATGTAACAAATTTTGTACTTCAGAATTATTTAAACGTAATTATGAACATCATTTTACACTTTTTGTGATTACCAAAAAAATTTTTATATATGGTAATTATACATAAGCATATATAATTATATATGGGACTATATATAATCTTGCAAGACTGTATATTGCTCCATATATAGTCATATATGATTATATATGATCTCATATACAATTCCATGTATAATCATGTATGATCATATATAATTATATATGACCTCATACAATTCCATATATAATCATGTATGATTATATCTAATTATATATATTTATATATAATTGTATATGGAACTATATATAATCCTGCATGGCTGTATATTACTCCATATATAGTCATATATAATTATATATGATTATATATAACCTCATATACAATTCCATATATAATCGTGTATAATTATATATAGTTATATATACTTATATATAATTATACACTACTGGAAAAAAATTAAGGGATCAAAAAAATTCCAAATTTTTCGGTAGTTTTCAACAGGCCGTAACTTTGAGAGAAATGGTCGTACAGGAAATAAAAAAAAGAAATTGTAGCTCCAAGTGTCTAGTTTTTGGATTAGAACTTCAAAATTTTGTAGCCTCCGCGGTTTCTGAGTAATCGTAGAAAAACCAGCAACAAAAAAATTCTCAAAATTTTTTTAGTTTTTTTTTTGGTCTACGGGCGTGGAAAAAATTTTTTTAGCTTAACCACCATAAGGATCGGATACTTTGTTCATTTAGCTTTAATTTCTTTTTTAAACACCCTGATACGTCCACTCCTCGCTGAGATATCGGTCTTCAAATGGAAAAGGATCTTTTTGTCTTTGATTATCGATATCTCAGCAACCAATGATCGCACAGAAAGTTAAAGGTGGGTTTCAAGAACTTGAATGAATTCCCCTTAACGACTGTCCATTGTTTTTTCGAAAAAAAATTTTTTCTTTCCGTCACATGAATTTGAAAATGCAACAAAAAAGGGCTTTTAGTGGTTTTTTGGAAAATCAAGCGCTGGATCGAAAATATTGAGGAAACCACTAATGTTAAGTATGCCTTTTACAGTTCAATATGTCCACAAAAACCCTACAAAGAATCAAATTAATCCAGCCAGCCGTTTTTTTGTTTCACTTGATCGAATTTTTGAAAAAATTAAAGGATCACGTTTTTTGCTCTGAAAAGCTCATAATTTTTAAAAATGAGAAAAAAAAATGGTTTTTTCGAGCTTTTTCCACATTTTCGTTCCAAAAAGTGCTTAAATTTTCAAAAAAAAAAAAATTCAAAAAAAAAAAATTTTCAAAAAAAAAAATTTTCGAAAAAATTTATACTAAAATGATTAGGCAGTTATGAACTTCAATAAATTTGTGATGAATAATTCTGGAGCAATAAATTAGCTAAGACGACACAGGTAAGTAATTGACTAGCAAAATTACGAATATATACGTGAACAGGTGTTAACAAAACGGCATTTGATATGGACAATTCAGTGCCATCCATGCCAACGACATTCCGATCAATTATTCACCATAATTATTTTTATTTTCTTAAACAATCGAGGCATCAATAATATGTAATTTTAATAAATAATAGATATCATGTAAACCAACACATCCAAAGTAAATGATGTTTTATTCTAGGCAAATTGTGGTTATAAATAAGTGCAATATAATTCATACGCGTGTATATATATAGCGACTACTCGACATTTTATTTAAAAACTTTCATTTTGATATAAAATTCCCTGCCATCCGTGCCAAAAGCGTGTCTGACTTGTAATTAAATTGAACCTCTGGCTTAATATAAGTCAAATTTAATTTTCAATTCCACTTGGGGCTATTGGTGCTTGTAAATTGTTGGAAAATAATTTACACAGCTTTATTTATAACAAATATTCGGAATTTTATTTGTTAAATAAAATTTTTGATATAAAATTCTCTGCCATCCGTGCCAAGAGCTTGTCTGACTTGTAATTCTATTGAGCACTCGACTGTGTATCAGTAAAATTTAATTTTCAATTCCACTCTGGGCTATTGGTGCTTGTAAATTGGTGGAAAATAATTTACACAGCTTTATTTATAGCAAATATCCGGAATTTAATTTGTTAAATAAAATATTCGATATAAAATTCTCTGCCATCCGTGCCAAGAGCTTGTCTGACTTGTAATTAAATTGAACCTTCAGCTTTATATAAGTAAAATTTAATTTTCAATTTCACTCTGGGCTATTGGTTCCTAAAAAGTTGGCGGAATATAATACACACAGCTTTATTTATAACAAATACTCGATTTCTATTCATTAAATTAAATTTTCGATGCGAAATCATGTGCCATCCGTGCCAAGAGATTGCCGAACTTTTAATTTTAATGATCACTCGGCTGAATATTAGTAAAATTCAATTTTAATGAGTTTCTCGTGCTAATTGTGCTTCTCAGTTGGGGGATATAATTCACACGCTTTTAATTATAACAAATACTCGGGATTGTATTTATTAAATTTGATTTTCACAATGACATTTCGTGCCATCCGTGTCAAGAGATTGCTCGACTTGTAGTCTTATTGAGTACTCTGCTGGATACCGGTAAAATTTAATTTTCAATGAGTTACATCGTTTTATTTTTGCTTATAAATTCGTGGAATAATATTCATACGCCTTTATTTGTAACACATACTCAGCAGCTGATTGATAATATTGAATTTATTATATATTATTTCGAGCTATCTGTGGCAAGGTGGACCGCGGTAGTTATTAATATTTTTACTTTTAATAAAAAGTACCAAGCCAACTATATTTTATCTTTAATGAAACAACGAATTAAAGTTCTTATGTGTAGATGGGTTCACTAGATTTATGTACCTGCTCTTACTCTTTTTCAAAATCTTTGCAGAGTATCGACCATATTTATATTTCTTTTACTAGATTATCGGGCCGACCTTGCCTTGTGGTTTATTTTACATAGTCTAAAAACTTTTATCTTTTTTTGTCAATAGTAATTTTTGTAATTTTTTTACTTTATAAAAAAGCTCAATTTAGATTAATTATTCTTAACTTAATAGAAAACACGTGTTTATTGTAGATTGTAACTATTGGAGCATTATTTGTTGTAAATTATTTAATTTATACACCCACTTTTTTACTTGCAAATAGGAAAGGTCTTTGAAAAATCTAATTAAAGAAATTTTATTGAAATCTCCTTTAATGTTCATAAAATTGTACACTTTAAACATCACAAAAGGATATTTTAAAATTTCATAATTACATTATTTTATATGTTTGTAAAAAATATTAATAAATAATATTTTCTTCATCATCGATTTCGGTAACCTGTTGACTATTGTTATTATTATTATTATTATTTATTTATTTATTTATTTCATATTGTTACTATTATCATTATTATTATTATTATTACTAGTATAATTTGTATTATTTGTATTTGTGTTATTATTATTATTATTGCAATTTTTTGCACTCCAATTTTATTCATAAATATTTTTTTTTCACACTACTGTTAAACCACTGTTAAATTATTTATTGCACAATTATTTCTAAATTCTGTAAATAAATGATATATATTTTATTTCACAATTAGTAAAATCATTTATTGGAGTATAATATTCCTCGAGCAATAGAGCACTTATTAGCTGCATTATGAATGTAAAACATATACGTTCACTATGAGCCCTGTAATGCTATGAAAAATTATTTAAGGCAAAAATGCCCATGTATGCGCCATCTATTAGATTAATGCTACATCAATTAGAACGGCCTGTTTTATCTATTTTTTTAGCAATAAGCTTAGTCGCTAGTAGGTAGCACTGCTTAACATTTTTCACCATCATAAACGCCCCTTTATGATTCTCTATAGGATATCTTTAGTACAGCAGGTTCACCAACCTTACAATTCAAAAGTTCCTTATACCTTCTGCATTTTGTCCCTCCCTCACATAAAAAACTTATTATGTTTAACTTTTAATTTAAAAGTTAAACATAATAAGTTTTTTATGTCCCAGAAGTAGTGTTTCGAGCGGACAAATATCCGGTTGGTAATCAGTAAGTTATTTGGTTAATTAACCGGTAAAATATATTTCCTAAGGATAATTAACTGCTTGCAGTGTCAGATATATATGCACTATACTAAATTATAAAAACAAAATGGCCCATTGCGCTCTATCAGCGTCATAGAGTGATTAACGAATAGTTATTAAGTTATTAGTTAATTTATGTGATTATTACGTTATTAGTTAATTTATGTGAATAATAATAAATTGAAAAGAATACTTGATAATTTTTTTACTGCGCCGGTCCGTATTTTTTTATATTAAACAATATGCCTAAATCAAAATCTATTGTTTGGAATCATTTTTCTGAATATCTTGACGACAAACAAATTTTACACGGGAAATGTAAATACTGTGGCATTACTTACGTTTCTAATGCTAAGCGTATGGAAATCCATTTAACTAAATGTAATAAGTGTCCAGATGCAATAAAAGAAAGTTATGTAGCAGCTAAAAATTGTAATAGTTCTTTGTTAAAGGTATGAGCAAGTAAATTTATACAATAATTTGTTTATTATTAACAGTCAAAATATAAACATTGAACAATTTTCACTTCTAAATTATTATACTCAAATATTAATAATACTGAAGTTAATAGACATTAGAAATTTTTTAGAATTTTTAATAATTAAATTATTATGAAAAAAATTTAATAAAAAATTCCACATGTAAAAATGAAAGAAAATTATCAGTGAAAATTTTTAGAAGCACTTTTAGTGTTATAATTGATTTGTTATAAGAATTGAAAAAATTGACAGCTGTCAGCTAACTTCAGTATCGTAAATATTATATGTAAATTATCAGAGTTAATTTTTTTAAATTATAACTCATCATCATCAATAATTAATTTTATTTTACAGGATCTTTCATCAAAAAAACAAGTCAAAGCAACTTGAATAACTTTATTGACAAAATTCCAATTGAGAAAAAAAGATAAAATGGATAAAATGTTAGCTCGTACTGTATATTCAAGCTGCTCACCTTTCAGACTGGTTGAAAATGATTATTTGAAAAATTTTTAAAACTCAGTTCACCTGGATACATCCCACCATCTAAGGATCAATTATCTGGTAGACTTCTAGATGAAGAGTATCAATTATTGAAATCTGTCATGAAGAACAAATTAGAGAATGCAAATTCGTTGACAATCTTATCTGATGGCTGGACAGACATTAATCGTTGTTCGATTATAAATATCGTATTTATGGCACCCGAACCAATCTTTTATAAAGCAATTGATGCTAGTTCAGAATCGCATAGTGGAACCTTTATAGCTGGAATCCTCAGTACGGCTATTGAAGAAGTAGGACCGCACAAAGTCCATGCGTTGGTCACAGACAATGCAAAAAATATGAAAGCTGCTTGGGGTATTTTAGAAAATGATTATCCTCATTTAATTACTTTTGGATGCGTTGCCCATGGCCTGAATTTATTAGTTAAAGATGTCCTTTCGTTGACAGAAATAGAAGAAATAATTGATAAATCAAAGAAAATCATCAAATTTTTTCTAAATCATACTTTGCTTTATTCCGTATTAAAGGACACACAACGTCAAAAAACTAATAAAGTACTACATTTATTGCTACCTATTGATACGCGCTGGGGTTCATATAATTCAAGTTTAAACAGTCTACTCCGTATTAAAGAATCGTTGCAGATAGCAACTTTTGATAAAAACGTGTCAAAAATGATTACTGAAGAAATGCGTCAAGATATCAGAGACGATAGTTACTTTTGGCCAATGGTGCAAAATGTTCATGATTTGATTGAAATTCCCTGTTCAGTTATTAAATGTTTGGAAGGAGAATATCCAACACTATTGAATTTATCCAAAAATTGACTGATATGTACGGAGATTTTATTGAAAAATCATATTTTCTAGAAGAAAAAGTCAAAGCTACGTTGAAGACAAGTACTTGGATCGCAAAGATTTTATCTCCCATCCGGTATATTTTGCAGCGCATTTGTTGAACCCTCAACTCTTCAATTGCCCATTGGTTGAAGCTGATAAAATCGAAGCAGTTAATTTCATTGAAAAATTCGCAGAAAATTTAGAGCTCAATAGTCAACAAGTTATTACAGATTTAGGTAAGATGAACAGAATAAATATTATGAATTTTTACAATTAATAATAAAATAATTAATACATCTAAACCTTTCACTTAAGAATTATTTTAATATTATAAATTATGTATAATAAATATTAAAATTCACATAATTTCTAACAATTTTTAAAAGAAAAAAAAATGTACTGATTTTAAATTTATTTCCAAATAAAAAAAAATTTAACGATAACTCTTGGTGAATTTTCAATGAGGTTGGTTATTCTAATTAAACAAAATCAAATATTTTTATAAACAATAGAAATTAGCAGTACCAAAATTAGATATTTTATTCTAAAATACAATCTATGAAGTTAAACGTAAATATTTATTCTCAGATTAATTTAAAGTTAATTAGCTAATATAGTGAAATTCTTTTTTAGGTGACTATTGCACTCAACAAGCAGTTTGGAGCAACAAGTCTCTTTGGACTGAAAGTAAAATATCCAATTCAATAACTTGGTGAAAATTATATTTTTCGAATCGGGATCTCGCGAAATTAGCTGTGATAATATTAAATATTCCGGCTACATCAGCTGCTTGTGAAAGAAACTGGAGTGTCTTTGGGAATATAAAAACAAAGAAGCGTAATCGTTTAAGCGTTGAGAAGACCGAGAAGTTAGTGTTTGTGAAGTCTAACTTATGTTTGTTGGATGATGATTGTTTACTGCAAGCCAGTAACAACAATATACTAATAGCTGAGATCTCAAATGCATCTGAAACTGTAGTAATTGATTCAACAATCGACCAGGACTTGGATGACGTCGAGGAACCTGAATATTTGAATCTTGAAGAAATTATGGACTGGGAAGTTGATGAAAATTGTAACATTGAAATGATAAGTGGATAGATATTTGTTAGAATCCGAATTATAATATCTTAATGACAAAGTATTATTAGAATAAAAAAATTATTATTATAAAATTTATTTATAATAATAATTATATTTAATTATTTATAATTATAGTTCTAATCAAAAAAGTGTGATAATTAAAAAAATAGTTGCCTTCGAATATTAAGATTGTTATAAAAATAGAATTTTTGACTATTATTTATGGTTTAATACAAATTAAAAAGTCATTAACATAGTACAAGATATTTATAATTAGTAATTGTTAAAAAGTAATCGATATAGTACAAAATATTTTTAATCTACACTGATAGAAGGATTTGTTTATAGTTAAAAATATTTATTAATATTTAACAAATCATTTATTAGAGACCACTTTTTAGTCCTTAACAAATATTTCTTAGTATTTAAAAAGATTTATTAATATTTAATAAATGAATATCAGATTTATTAAATACAAACAAATCATTTTAAATACTAAGAAATATTTGTTTAATACTAAAAATTGGTCTCTAATAAATGATTCGTTAACTATTAACAAATATCTTTTGATACAAATAAATCCTTCTATTAGTGTACATAGTTTAATCAAAAACTTGTGATAATTTAAAGTAAATAATTGTCTTCGCATACTAAAATTGTAATATTTACAAAAAAATTTGATTATTAAAAATATTATTTATGATTTAATTTACATTAATAATCGATGTATTGTGAAGAATTTATAATTAATTATAGTTTTAAGCAAAACTGTGTGATAATTTAAAAAGAATAATGAGATGAAGTACCCAATAGCTGCTTACAAACCAGTACCAGCTCACTGTGTATTTGTATATCTATATTTACAAATGCAGATATACAAATACATGAAGTGAGCAAGTATTGGTTCGTGAGCAGCTACTGGGTACTTTACCTTAGTTGCTTGTGTATACCAAAATTGTTATGGAAATTTTACATTCAATTATTATAAATATTTCTTACGATTTAATTCATATTCCAAAGTCATTAATATAGTATAAAATATTTTTAATCTACATAATTTTAATAATTTTAATCAAGAACGTGTGATAATTAAAAGAAAACAATTGTCTTCGTATACTAAAATTGTAATATTTTCAAATTCGATTATTACAAATTAACGCCCCAAATTGGGAACGTTACACAAATATTATTTATGATTTCATTCATATTAAATAGTCATTAATGTATTTTTTAATATATTTTAACTATCTACATAGTTATTCGACAACGTGTAATAATTTAACATAAATAATACTTGCTTTTAAATCATTGCAATTGTTCATATAAATATTATTATTTGTTAAAGGATTAAATTGTCATCTTAAGGATTACAATAAAAAACTGATTAAAAAATTAATTAGAGCTTGTAATTGAAATGATTTTCAAAATTGAATATATTATTATCAATATTAATATTAAGGTGACTAAATTTTAACAATTACCAACTTATCAATAACAATAAACATTAATGTTAATTAAAAATTTAATCAAATTATCATCGGAAAATTTTGTAAATGTTTGTATTGAATGACAAGTTACGAATAAATGTTTTTTCTATTTGTAATATTTTAATTTTTATCTGCTCTGTTTTGTATTTAGATTTTATTATTTTTGAATAAGTGTTTTAAGTATTATTTATTCAATTCAATTATAATAAAAATCATAGAAATTGAAAAGTCAGTAAAAAATAATGTTAATATTTCTTTATTTTATTAATACTCGAAAAGCGTAAAAAATTAATACTACATCCAGTTTATGATACGAAAATTCATGATTTTATTTATCACAAAATTTATATTTTTTCCTAAAAAAACTGACCGCGAAGTTTCGAACCCTGGTCGCGTAGGCGTGCATACATAGACGTTGCCACTTTAGCTGCATCTTGATGCGAGAATATATTAGTAATTAAGTATAAAATCTGCATTCAACAAGTTTTATACGTAGTCGTTATTAATATTATTTAACAATATTCAACTTTTAACCGTTGATTATTTATTATCTAAATTAATAATTAGAATATTGAAAAATTGCAGAATTTTTTAAATATTTATTTTAAGTACAATCTATCAACTTGACATTTTCAAGTAAATTTATTATTAGTTGACTATACACATTTTCAGTCATGCTTGCAACGCTACCACGTGATAATGAAGAACTACTTTGGTTAATTATCCAGTAAAATATTGATGGTAAGTTGGTAAAGTAAGTAAAATATATATTTCACCGGTAAATTCTCTTCCCTACAGCGCATATTTAGTCCATACGTGTTTCTTTCCGTCACCGAATTGTAGCGCCGCACGGTCACGGCAACAACACTTTGTAGCAATTCAAAGAACTGATACCGACTGTTGAATTTTACCCTTTTTGTAGATAAGGTAGATTTCTAAATGTAACTCTACCGGTTATTTAAAACAGAATTATATATATATATATATATATATATATATATATATATATATATATATATATATATATATATATATATATATTTATAATATATAATATTTTTTTAATAACTTTTAATTTAACATAAATATTAGAATATTACCGTATGTTATTGTTCTTTATTAAATCTAATAAACAATAATAACTTATGTTTATTATATATCATTTTTTAATTGCAGTAAAAAATTAATTTTTTATGTTTTTACTGAAATATATTATGATTGAGAAATTTCCCCTGATAGCCAGCGCTTTCTCAGTAAGTGTTGACTTCCAGCAGTTACGGTTAATTTATACATCAAGTTGGCGGTAATTCTTCTCTCAACAACAGTTGTAAGCAAATTGACGGAAATCTACGGCCGCAACTTGAATACAAGTTAATAATCAAATTTGTAGTTAAATTTCCTTTCAACTTTACTACAATTTGAAGGAAATACTTGTAGAGCAAGTTTTGACGTCTATTTGCAGAGTAAGTTATAGGTAACTAATAGGTAATCGCTCGCTTTGCCAACTCTTTCCGTCAAGTTTGCTTCAAATTGCGGACGTAGATTGACAGTAAGTTATAGGTAAGGTGGCTATCAGGGTCTTCAGGAGAAATTTTTCAATATAAAATTAAAAAATTATTCATGATAATTTATAATTCATCATACGATAAATAAACACAAAAATTATTAATAAAATTTTTTATTCCATTAATTTATAATTTTATTTATATCAAGTTTAAAAAATTTCGTCATTAAATACAACGTAACTATCTTAAATTTTGATTTAACAAACATAAATTTTTTTTCCAGCTCGAATTTTTTTTCGCAAATTGTCTAATGTTAATATAAAAAAATATTTAAGTTACTTTTTAATGTTTTACATGTCTCAGAATTGGTAAAGCTGTTCATCCGAATAATTATCATAGCAACAATTATAAAATTGTTCACTTATTGTTATGAGTTATTGTAAATTTGCAGTTGCAATCGATATTTATAATTATTGTTTCAATTTGTATTGTTTACTTAGCTTTTAAGATCGAATTTACTCAACTAAATAAATTGTAACTAAATCAATGTACGAGATTAAATAAATCATAATAATAAAGGAAATAATATTAAAAAATTAATAATTAACTCTTTATATTAAGTAATTTTTATTATGAGCTTTCAAATGATAGAATTCCCCATTATACAGCGGTGTGTATCTAATAAAAATATCTATTTACTTTTTTTTTTTCGAAAAAATTTTATCAAGTTCTCACAAGTTTTGTGTCAGCTCAAAATACAAAGTAAAACATAATGCACGTAAAACTTATTTTATACATAAAAACATATATTAATCAAAATGTTATATTACGTTTAAGAGTTTAAAATTTTTTAAATAAAAAAACATTACATGAATATAAATTATTTAGGTAATATAAGCTTACTTAAGTAGCAAATAGTATTAATAACTATAATAATAATAAGTAATAATGATTACTTTTATGTATATTAATTTGATTTTAAATCAATTGTTTCTTCTACAACACTCCTACACAATACACAAATGAATACTTCATTATTTGCAACTGCCTCGTTATACCATCTGTTATTGCAAGTCCAGCAAAACGGTACGTGATGACAAGGCTTGTAACCAACTTCTAATGAGCTATGAAAACAGCCTAAACAGTGCTCAGGGTAAATATAAGTATGTTCCGAAAGGACATTACGGCTTGATGACTCTGTGTTCTCAACTGGACTAGATAGTAAAAAGTTATCTTCGATGTCATTTCTTACATTTTGATCGTCATCATTACCGGGTTGTGTCTCACATTCTTCAGTAGGAAATGGGAAATCATTATCCATTGAAATGAGCTCGGGAACGATGTTAGAATCCGATGATTCTTCATTTTCAGGTTGACCAGATACAGAATTGTAGTCATGCTCCATAAAGATTAGATTACCCGGGAAAAAATGATTTTGCCTAATTATATATGGTTATATATAATATAACTTATATATAATTAGACCTGAAAATTGGCCAGGTCTAATTATATATAATCATATACAAGTTATATATAATCATATATGAGTTATATATAATCATATATAAGTTATATATAATTTTATGTACTCATATATAACTACATGTAACAACATTAAATTATATATCATTACCCCTAATTAAATATGTGGTTATTTTTAGGGATATAATATTTGATTTCGGCGTACCTAATCCTGTAACCAAAAAAAAAAAATCATCACATATGATTTTGCAGCTATAACTCCGACGCGGTCACCCATCCAATTACTAACCACGCGCAATGCTGCTTAACTTTGATGATCCCAGTGCGTCTCGAAATTCCCGGCTGCTATGCTGTCGTCTTTTAAGTATTGATGATTCTATGAAGTATATAACGTATCAAATCAATTTATCAGAAATATAATATAAAAATTAATTTTATATTAAATTTTGATACTCTTGATTCGCTTATTTCACTGAACCTAATTATAACAACATATTTATTCCAATAATCATTTTATTATTAAACAGTAGCAGGGCAAACCAAGACATCCTATAGGAAGTGCAATAAATTTTTCATTTTATAACTATTTAAGCGTATTGTAAAACATCATTTTGCACTTTAAGTGATATCTAAAAAAATGTTTGCTTAGGTCTGACTATGCATGAACCTATATATAATTATATATTAACTTATATATAATTTAATAATACATGATAATCTATAAAAGGGTAATTATGTTAGCCAAGTTTGATCACATCTAATTATATATGGACCCGTATATAATCAGATCTGATTACATACAGATTCATATTAGTCAAGTATGAGTAGGTATAATCATATATAAGTCTACATATGGTTATATATAATTACTAATTATTAATTAGATATAACTATATATGATTAGGCAAAATCATTTTCTTCGGGAATATAATCAGATTTAATTCAACAAAGTATACTCTATTAAAATACTAATAAATATATCATGTAAAATTTAGGAAATATTATACATAATCTATTATAAGTGTATTACTTCAATATATATAAGCAAAATGTATTATTAATTTAGTATTGTTTTATAAATAATAGTAATGAAATATAAAATAAAATAAAACTTAGCTCTTTATCTGCAATTATTAATAAAAAAATTCAGATCTTATACTTATCTTAAAATTACTAAAGAACATAAAATCAATAATCATTGATAAATTTATAATTTACGTTTGATTAGATATAATTATGTACATAGCTTTACGTTTGATTATATATATATATATATATATATGGTCCTATATAAATTAGATCTGATCAGATCTAATTATATATAGATTTATATATAATCATATATAGCCCTAGATAACTCAGGTCTAATCAGATCTAATTATATATAATCATGTATGGACCTAGATAACTCAGGTCTAATCAGATCTAATTATATATAGACTTATATATAATCATATATAGACCTATATAAGTCAGATCTAATCAGATCTAATCATATATAGACTTATATAAAACATACATATAATACATTAGTCCATATATGATTATATATATTTTATATAAAAATTTATATATAATAATATATAATTATATATATTTAATATATAATCATATATATATATATATATATATATGGTTAGGCAAATTCATTTTTTCCCGGGTATCGGCCAGAGTAACAACTGATTGTGTATCAACTTCAGAATTTTCACTATCTGACTGAGAATTATATATTGAGTTTGATAATTGTCGCTCATTTAGTAAGAGTGTAATATTGGATAAGCCTTGAAGTGGTTCTAAAAATCATAAAATATAAAATTTTTACATGTTAATTACTATATCACTGCTGAAGATAATGAAAGAAGTGAAAAAGTTTTTAAACTTTTTGACAATAAGAAAAGTACTCTATTTATGGAAAAAATATCGATACCTAAAAAATATCTAAGAAGTCATTGAAAATATATAAGTTAATAAATAATAATGAAAACAACTAGTTTTTTAATTAAGGGCTTTTACAATTCTAAAGAGTGATGTAAAAAATATTTCTTTTATAAACTTCTTTTTAAATATTTTTTTTGTACTCCTACAGATAAAAGGAAAAAATGATTTTTATCCTTTGATAATACCTTTGATATTGTATTATTTCATTTAAAAAAAAAATAAATGAATAGCAAATGTTCGGCTATTACCAATACGTAATACTTTTACTGAAAAAAATTTCTTTTCGAGAACAAGAGAAAATAGAATAAAGTAATAAATAAAATAATTTTAAAAATTTGCCACAAGTTTTTTTTGCATTATTATTAAGGTTACGTGAAACATATATTTCAAATAATATGTGTTAAAATAATTCATAAATTAAAAACACTATTACTATTTTTTATATATCAATATTTTTGCAAAGATTAAATGTTTGATAACAGTAATTTTCTTACCAATTGCTCCATCCGTAAATAACGTTAATAATTTAAAATTTACAGGAATACGAACATTAGATAGCAATAAATTACGTATTATTGGTTTTAGTTGATTTCCTGTTCTATTTACGAATTCAGTACTTGTTAAAGACCCTTCAGCAATTTCTTTCCACAATTTGGTAATACAATTACAATTTTTTACGCCTGTAAAAATATTTTTTCCTTTCCTTGAGTGTATTTTAAAATCACCTTTTGTATTTAAATTCTTAAGGTGAAAATGAATTTGAAAATTGCTCGAGGATATTTGTTCTAAAGAAAAAAAAATTATGTAATTGTAAATATTCAATTAACTTAGATATAATTTTTATAAAGAATTGCCAAATACAAACCAATCAATTTCCATATACTATTATTTTGCTGAAGTTGATGTGTCATACTTTGAAGAATCAATTCTGTATTCTTCCATAAACAAATTGGATCGTTGTAAAAACTATAGTTTTCTGTTTTTATATTTGTCAGCCAGTGAGTATTGTAATATTCGAATAATTCGTTAAAATAACGAAACTCTTCATTACTTAGAGCACGAACAATTTCTCGAAGTGCATCTACCATCATATTAGTAGGTAATAAGCTAATAACTACAATTTTAGAAACTACTGATAATGTTAAATCATCTTTTAAATCTAAATTAAAGCAACTGGCTGCGTTCATGATAATCTAAAAAAATAATTATAATAAAAATTATTAGCATCATTAATTCAAAAGAATTAATTTATAGTTATATAGTTTTAAAATAATTCTAAATTAAGTTATTTAAAAATTAAAAAATGTTCGAAATAAAGTTAATACATATTGCATACCTTAAGCGCGAACGCGCGTGGAGGTATGCTCTACTGGGGCCTAAAAACTAAAATCTTGACGTTGTCACATTGAATATGTGTTAAATAGGGGAAAAAAGAAGTATTATTGGTACAAAAAGATTTTTGTTATAACTTTAAATAATTATTTAACTCACTGAACTTTTTTTTTTATTTTTGTACTTCTTTTTTATTAAAAAAAAAAATGGTTTATAAATTGATAAATCGCTTATCATGATGATTTCTGAAGTCCCCATGGGGATCTTCCCTGTCGAAAATGTCCATTAAAAACTTATAAAATACTATAGGAATCGTATCGGTTTTCATCTGGCCTATCTGGAGCAAAAATTTTCCAGATACAACAGAGTTTGCAATCAATCAAAACGTAAAAGGAAATCCACATACAACTTATTTTTGAATGAGAATGAATGAAATTTTAATGCGTTTGGTAAACACATGAATTTAATATGGAATTGACTTATGAGATTGTAATGTTCGTTATAGGTAGCCTCATCAAGCTTAAGAGCTTATCCGTCATTCCTGTTAAGGAATAAATGGATTCCTATTAGGATATTCAACATTAGGTAATTTATCGTTCCTCATCGGTAATAACCATGAATAAGAATGTAGAAATCAACAAGTAATTCCTTATAAGCAATAACTCGGAAATGTATAAGGATTAACCGATAACAGATAATTTTGTTCATGAGATTCTAAAAGGATTACCGACTAGCACATGCTATGGGATGTAAAAAAATTAGTTAGGACTTCCTGCGACAAAAACACAATTCATACTTTTAAAATCCAATCTCATTGTGAGTTTTTATGGAAATTTATCTGTCGATCCAGTTATAAATTCAATTATCATACTTATAAGAAAATATAGGTTGTTATATGAAATGGCCATGTCACTTTGTAATAAAATATAACTGGAATTTCTTACGTGAAGAAATATGTACTTTAAGCGGATGACCAAAGATTAGGGATTTATGGTTATATATGAGACTTATCTAATGAACATGAAGAAGTTATTCTATGTGGAACTCCTGCTTCACTGTTATAATCCAGTAAATTCCAGTCAGAAAATTGTCGACTTGTAATTGCGTTTGAAAAATTATTATCTTAGAATAACTATAATCATATTGCTTATGGGTTCTGAAATTTATTGATGCGATCTTTATCGAAAATGAAATTGATCTCTAATATGTAACAGGGTAAATTACCCTAAATCGATAAATCACCTGAGATCGATAATTAGTCGACTCAGCACTGGCGCGCCCCGATCTTCCGGGTCTCCCGTGTAGTAATTAAGAGGGGAGTGGAATGGGTAAGTATTCGGTAGTTGGAGGGTGACAGAATCAGAAGAGGTTTGATAGTCAGCCGCACCGGTCACCACTACGGAATTAACAGGTAATTATTTTTTCGCAAGCGTATTTTCGGAACGCTGCGATGGTTTTTTTGATTGTCGTTTCAATCTATTAGACGGGAGTTCTAATTGTTGCACTGTTACAGGAATATACCGAATTTCAAGACGTACCCGGAGTGAAGGAGAAGGAAAAGGAAATTTACAACCTGCACCTGGAATACTCACCACGGCACATAATATTCGTGAAAGGAGTAAAACGTTTACCCAGGTACATTATTCATTCCGTGGGTGGAAGATAGACCGCGGTTCATACTCGGTCTATCATTCCTCTTCTTTTCTTTATTAAAATTTAATAAATTAATTGTGGAACATTTGCTAGTTTTTAGATTGAGTGATTTTTATGGGGGTTTATACCCGAGGATCACTTAATCGACCTTGCGGGGAAAATTTTAATATCTGAAAATTTTCAATTAATTAATTAACATCTGAAAATTTGTTAAATTTATTTTCACAATATTTAAATTGAAAAGTTGATTGATTTTTTTTATTAAAAATAATCGACAAGTTTTTATTCGTGGAATTTCCGTCAAGCGTCAACTTTGTGTGTCGCATAAATTCCAATACCCAAGGTCAAACAAGACTTATCTAGCGAATGTTCTAGCAAATAAAATTGACTGTTTCGACTCGTGTCGAATTTTATAACTGACAAATGAGTAGAAAATTATTAAGATTATTATATTAATAAGTAATTATTGAAATCAAGATAGATAAGAAAATTATTAAGATTATCTTATTGAGAATTAATTATTAAGATTATTTTATATTGAGAATTAATTGTTAAGATTGTTATATTTAGAATTTATTATTGAAAATAAGATAAATCGGAAAATTTTTAAGTATTAATTGTGAAGAATATTATAGTAAGAATTTATTATTGAAAAACAATACCGATCAAGGAAAATTATTAAGAAGGTTATATTAGGAAATTTTTATCGAAATTATTATATTATAAATTATTTTAACAACTATAATTTAAGTAAATTTTGGGGATTAAGTCCGTAAAGCAATTAAATTAAAATGAATGACACTTGATAATTGTCAGCGTAGATATTAAGTCTAAGTAATCAGTGATATTGAGTCAAGGTCAACACGAAAAAAAAAGTTTAGTAAGAAATTGGTCATTATATAGGAATTTTCGTTTCACCGATAGCCAATGATTGAGTAAAATAAAAGTAAATTGTAATTAATTTAAAATCATTTTTAAAATAAAAAAATAAATTATTTAAGCGAAGTGTGGGCTATGTGTGTGAAGAATTGAACGGGTTATGCGTGATAGAGAGTGTTAATAGTGTTAAGTTCGGTAGTCCTGTGGACTTAATTTTAAGTGTGGAGTTAGTTGTGTTAGTCCGGTGGACTTATAGTGTTAAGTTTAGTTCTAAGACAGGTGTGGGAGACCGTTTGTTCGAAAAAGCCCAATTAGTTTTAAGACAGGTGTGGGGAGACCGTTTGTTCGAAAAAGCCCAATTAGTTTTAAGACAGGTGTGGGAGACCGTTTGTTCGAAAAAGCCCAATTAGTTTTAAGACAGGTGTGGGAGACCGTTTGTTCGAAAAAGCCCGTCTAGTCATCGTATCGTCAATTGGAAGGTTCGTTTGTAAATATCGTTTAGTTCGCAGTTGTTCTCCGCTTCGTTAGATTATAAGTTAATTAAAGTGTGTGTGTGAGCGCTTAAATTTGTTAAGTTTGTTATTTTTTATTGTTAATAAAACTGTACAGATTGTTAATTAAAATTTTATTATTTAGCGGCACTTTCCTCCACTCTCTCTACTCTAAGATTAAGATTTCTCAGCTCTGGACCGGTTCCAGGAACCGTGATTAATAATCCTGGTGGCGCCCTGGTAATTTTTATTGTTGTTAGTTTTGTTAGTTAAATTTAAAATTGATTAGGGGCCAGCCTGAGCAGGTAAAACTGTTACAAATATTTTTTATTTGCTATGAAGAATTCAGAAGATCAGTTTCAAGTCCTATCAATATTTTAATAAAATATAAATTTTCGTTTAATTAATAAAAACTTATAATCCCAATTTGAATTGGAGAACATGAATAATTTTTTTTCATTTATCAACAATATTTATTTAATTAAAAAAGTGCAAAATATTGGACCAAAAAGGATTCTTTATGAAGTTGCTGCTTGACTAGTAAAATCCAGTAAGCGCCATTGAAAAAATTGCCGAGAACAATTTGCGTATTTTTTGGAAAACGTTAATTTTTTTATGATTTATCACACCGTTCGTACATTCTGAAATTCACTGATGCAATTTTTATTAGAAACCGAAATTGTTTCTGTAATATTATTCGGATAAACTTTTACATAAGTCAATTAAAATTGTGTCAAAATTTGAAAATGGTTTCATTTATTTTCTAATTGACAAGGCTTATTTGAATTATGGATTTTAATGATTTCTTTTTACATTTTTAGATACTATTAATAACTAACGTAAAAATATTTTACAACATCGGATTGAACGGTATTCTCTGTGTATCTCCTGTGTTACCATTAGAATTTCATAACCTTATCCAAGAGAGAACTAACTTTCATCAGCGTTCAGAAAATCCCAAGCTTTTAATTATCAATTTGATTGTTTTTGCATTTTGAAAGTTATCATTGAAATTTTATGAATTATATTAATCAGTATTATTCATTTATAAGAAGAGATTTAAAATATATTTATTTGCAAAGCAAATAAAAGTTATAAAAAAAAAATAAACCAAAAAAACACGCTTTTATAAATAAACCAAACTAAAGGTAGAAAATAAATAATAATTTAAAAAAACTAAAAACACGCTTTTCATAAAAACCTTTTTATAATAAAATATATTTTTTTCTTATTTACACTATTATTATTATTATAATGTTCATCAAAATTTTTAATAAAATTTTTAATTTAAATTTATTACAATTTATTTTCTATTTTTTAGCTCAGTTTTTTATAAAATGCGTGATTTTAGGTTTTTTTAAATTATTATTTATTTTGCACTGTAGCTTTGTCATATATAACTTCTTTGATTAATTTCTTCAAGTATTAATAATAGCGGTTAACAAAAAGTGTTAGATGAGGGATTCTATGAGGGGTTCCAGCTAAACTATTAGAATCCAATAAGCATCACTAAAACAATTGGTCGCTACGGGTTGGGTAAGAGGGGAAGGGGGAACAAAGAACCTGGAAGTTGCCCGCTAAAATTTAGTCAGTCGTTCACCGGCCGTTACAAGTACAAGTGACTATTGTTGAGCTATTGTTGTAGTGAATGTGCCTTTATTCTTACAAGTGTCGTCTAGTCCGTTTATTGGAAAACTTGTATTAATTTAGTAAAGAGTGAATTACCATAAAATGTAAGTACAATTTTTGTCAATCTTTAAATTTATCATTTATCATCTACAAACATCATGTGCATTTTGAAATTCCCGAATGTTTAATGATTAATTATACTGACTTTGCATTATAATTAATTAATTACTAAATATTCGGAAATTTCAGAATGCACAAGAAGTGTGTAAATCTTTTCAATGGGATCCAATGTATTGTAATGGTAGAACAGGAACTTCACATAGAAATCTGCTCAATCCTATGTCTTGCAATTGTTTTATTGAGCATGCAGTCGATGAAACGTAATGATTGAAAATTAAGCGTATAATTTAAAAAATAAATGTGTTTTTACTAGCTCAAAAAAAAAAAAAAAAAAAAAAAAAAAAAAACAATAAAATTTTATTAATGAAAATTAATTTAGCAGACATTTAATAATTTTAAGAATTTAGATAACAAATAAATTATTGCAAAGAAAATTGAGAAAAAAAATCGACATTTAGAAATTTAAAAAAATGAAACGTAATTTTTTCAAGATAAATTTTTCGAACAAACTTGTTTGTTAAAAAAATGGTAAAGTGACTGCTAAAACTTTAATGTCATATTGTATTCGAAAGTTGAGACGGGATTAAAACAACACTACAACAAAAGATTTTTTGTTTAAGATTAAAGGAAATAATGAAATTATCTTTATTTTTCATGAACGTGGATATGAACGTTGCGTATACTCATTTTTAAGTTCGGTGTAAGTGTAATTAACTATTGAAAATATTTGATTATTTAAAAAATAAAAAGAAAAATTCTCAAAGACATTATTTATTACTCTTTTAACAGAGTCTACTAAAATCTAATAGGAAAACAGAAAGTCCATATAGAATCCTGTTCTATGTTAAGACTCAAAATTATTTTTGTAACGAAGCTTACTAGAATCTAATGGTGAAACAGGAGTTCCGTATAGAATCCTTTTCAATGCCATAAAGTAGTCATGAATAAATGACGGCACGATTATTTTAAATCCTCACTAGTAAAAGAGTAAAATCGCCAAAAATATTTTCGTCATAAAATTTACATCAATAAGTACTTATTGCGTGCTCAATAAAACAATTGCAAGACATAGGATTGAGTAGGTTTTTATGTGAAGTTCCTGTTCTACCATTACAATACAGTGGATTCCATTGAAAAGATTTACAAATTTCATGTGCATTTTGAAATTCTCAAATATTTAATGATTAATTAGTGTTTTATTAAACTTCTATCAAACTTATGAGCTCAGAGAGCTCAGAATGACACGAAAATTTATTTTTGAATTCGAAGAGCTCAAAAGCTTAGAACAGCTAACTCTATGAGCTCGGAGAGCTCGAAATAACATAATTTATATTCTGTGCTCGAAGAGCTCAAAAACGTTATAAGTGCAATTTTAAGCGCTGAGATATGGAATTAGCGGGAAGTTTCAGGGATGACCTTTAAGGTCAATCGTTTTCCAAATTTTTTTATTGGAAAAATTATTGCAAAAATGTTTTTGAAAACGTCATGTATAAAAAATTAGTAAGACTATGAGTGCAATTTTCAAAAAATTTTTTTTTGTTCTTATTTAATAAGCTAAGGAAATCCAAAATTATTGGATATATGCTAATTCTTGTATTATTATGAAGTTTTATTCAAGAGGTGCAATTTCCAATTTAAGATTGCTTTTAAATATTGATTGGAATTTTTTTATCATCATTTCAAAATCCGTCCTTAATGTGCTTTATCCTGGCTTCAAAATTCCTTCTAAGTAACAATCTTTTTTTATCTTTTGGAAAATTACCATTTCTTATTTTATACCGATTTTATTGTAAGTGCTAAGAATTCCAAAAAATTTTATTATTGTATTATTTATAAAAATTTTTTTTTGGTGTAACCCTAGAACTACAAACTTACTTTTTTTTTACATGCAAACTAGGGTAGAAGTATCGTTTGTGGCCACTGTACCTTTTATGGCTATTCATTATTCAAATAAACGATAGAAATGAATTTATATTAATAAACCATTACAAACTTAATTTGTTTTAATATAAATTTTTAAAACTCAACAAAAATATGGTTATAATATTATATTTTGTTATGAATTAAATCAAATGTTCACTGGCCAAAAACGGTGCTAAGGTGGCCAAAAACAGTACTTCTACCCTATTTGTAAAATTTTGATTTTGTTTAGTACTAGATTCATACAAGGTTTTTAAATTTGCATCAGTGTTCGATAAAAACTTTTATTTGCATTTAATTTCTTGTGATGAATTCTATGTATAATTTAGTTTTGAAAGTAACTTTTGAAACAAGTAAAATTATTCGGTTATTGATTTTAATGAAATTTTATATGGTTTGCGTTTCTCACCGATAAAAACCAAAACAATACGTATACCAATGTTCCAATACAAAAAGATAAATTATATTTTCTATTTTATTCCGTTATATCTAAAAATAATTTCTACAATGAATGCAAGTCATAAACAAAAAAATGTTCTTGTATTTATTAAAAACTAATCGAAGAAACTTTTCAATTCATATCAAGTTTCTATAAAAATCGTTTTTTTAACTTCCCGCTAAGAAAATTGAAAATTTTCAAAAGTTGGGAAGTTATTGGTTTCACCCCTTTTTTCGAAAATCGAGTTTTCAACGGATGTTAACGTTTTGAGGTCCTAGCATACTTCCCCAAATGTTTCGCGATGATGCCTGTGTGTGTATCTATGCATGTATGTGTGTGCGTGTGCGTGTGTGTGTGTGGCCGTATGTAAACTTCTCGTAACTTTTGAACGTCTTGACAGATTTTATTGAGGTTGGCGTCATTCGAAAGGACTTGATCAAACTTAGATTCTGAATACAATTCGAACTGGTAGATTTTGAGAAATCAAAAAAACTGCAAAAAATTTTTTTTTCAAATGTTGTTTTTTTGAAATAACTTTTAAACGGCTATACCAATCGATTTTAAAAACTAATCAGCTCCTAACATCAAAAAACCACGTTGATCGCCGCCAGCCCGGTCGAAATCGGTTCTTTCATTCAAAAGTTATTGCAGTTTGAAAATTTAAGGAATAGTATTTCAATAAACTTCTTTCAGATTTTTGAGCTCGAAGAGCTCAAAAACGCAATAAGAGAAATTTTGAGTGCTTAACTCTAGACTGGTGAACAAACGCGACCTAACGACTTTGGTCAAGTGAGGAGGGATTTGCCACAATGCTTTTAGAGTGTACAGTGTTGCCAGTTCATACACGTTTGACAGGAAGAAACTAGAGGTGTTTTCGGCAGTAGCACCGCGGATAAAAAAGTACTTACGACTTTGGTCAAGCGATGAGGAAAGCCCCGCAAATTTTTTTAAGAAATTTTTTTCAGCAACTTAATATTTTCGAAGGTTTTGGGAAAAATTATTAATATATTCTAATATGTTCAAGGAACAAAGTCAAATTTTTTGAATAATTTTAATAAATATTGAAGATGTAATAAAAAACAATATAATTAAGCGGCGTCACGCTCATTTGCAGGGATGGCCTATAGGGTCAATCGTTTTTCTAATTTTTTTATTCAGTTTTTTACAAATAAATAAGAAATTTCATTTCCTTATGACATTAACGAATCGATTAACCCTAAAGGGAAACTGTATGGACCACGCAATTGATCAATAAAAATAAATGAGTCCCACTTTTTGAAATTCTAATTTTTAATGATATTAACGTAACAACAAAAATTTATTTAATATCTTTAAATTTATATGTAACTATTTTGAAACAGATGAAACTTGAGGTAGTTTTCCGATACCCAATTTTATTTATCGCTTCTTTTTCACTCGCTAATGTTGTTTTTCTCATAAATTATTGTGTACTCCCTCTTAATCGTTATCATTTATATTAACAGTATTATTTTATTAACTATATCTATGAAACGATTTGACTAAAAATTTCCATATCTGTTCAATAATTACAAATGTAGTAATCTATAAAATATTAGTTTATTTATGAAGATCTGATTGTTCAGCATTTACAGCAAAAGAAAAAATATTTACAATTTTCTTCCTGTATACCGCCTGTATGAAAAATGGTAATTAAATTGTAATCACTTCACGTTTGGAGAGATCAACGGATCTTGAATTCTAAGATTTGCTGCATTTAGAAATCCTTAGTAAGAGTACACAAATTCAAAATTTTCTGACACTATTCTTTTTGCACGTTATCTATTCTTGTGTTATATAAAAGTACATTCATACTTAAAGATTATGAGTTAATTATTAAGAGCCACTCTGCAAATATTAATTTAAAAAACAAAGAAAGAGATTACCTTTGTAGAGAATGTGTTGAAGAGTGGCACATTCAAATAAGTGTAAATAAAATATTTTTCCCAAGAAAATAATTTCAATATCTTTACTATCTTTTTCTTGATTTTCACTCGCATATTCGACTACAATAATTGTTGTTAAATTTATTATAATTATATTGTTAATTTTACATTCCTAGATCAGATATAAAGTACATTTACTTTGGTAATTACCAAAGTCTTAAGACTTTTACTAAATACTGTATCATTTGTGATTCATATGTACTTTCTCTTCTCAACTAAACAAAATTTTAACATGTTTTTTTTTAGATTGATTTAAATCGCTCATGTTCGCGTACGTAAAATACCTTCCTCCGGATAATAATTGTGCAGTTGTTGCAACGTCACAAATTCGGAAGTTCAAATTAGACAAATTTGACAAGTTTAAACATTATAAGATAATTTCTGGAGACGTAACAAAAAAGCGCTGATTCTTGCTATTAAAGGTAAGTTGTATTTTTATATCATACATTAATAATCATAATATCGATATTATATAATTGAAAGCACTATATTTAATAAAAATAATTACACTACATTACATTATATTTATTAACAATTACATTTTACAAATATTTGAGAAAAACAAAAATGTAAAATTGTCTTAGGTCAATTTATTCTTTAAAATCGTATGAATACGAGTGATCATAAGTGTTAGATTTATTTCAAATCGATTAGCTTATTTACTCCAATATTTTAGTATACGAAAGTGCTTCACTAACCTTTAAAATTCTAGAATAATTTTTCAATTATCGTATAAAATACAAGCGATCCAGCCCGGTTTCGCACGGGTATTTAGGAAAAATTTCCAAATTATTCATAATAAAATATAGCCTATGTCACCCGGGGATAATGTAGCTTCCCAACGGTAAATAGTATATTACACCCCTTGGGAAGGAAAATAAAAAAGCCTCAGATCACATGAAATTGTTGGCCGAGGCGAAGCCGAGGTCAACAAACATGTGATCTGAGGTTTTCTTTTACTTCCTAAGGGTTGTATAATATTTTTTTGTCCGACGAAGGCGGAAAGCGGCAACTTTGTTTAGCACAGCGGGAATACATACTCATTTATTGATATAACTGACTCCATTTTCTGTAATCAATGATTTATTTTATCCTCAGTTAGAAAAATATATAAAAACAAAAAGTTCTCTATCCGAATTCTCTAATATTTTGATTAATTTTTATGAATTTTGTACATTCTACTGCAGATTTCATTTTATATCGATATCGAAATTTGTTAACAGACTCAAAAGAGGAACTTGATAGTATCGTATCATCTGGAAAAAGACATCCCATCCCTCCAGGATACTTACAAAAGTCTTGTACTGAAGAAAGTGATATTGAGAGTACACTACAGAAAGTCATTACTACTGATGCTAACAAAGTGAAATCTGTTCTGGAAAAAAAAATTGCTGTGAAGCAACAACAATTGCTGGTAAGTTCATTTATTTATAATAATTAATATTGATATTGATGACTATTTTTAAATGTTGATTCTATATTCAAATTGGAGTCATCAAATCACTTAAATTTAAATACACCAGTATTTGATACATTAAACTTCGATTGTTTAATTGATAATTCCGGCTTTAACAATCACTCATCGTATTCATTATTTTGATAAATGCAGTCTTCTTAGAGTAACAAGTCTAACATGAAAAAGTGTATTTTCAACAAAATTTACGCTAATGAGGAGCTTTTGTACACCAAAACAATTTAATTAAAAAAAAAAAAGAGTTTTGCAAGCATAATTGTAGTCGAATATTAGATGGAGATTTTTCAATCAAATTTCTAAAATTACTGTTAAGGTTGTTCGGACATCAATGGACTTTTCAAGATCAAAAGCTAATTTTTTTATATCTTATGAATTGCTATCTCATACGTCTAAATTAATTACTCTTTTTCTTTTATTAATTCAATGAGCCAATTTCTGTTTGAAATGATTCATATTTAAAGTATTCGAAAACATCAAAATAGTTTCTTTTTAATTGTACAATCTCAAAAATCAAAAACATGAATACATGCATAAAACTCAGAAAAATGATTAAGTCGGCAGATCATCACCGAATTTTTCTGTTACATACAAGTAGAAAGTTCTAGCCCTTTGAGATGAAAACTATCGGGTATATAAGTTTAAAAAGTTATTTGAAAAAATATTACTATTTAAATTTATATTTGAGATTGTGCAAAATTTATAGAACGGAATTGCACATACATACATACACACACGCACGTCCATTGCTAATCCATTTATTTTATTTTATGAAATTATACTCATTCTGGTGGTTTTATTTTTTGCTTAAAGCACAATGCCGTCGAATCAGGAAAGAAGAGTGAATAAACAATATTTATTACCGTCTTATAAGCGTAATCGAGTAAGTAAGCGAACAACAGAGCGTTGGAGACTTGTCTTCCAAAAATCTTTCGAACACTGCATAAATAAGAAAGAAAATCATAATCAATGTTTCTCCTCCACTGGAAATAATAGCAGTTTGGAACATTCGACAGATATTAATGAACAGCTACCCGACATAAATATTCATAAAAATATAAATCCCGAAGAAAACGATCAAGTCTCATCTACCGAAACTAGTGATTCTGAAAGTTCATTGGATGATTCTGACGGTTTTTCTGATGACAGCAATAATTATGTATACAGTACTGTTTCAAGCACTGATTCTGATTCTTCGTCAGATAGTGATAGCGATAGTTCATCACATTGTAACACTAACTCCTCATCTAATAATTCTCATTCTCAACGTAACTTTCATTCAACAAGATTTAATACAGATGATTTCCAAGGTAGTAAATTAATGTTTCCTGAAGCACAATTAACTGTGGCAGACGTTATGTTCATGATCACAGCATATTCGGTACAGAAAAATTTAACCAAAAGAGATGAAGATGATCTTATACAACTTATAAAAATATTAGCTGGCCCGGAATTCATGTCGTGGAATGCCTCTCAGCATGCACGTGCTAAAACATATAGTCCTCCAAAATCGAAAATAAATACACATTTTTTTGCCCAAATTGCAACGTTGTATTAATTTCACATAATAACGGTAAAAAAATGAAAGAAAAATCTGTAGAATGTACTAGTTGTGAAAGAAAATATAAGCTTAAATCAGAAAGTTCAAATCAATTTATTACTGTGGATTTAGATTATCAGCTCGAAAATCTTTTGCATAACAAAGATATTCAAAAAGATTTATTACAATCATTGGATTTACGTGACAAAAATAAAGTCGATGGAGTAATTCATACTATTTACGACTGTCAATTGTATAAAGACGTTCAACTTTTGTCTCCACAAACATTGACATACAACGTCAACACAGACGGTGCACCACCTTTCAAGAGTTCAAATTGTAGTTTTTGGCCGATACAGTTGTGTATAAATGAACTTTCTCCTGAAATACGAAAGCAAAATATAATTCTTGGTGGTATGCTTTTATCTTCAACTGAGCCAGGTCCAGAGTTGATGAAAATTTATTTATCAAAATTTATCGATAATGCTGAAAAACTTATGATTGATGGAATTAATATTACTATGCATAATTCAAATGTAACGAAAAATTTTAAATTCCATTGCCTCTTAATATGTGTAGATTCAGTTGCTAGACCTGTTATGCAAAACCGATATCAGTACAGTGGTTATCACGGTTGCAGTTGGTGCTACGATCTTGGCGAGTACAATAGTTCAGCTGTTCGATATCCTATGACTGAAAACGATCCTATTTTGAGAACTCATAAAGATTATGTCAATGATGTAGAAAACGTAGAGAAACTAAATCGACCTATTAATGGTGTAAAAGGTCGCTCTGAGCTATTACGATTGCAGCACATAGATTGTATATGGAGTTTTCCTATAGATTATATGCATGGTGTTTTATTAGGTGTTACGCGGCAGTTATGGACTATTTGGACAACTCCGAGAACTTTATACTATTTAACGCCAGCTGATCGTAAAGAAATTAATAACCGATTTCTCCAAATAAAACGACCACATGAAATTCACAGATTAGTAAGGCCTATCAAAACTATGGCAAAATGGAAAGCGTCTGAGTGGGAATCATGGTTACTGTTTGATAGCTTACCCTGTTTGGTTGGAATTTTAAAAAAGAATGTTTCGATTCATATTGCTTATTTGTTTCAAGCATATTCACATTATTATCTGGTAATATTACTGAAAGAAAATTGATAGAATGTGAGTTAGATTTGTTGCAATTTGTTGGAGAATGTGAACAGTTTTACGGAAAATCTGTAATGACATTTAATTTACATTCAATGTATCATATAGGGCAATCAGTACGACAAAGTGGACCACTCTGCTCCAGTAATACGTTCATTTTTGAAAATGAAATCTTTTATTACAAAAAAGAAATTAATGCTGCTTACGGTGTTTCTCAACAAATTGTTACTTCATCCCTAAAAAGAAATCATATTCGGCGCAATATTAATAATGGTACTGAGTCAGCAATGTGTCGTGAATATTGTAGAAAATTATTTCTTCCACAACAGTTAACAAATTTTGTACGAACAGATAATGGTGCAATGCTTACCGGTAAAGCAAATGAACCTAATGCAAGAATTTATAACCTAATTTGTGATCTTCACATTCCGGAAGTTCAGAGTAGCAAGATCTATGGCCGATGCATTCTCAAAAAAAAATTCTCCGTAGTATAAAGTATACGCGTTCAAAAAAACTGATGATACGGTTATTCAGTTAAATCCAAGAAAATAATTCAAATACATGACTTTGTTGTAATTAATAATACTTGCTATTTATACGGCCGAGAGCTTGTGACAACTCTTGCGGAATTTCGCACAACTCGATTGAATCATATCTTGGAAGTAGTTGATATGCAAGGTGATGAAGTATTTATTAATGCTAACGATTTAGAAAGTAAGGTAGTATTTTTTCCACTGGAAATAAAACCTATGTTTCATTTTTGCCTGATCATTTGGGAATTTAAGTAAAGTTAAGAAATTCTTTTTGTTTTAGTGTCATATATATATATACTAAATGTTAGCTCTTGATAATTTTCCAAATTTATGTCTCTTTAATTGTCTTCAAAAAGATCTGATAAGCTTTGTAGTATTATTACTTAATAAATTACTTTATTTTTCCATAATAAGTAATAAATTATTATTATTATTATTATTATTATTATTATTATTATTATTATTATTATTATTATTATTATTATTATTATTATTATTATTATTATTATTATTATTATTATTATTATTATTATTTATTAGTTATTAGACTAACTCTAGTTTAATAATTATAAGTAGTTCAAATTAAACTATTTGCTATGGAAAATTATAATATAAATTTTTAGTATTATGATATTAATTCATTATTGTGATAGAAAATGGAAGCCGCAATTAATATAAATACTAACTTAAATGATTTATAATGTTAAACTGTCTATTTTATGTTAAATGAAAAAACAATTTTTAGTTAAAAATAATATTTTTTCACATGACATCACTCAATTTTCTTCCATTTATAGATTACTTTCTCGTCAATCAGTATTAGATATTGAAATTTTTAATAGTACTGAATGAAAATTGAAAAATAAAATATATATACACATGTTACATACATAAATAACAAATTATGACCCAATTCTGTTAACTTAATATTGCCATAGGAGATGGAATTAGGATCGAGTGAAAGTATGGAAAAAGAAAATAATCAAAATAAAGAAAATTTAAATCAGAGGCAAAACAAGATCATGCCGAAAGACAATCAGGAGTTTTCAGATGGAATTTTGGCTAATGATAACAAGGAGCAAAAGCAAACAGCTGTAAAGGTAAGGATTATGTAATATTAAAAAAAAAAAAAAAAAGTACATTACAAGAAGATTATTTCAAATTGCTTATGTGCTAGGAGAAAGGTTAGTGAGTTTACTATCCTAAGATTGTCTGAAAATATTAAACAAATCAAACTGATGAATTTTATCATAATAAAAAAATCATAATAAATTAACTCTTCTATTTTTATAACACATCTGAAACAGATTCAAATGTCAAGTAGTCTTTTTGAAGCTCATGTGTATTTTAATTTGTTAATCAGTTGTATGTATTTCATATAACAAAAAAAAATATACGCACGCACGCGCACATTATAACTTTATTGTAAAAATTTCGATCAAAATTATATCTTCGTAGTTTTAAAAAATGATCGATTTTTAAGACGAAAACTTAATAATAATTAAGGTAAAAGACCCCATTAGTGGCACCTTTAACCCCCATTAGTGGCACTTTTTCTTTCAATGAAAAAATGTTCTACTTGGAATAAAAACTAAAAATAAAGATTAGAAATAATATATTTATTATTGAAATTAATGATTTAATTAATTGAATAAGTACCAAAATCAAAGAAAGTGTCAGTAATGGGGTCCCCGCCACTAATGGGTCTTTTACCCTATCCTTCCAAATGTAGGTATAACAAAAAATTTATCTGAATTTTACTAATTTAGTTTCCGCGGAATTTATTAAAAAATATTATACATAACCATCTTTACTTACATTGATACTGTAATTAATTGTCATTCAAATGCAGTCCGTGATATTCATTAAAATAATCATGTGTTATAACAACAATTTTATTTTTGCGTTATTGGCACTATTAAAGATAAAAATTCTAAGCGAGTGTAAACTGTCCAAAACATTCAGGAGAGCAGTAGACCATTTAAATAAGGTATAATTATCAAATTTTTTAAAATTTATGGTAGCTTTTATTGATCCAGATAAAAATAATTTAATATATTTGCATGAAAAATGTTTTTTTTTTTATAATTGTATATATGTATAATAGCACTCAGAATCAATTTGGCGACATAAAATGTTTAATAGTCCGTGTAATGGTCTAATCTAAGTGAAAGAAATTTACAAATAGGGTAAAAGACCCCATTAGTGACAGGGACCCCATTACTGACACTTTCTTCGATTTTGGTACTTATTCAATTAATGAAATCATTAATTTCAATAATGAATATATTATTTCTAATCTTTGAGAATTTTAGATCAAAAAAATTGTTAATTTTTATTCCAAATAAAAAATTTTTTAATTGAAAGAAAAAGTGTCACTAATGCGGGTCAAAGGTGCCACTAATGGGGTCTTTTACCTTATCCGTGTTACTCATTTGATTTTAATAAATCGTTTATTCGGTGACAAAATATAATTTATAAAATTGAGATAAAAAGTATAACTTGCTCTTTATAATCATGATAACCTGCAGGTAAAGTTTTGTAATGGAATGTATAAGTGTGTATTTACCAAAATTTTTGGCAAGTATTGAGACTTCAAATTTTTAAATATTAACAAATAAATTATATACAATTATATGAGGCCATCATCATTCCTCCGCATTTAGATACAAATGTGTAGAAATCAAATGTGATTCGATCAAAATATTGTGCAATCCACGAACAATTTTTCAGATGTAACTTCGGTTTGGAACGAAAGCAATTCATATTAGCTGGAACAATTACAATGTTTCTCATATAAAAATTAATTTTGATTCTCTACTTTAGCAATCAGAGGATATGGGCGAAGAAATCGATAATGTTCTTTCAGTTCCTGGCGAAGATAGCATGATCAATGAAGAACAAAATGATCATGATATTGTAATTGATGATGATACTTTACAATCAACTGTTCTCGAGCCAAAAGTTCTCACGTTAAACGACGAAAGAAACAAAAAAAAACAAATATGAAAAAACTGAAAAAGGTAAAAATTATTAAAAAGTATAGTATTGGACTAAACTATTACACTGAGAAAAAAATACTTTTACTCAATTAACAATTTATTGGCTCAAGAACCGCGCGTTGACGATTAAATATTTTATTGTTATTAATTATTAATTTCTGAAGAGAAGAACATCAATATTTATCTTTGGATAGTAAATAAACAAAAGAATAGCTTTATTTAAATTAAGTAAAAATTATTTCTTAAAATTTCTTGAGCTAAGAATATATATTCTTGAAAATTTTCAACAACATAAATTCTTGTATCAAGAAAATTTTCTGAATAACAGTATTTTTTTTTCTCAGTGTACACCATATTTAATATATTACTAAAAATTATCGTTTCTACCAAATAAATGTAAAACTATGAATTATATATAATTATTATTAATATTTTTACTACTTTTATGTTCATCAACCATTATAATCCATTACAATATACTAATTTATTGAATCAATAAATAAGTTACATGAAAAATTGGACACTGTTATGCATTAATGTGTTAAGTGCTATGGAAATCCTATGTACTTAACACACTATTGCATAACAGAGTCCAATTAAAGCTATGTAACTGAAATTTGAGAAGAATTGCGAGTGATTTGATAATAGAAAATTAGAAATGCAATGATTAGTAAATTAGTGTCTTTTCATTAAAATTCAATTATAACACGTCATGTAATGATCTTTATAGAACTACAAAGTGAAACATATTTTATGAAATGCAGTTATCCAATTTTCAGATTAAAATAGTTTAATTTCTTATCATAATCTCATTCAATGGAAACTATATTTCATAAATACATTAACTACTTTTCATAAAACGTTTATTTGAAATTTTCTTCCATTTTTATTATTACATTTCAATTACTACTCATTTCGGAACTATTAAACAATCAAATGCTTATGAAATTAATTTTTTAATCAAATTTCTTTATTCATTAAATCTCTTAAAATAAAGAGGTGAATGAAATAAAATAACCAATGTCAAATTTTAAATTTTTCATGCGACAAAATAATTGAATCTAACAAACCACCTCCTATATCAAATGTGTATAATTTAATTTTAATATTTTAATCAATATGTATTGCATAGAGCAAGCTCAACTCTAATGAGGACAGTTCAACTAAAGTGAAAGAAGTTCAAGATGGTCTTGCATTGATGAGTGGACCGATAAATAACAAAGATAATGTTCAGCCGAGCACCGAACTTAGTCATTTATCTAAAAACGATGCGTCTACTCTTGCTTCTTCAAAATCCAAATATAAATATAAAAAATCAAAGGATAATAAAAAAAGAGCTGTAAGTAAAATAGTTGCATTTATTAGGTATTTTGTAGTTGTGAAATGTTAATTTCTTTGCGAAAATAAACGAAAGCTAAAAAAGAAAAAGTCAAAAGGAAAAAAATAAAAAATGATAAAAAAATGTTTCACAGCAAAATCTTTACGTGCGATTGATATACAATTCGTCGAACGATAGTGATAAAGTAACACTGAAAATTTTTCACTTCTATCATCATTATTGTTACATTATAGAAGATAAATTTTTTTTTTAATTTCCATAATTATTAAGATTAAAATTTATAAAAATAAATTCAGACATATATATATATATATATATATATATATATATATATATATATATATACATATATATATATATATATATATATATACAGGGTGTCTCTGAAGTGGCGGGAGTAATTGTTGGGGTCGATAGAGAAAAAAATACTGAATCGAAAGTTCCTGAGCCAAAAATTTTTTTGGGCCATAGAATTTGAGTTATGAATTAAAAACGATAGCCAATCAGAAGCGCGCTATTCGAGAAATGAAAATGAGCGGGGAAGTAGAGGAGACGCGAGAGTGAGATGCTGCAATAGCAGCTTACTCGCTCACACAAAGCCGAGCATGAGAGGGGATTGTGACGCTATGAGCCGAGTACGTAAGTGTGAATGAGTGGATGTATGAGGTCGCAAGCGGACGGCTTAATGTATGAGTGTGTGTCCGTGTATCGCAGCATTATTGGAGGCGTTGTAACGCTGAATTAAAGCTAACCGGGTACTCTAAGACAGAGGAAAAAATTTTAATTTTTATTTTTATTCGAAAAAATTTAATAAAAAAATAAAAAGGCCCAAGATTTAACCAGACCCACAGAAACGGAGAGTAAATTTTTAATTCTCATTTATTTTGCTGGGGATTATTTTCAAATACAAAAAAAAAAAAGGCTAAGATTCAACTGGAATCCAAAAAGAGATGGATGAAAAAATTTTATTTTTATTTTTAATCAGCAAAATTATTTTTCTTTAAAAAGAGTCCAATCTCGACTGGAGCAAGAAAAAATGATTGAAAAATTTTATTATTAATTTTCAATCAACAAAATTATTATAAAAAAATAAATGGGCCCAAGTCTCAACCGGACCCAAACAAACGGATAAAAATTTTTATTACTTACTTAATTTGGTGGAAATTATTTTTAAAAACGAAGAAAATTCCCAAGACTCGATCGGACCCAAAAAAATAATTAAAAGAATTTTTCCTTATTTTCAATCACCAAAATCATGTTTCTTCAAAAAAGGCCCAATCTCAACCGGACTAGAAGAAACTGATTGAAAAATTTTATTTTTATTATTAATCGAGAAAATTATTTTGAAAAAAAAATAGGGCCCAGAATCAACCGGACAAACAATGGACTTGAGTTCAATTTTTTTCTTAATTTATAATTTGACATTCTACCTGTTAATTCACCGATAGATAATTCTAATAAAAATATCAAAATTATTCGGACTTGAGTTCAATTTTTTTCTTAATTTATAATTTGACACTCTACCTGTTAATTCACTGATAGATAATTCTAATAAAAATATCAAAATTATTCGGACTTGAGTTCAATTTTTTTCTTAATTTATAATTTGACATTCTACCTGTTAATTCACTGATAGATAATTCTATTAAAAATATCAAAATTATTCGGACTTGAGTTCAATTTTTTTTTTTAATTTATTAGTTGACATTTTACCTGTTAATTAACTGATAAATAATTTTAATAAAAATATCAAAATTATCAGGACTCGAGAGCGATTTTTTTTTTCAATTCCTTATTTGACATTTTACCTGTCAATTAATTAAAAAATAATTTTAATTAAAATATCAAAATTATTGGGACTTGAGTTCAATGTTTGTTTTAATTTATTTTTTGACATTTTACCTGACGATTAATTGAAAAATTATTTTACAGAATAATTCCCAGCAAAATAAATGAGAAATGAAAGTTTTCCATCCGTTTGGTTGGGTCCGGTTGAGTCTTGGGCAATTCCTTCTGTTTTCAAAAATTATTCCGAGCATAAGAAATAAGTAATAAAAATTTTCTATCTGTTCGTTTTGGTCCGGTTGAGTCTGGGGCCTATTTTCTTTTTGAAATAATTTTGTCAATTAATAATTGATAATAAATTTTTTCAATCAGTTTTTTATCGTCTTGTCAAGATTAGGCTGATTTTTGTTCAATAAATTTTTGTTTGTTATTGAAAAGAGAAAATAAATTTTTTTGCATTCTTCTATTCTTGGCTCTGGTCGAGTCTTGGGCATTTTTTTCGTTTTTAAAAATAATTCCTAGCAAAATGAATGGGAAATAAAAGTTTTCGATCCGTTTGTTTGGGTCCGATTGAGTCTGGGGCCTATTAATTTTTTTTTAAGAATAATGTTGTTAATTAATAATTGATAATAAAATTTTTCAATCAGTTATTGGAAGTCTGTTTGAGATTGGGCCTTTCTTTTCAAGGAAAATTAATCTTGGTGATCAAGTAATAAAAATTTCTATCCGTTTATTTGGGTCCTGCTGCGTCTTGGGTCTATTTTTTTTTTTCTTAATAATTTAGTTAATTAATATTTAGAAATAAAATTTTTCGATTTATCTTTTTTCGGGTCCGGTCGAGTCTTGGGCAATTTTTTTTGTTTCGAAAAATAATTCCCAACAAAAAAAACAGGAATAAAAGTTTTCTTTCCGTTTGTTTGGGTCCAGTTAAGTCTGGGGCCTATTTTCTTTTTTTAAAAAATTTTGTTGATTAAAAATTCATTATAAAACTTTTCAATTATTTTTTCTTGCTCCAGTCGAGATCAGGCCCTTTTTCAAAGGAAAATAATTTTGCTGATTAAAAATAGAAAAACAAAGATTTTCAATTTATTTTATTTCGGGTCTGGTCGAGTCTAGGGCATTTTTATCGTTTTCAAAAATAATTTCCTGCAAAATAAATAAGTAATAAAAATTATTTATCCGTTTGTTTGGGTCCAGTTGAGTCTAGGGCCTCATTTGTTTTTTTAATTAGTTTTGATGATCAACAATAAAAATAAAATTTTTGGATCATTTTTTCTGGGTCCGGTCGAAATTGAGCCTTTTATTATAAAAGTTAATTATGATGATTAAAAATGAATAGTAAAATTTTTTTATTCATCTCCCTTTCGGTCTGATGGAGTCTTGGGCATTTTTTTCGTTTTTAAAGATAATTTCCAGCAAATTAAGTAAGTAATAAAAATTTTCTATCCGTTTGTTTAAGTCCGGTTAAGTCTGTGGCTTATTTTCTTTTTTAAATAATATTTGATTAATAATAAAAATAAAATTTTTTAATTAGTTTCTCTTAGTCTGTTTGAGATTGGGCCTTGTTTCGAAAAGAAATTAATTTGGCTGATTGAAAATGAAAACAAAATTTTTCAATTTATTTTTTTTTTTTTGGGTCCGGTCGAGTCTTGGGCGATTTTCTTCGTTTTTAAAATAATTCCCATCAAAATAAATAAGTAATTAAAACTATCTATCTGTTTGTTTGGGTCCGGTTGAGTCTGCGGACTATTTTTTTTTAAATAATTTTGTTGATTGAAAATTAATAATAAAATTTTTTAATCATTTTTTTGCTCCAGTCGAGATTGGGCCGTTTTTTAAAAGAAACAATTTTGCTGATTGAAAATAAGGAAAAAATTTTTGTACTGTTATTTTTTTGGATCCGATCGAGTCTTGGGCATTTTTTCGTTTTTAAAGATAATTTCCAGCAAATTAAGTAAGTAATAAAAATTTTTATCCGTTTGTTTGGGTCCGGTTGAGACTTGGGCCCATTTATTTTTTTATAATAATTTTGTTGATTGAAAATTAATAATAAAATTTTTCAATCATTTTTTCTTGCTCCAGTCGAGATTGGGCTCTTTTTTAAAGAAAAATAATTTTGCTGATTAAAAATAAAAATAAAATTTTTTCATCCATCTCTTTTTGGATTCCAGTTGAATCTTAGCCTTTTTTTTTTTTTTTTGTATTTGAAAATAATCCCCAACAAAATAAATGAGAATTAAAAATTTACTCTCCGTTTCTGTGGGTCTGGTTAAATCTTGGGCCTTTTTATTTTTTTATTAAATTTTTTCGAATAAAAATAAAAATTAAAATTTTTTCCTCTGTCTTAGAGTACCCGGTTAGCTTTAATTCAGCGTTACAACGCCTCCAATAATGCTGCGATACACGGACACACGCTCATACATTAAGCCGTCCGCTTGCGACCTCATACATCCACTCATTCACACTTACGTACTCGGCTCATAGCGTCACAATCCCCTCTCATGCTCGGCTTTGTGTGAGCGAGTAAGCTGCTATTGCAGCATCTCACTCTCGCGTCTCCTCTACTTCCCCGCTCATTTTCATTTCTCGAATAGCGCGCTTCTGATTGGCTATCGTTTTTAATTCATAACTCAAATTCTATGGCCCAAAAAAATTTTTGGCTCAGGAACTTTCGATTCAGTATTTTTTTCTCTATCGACCCCAACAATTACTCCCGCCACTTCAGAGACACCCTGTATATATATATATATATATATATATATATATATATATATATATATATATATATATATATATATATATATATATATATATATATATATATATATATATATATATATATATATATATATATATATATATATATATATATATATATCTGTGATTTCATTCCATAAATCACATACACTTAGAATATTGTATGATTAGGCCGAAAAGAAATCTTATTAGTTAATTTTATGTCATACATAAAAAACTTTATCTCAAAAATAATAAATAGTTGATCATGCAGGGTGTTCTTATAAATTTTAGTTTTTATGAAGTCTTAAGTTTTGAAAATTTTTCCATTATGATATTGTCAAATTTCAAGCATTAAAAATAAAAGTTCTTGTACCTTTCATTCCTTCAGTTCAAAATTTAAAACAGTTAACTTCTTACAGTTTACATGTCGGGCAGTTGTAAAGAAAATATTAATTATTTAAGATTTAGTCAGTATATTTTTACCTAGATACATTACAATTTTTTTCTTTTTTAGAACGATGAAGTTTCTACTAAACTTACCTGTCAAATAACGTCAATGGAACGAACAATATCTGACTTAGTACAGAGTTTTAACAGCTTCCGAGAGTTAGCTATGGAGAAATTAGTGGCAAATGAGGAAAATTGGCGCCAATTGAAAAGTAAGATATCATTTTTGTTAACGAAATCTTCAGCACCTTGAAATTCATTAGAAAAATTTCGATAATCTAAGTGTACTGATAGAAGGATTTGTTTATAGTTAAAAATATTTGTTAATATTTAACAAATCATTTATAAGAGACCACTTTTTAGTGATTAATAAATATTTCTTAGTATTTAAAAAGATTTATTAATATTTTATAAATGAATATCAGATTTATTAAATACAAACAAATCGTTTTAAATGCTAAGAAACATTTGTTTAATACTAAAAAGTGGTCTCTAAGAAATAATTTGTTAACTATTAACAAATATTTTTAATACAAAAAAATCTATCTATCAGTGTATGTATGCCATTATCTTTGAACTTGCAAAATTTATCTCAAATTTATTGAAATTAAAGTAAGGTCCATAGAAGTTTTCCAGCTTAAAAAAATATTTTCATGAACACCTAACAGTTTTATTAAGAACCACATGGAGTTATAAAAGCTCATCAGTCTATGTACCGAGTATATTGATTTTATATATTAATAGTTATCCCTTTTTCTAGGTAAATTTCATAATTCTAAAATCATATCAGACATTTAAAGCTGTGCATTGTAAAATTGAAATTCTCAAGAATTTAACAAATATAATATTATTAAATTTACCTAGCGATGGGATGATGATATAATAATATAATTCTATGATGATCACAGTTTTCTAAAACATAGAAGGTTCTTCTATTGTTTTCAATTATAGTTGAAAATTTATTTTACAACATTCATTTTATTGACATTTTTCCAGAATTTATAAAATCTATACTAAAAGCCTACATAAACGAATTCAATTTAATATCTCTAAATATATAAATATCTATACTATTTTTTCATTCAAAGATGTTCATAATTTTTTTCTTTTAGTAAATTTTTCATTTTTATAACATGTGATTTTATTAATTGTATGAGCATCAAAAAATCAAGATGTGATTTGATGCCGTAAAATCGCGAATTTTATTAATGGACAATTGCTTAATGCTTAAAACAATCAGATTAATTTACTAAAAGTTTAGGTTAAATGAGTGTCTCACACGGAAAAAAGTAAACTGTAAAATTTTCTACTTAGGATTACAGATAATTTATATAGTTTCAAACAGTACAGCGGACATCGGGGTGGCAAAAGTATAAATAATACAGAACTTAATGTAGAAAGTGTAAAAGCCACAATTTATAATTTAGTATCGAAAATAAATGATTAGTAGCTGTCACTATAGTAAATAACGACTCTGTCATCTTAAAAAATTACAGTTTGAAACCCTGAATAAAAAAAAGTATTGAGACAAAGAAAAAAGTATTGAAAAATATTGGATTGACTAAAAAACCAATTCTTTTCAATATTTTTCTCTTTGTCTCAATACTTTTTTTTAATCAGGAACAGTAAAAATTGCCATTTCAATATATAGTCCATATTATGAGGAGAAGGGGAACTCCGATGAGAAGAAGGGGGTCTTGCTCTGGGAGAATTTAACATTTGAAACAGTAAAAATTATACTTTTAAAATCTACATTTTACCAGTGCAAGCAGGTTAATAATTATAGTTTCATTTTTAGCGTTGCGTTTAAAATTAACCATTTTACTTCGTAAATATTGACGTTGCTTATATTAGAAATTTACTAATTTTATTTTATACTTTTTACATATCATACGATCATTTTTAGGTACGAAATGATAAATATCAAAATGAAAATTCTTAATTATTATACTCTAACATTTTTTACATTCATATAGCGAATATTACTGTTTGAATTAGTATTTTCTTCCATTTAAAGAATAAATTGTAGCGTTTAAATGATGAATAATATAAAGTGAATAATAAAATCACGATTTTACTGTTTGAAATGGTAATTTTTAGCAGTTGATCATTACTTATTATAAATCGACTATTATGTATTATAGTTTACTTTTTTCCGTGGCACATTCGTACTATTAAGGCTTACGTTTTTTTTTTTTTTTAATTTTTTAGCTGCCAACGAGACATCTAAAGTATCTAAAGCTCCAATTGACGTCAATGACATTCGGCGACCACCTCCAGTCGGCTACGTTCGAGTTGACAATGACATGGTAATAAATATAAAAGTTGTATTAATATTGTAGCTGTATTAATTGTCTCAAAACTCTGAGTTGAAATATTAATGTATGTAATGAAAGCAGTATCATTTAAATTTATTACGGTAGTGGATATTCTTATCTCTCAATTATAATAATATTTAAGTACGTCAATAGTAGAAACTTGCAAAAAAATGGGACCTGATTCCTCATTGGTTTATTCTTCATAAAATTTATTGTTGTAGATCCACTTGGGGCGTGGAATCTGGTTGCCACAAGCGACCTTCAACAACGATATTTACACTGCAGGGTCATCATTGGCAATGGTGGTCAAAAATATTGCAGTGTCTGTATTTGGAGTCGAGTACTTAAAATCTCATAGTGTGAAAGGGAAGGGTTCAAACAAAACTAAGAGTATCCCACGACCAGCTATCGATCCAACAAAAGCTCTCGCCATACGAGGTAATTGATGAAGTAAACAAAAACAAAAAACATTTATCTATTGAAGATACACCAATAAAAAAAAATTGATTGAATGAAAAAGTAAAACAGTTCTATAAAATCTGATTATTAACGAATCAATTGATTTTGAAGTATTTATGCTTAGAAAAATCTGAAAAACGGTTGACCCTAAAGGCCATCCCTGTAACTTCCCGCTAATTCCATACTCAAATGCTCTAAATTGTACTTATTATATTTTTGAGCTTTCCGAACTCAAAAATATAACGTATGTGTTATTTTGAGCCCTTCAAGCTCAAAAGTCTGATATAAGTTTAATAAAACACTATTTTTGAATTGTCAAACCCCAATAACTTTTGAATGATTGAACCGATTTTTACGCAGTTGGCAGCATTCGACGCAGTTTTTGAAGTCTCAAAAAGATTTTTAATTGTAAATTGATCGAACGAGGAATTTCGAAGAAATTCAGAACAATCACATTTTTCGGTTTTCTTTCGACAACGGTAACTCCCGAACGAATCAACCGATTTTGACGGGACTGGTGGCAATCGACGTGGTTTTTTAAGTTTAAGAGCTAATTAGTTTTTGGAATTGATCGGTAAAGCCGTTTAGAAGTTATTTCAAAAAAACGATTTTTGAAAATTTTATTTTTGAGATTTCTCAAAATCTAGCGAACCGAATCGATTCAAATTTTCACGAAATTTAATGGCAATGATACTCTTTGGATTGCAACCTATCTCGATCCAATCGGTCAAACCGTTCAAAAGTTATAAGAGGTTTACACACACACACACACACACACACACACACACACACACACACACACACACACACACACACACACACACACACACACACACACACACACACACACACACACACACACACACACACACACACACACACACACACACACACACACACACACACACACACACACACACACACACACACACACACACACACACACACACACACACACACACACACACACACACACACACACACACACACACACACACTCATACAAACATACAGCCGCACGGACACCATTGCGGGAATAGTCAGAACAGCTTCCTAGGACCTCAAAACGTTGAGATCTGATGAACACTCGATTTTCGCAAAACCGGGTAAAACCAATAACTTCCCGAATTTCAAAAAATTTTCAATTTTTCTTAGCAGGAAGTTATAAAAATAAATTTGATCGTTTTGTCATTATTAAAATTAAAAGTTTCAAATTTTTGTTTAGATATTTTCGAATATTATTTAAAAACAGAACGAAAAATGACTGGACAAGCCCTGATGAACGAAGTCGACTTATATGAGGAGTATATTCGACAGAAAATATCCGACCTCCTCCGGCCACCAAGACAAGCAAACAAAAATAATAAAAGTATTTAAAAATTTCATTAAGATACATTTTATTATACCCTAATTAAAAATACTGATTGAAAAGAATTGAGAAGCGGTCGCTCCATGCAAACTGTATATCTATATATAGAAACAAAAGAATTGAAGTTATTGAAAAAAATTCGAATTTTATCATTTTCAATTCTTTTCTATCAATATTTTTAAACAGGGCAGTTTTGAAAACGATATCAAAATATTTTCGGGTACATTTTACATATTTTTTTTTTTTTTTAATGTATTTGTTGTAGAAAGTGAAGCTAGCCAAAAAAATGTTACTCACGACAAAAATGATGTACCTGCTGCTGCTTCGGGGACATGAATCCTGAACTCAATACAACGAATCCAACAAACAATACCCACGATAATCAATTAACCAGCTCGGAAAAATCGTCGGTAGGAGACTCGAGCTCTTCAGAAGGTTCCTCAGGATCATCTGATGAGGAATCAAAATCTGCTAGTGACGATTCCATAGAATAAGAAAAATGATCATCAAAAATACTAAACCTAGTTACTTTTTTATTCTATTTTGTAATAGATGTTGTCTTAAATAAGTTAAATAAAGTTTTTCATTAATATCATTAAACCGCAACACTGAACAAGATGACAATCTTCAATGGTAATCTCCACTAAGTAAATGCCAAGCTAATAAAAAAAAATCTGATTGAATTCGTGAATTTTTACGTAAGTTATCGTGTTTGAAACGGAAAGTTGTCTTGATTGATAGGAATTTTCTTTTAACTATTTTGATATTTTTTCTGATTCTGTTATCTTAAAATGATTTTTACTAGTGACAGAATTAATCTCCGTTAAATTATCTTTCGAATAATGCGCAAATTAATTAGACTACGTGGATGCTTCGCATCATAAGTCGTGTAAAATTTTGATAGTAATTTTTTCTTCTTGTCCATCACATTATAATGTGAATATATATGTATTGATAAAGGTATTTAGTCGGTGTATATAGCGAATATTTAAGTGAGTATTATAGACTAAGAGACGTCTGAGTAATCTAGAGCAATTTTTGTATAACTTGCTACAAAATCATTTAATTTTCGAAATCTTGATAAGAGCCAAGCATATAAATTCTCAACTTTAAAAGGATCGTCTCATTAAATTCATTAGATTACAAGCCACGCCCAATCTGGAAATCCAAACACACTTTTTATCACATTCAATAAGTGTTTACAGATAGCTACCGATGAAAAAAATTGTCGAAATCCTGATAAAAGCCAAGCATATAAATTGTAAACTTTAAAAGAATCGCCTTATTAAATTCATTAAATTACAAGCTACGCCCAATCTGGAAATCCAAACACAATTCTTTTCCCATTTAATAAGTGTTTACAAATAGCTACTGATAGAAAAAATTGTCGAAATCCTGATAAAAGCCAGACATATGAATTATAAACTTTAGAAGAATCGCCTTGTTAAATTCATTAGATTACAAGCTACGCCCAATCTGGAAATCCAAACACAATTCTTTTCCCATTTAATAAGTGTTTACAAATAGCTACTGATAGAAAAAATTGTCGAAATCCTGATAAAAGCCAGACATATGAATTATAAACTTTAGAAGAATCGCCTTGTTAAATTCATTAGATTACAAGCTACGCCCAATCTGGAAATCCAAACACACTTCTTGTCATATTCAATTATTCAATAAATGTTGACAAATAGGTTCCGATAGAAAAAATTTTAATTTGATTATGGGAATCCTGATAAAGACTAGATGTGTAAATCATAAATTCTAAAAGGATCATCCTCTTGAAATTTGTAAAAAACACAATAGACTTTATCTGGATAGTCCCATTTATAGACATAAAAAAAACTTTACCAATTGGCATAACTGGATATTCACATCAGAAATCATCGTACGTATACACTCCAATAGGACTTCTCCATTCCCATTGGATTATTCCACACTGTCATCGGTATTGGTATGTAACAGGAATTACTGCGACAAAAGCACAATAGATTCCGATATAATTTTTTTTTATTGGAATCTATTGGATGTTTTCAACAGGGTTAACACGATAACTCGTGAAAAAACATTATTTCAGCGTCGTTTTTTTTTTTTTTAATCGTTAATTCCTATAACTTTAAGGACGGCTCTGAATAAATTCTAGACCTTAATATTTTGCGGTCTATTTATAATTTAATTTTTTTGAGTAACTTTTTAGAAAAAATGTGACATTTTAGGCAGCCATATATAATATTTTTTATCATAAATATAAAATACACTTTTATAGAAAATTTAACTATAAAATGAAAAATAAATAATAGTTTAAAAAAACTAAAAATCTCGTTTTATATAAATTCAACTAAAGTATAGAAAATAAATTTTAATAAATTTAAATTGAAAATAGTGTAAAAAAAACATTTTTACTGTAAAAAAAGCGGGGGTGCTTTTTTAAGATGTTATTAAAATAATAATTCTTCTACTTATATCTGTCAAGAAAATATTTATAACTATCGTCACCAAGCACCCCACGCTGTTTTTACAATAAAATATATTTTTTTGCACTATTTTCATTTCAAATTTATTAAAATTTACTTTTTATTTTTAGTTGAATTTTATATAAAGCGTGTTTTTTTAAACTATTCTTTATTTTTTTGTGATAAAATGAGCGCTTAATGCCCATTTGGATTTACCAAACTTTTTTGAATTGTATTTTTGAATAAATTATTTTTGAAACAAAAATTAACAAGTTTATCACTATATTAGTATTACTACACTGTATTGAAATATAATCAAATAATCAAGATTTATTCTACTTTCAACCACTATAAAATAATTAATTTTTTAATTCATTGTACTCTATTTCTTTTAGTTCTGTTCATTTCATGCAAGTATTATGTTAATCATTTTTATCTTATAGGCGATTTATTAATATTTAGTAATAGAATGATCATTTTTTGGTAAGATAGAATTAACATCAAAATTTTCTTACTTTGCAATAAGCTAAAAATGTTCCATTTACGATAGTTTCAGGAAAATCTGCATTTATGGCTGTCCAATACTCATGATCAAAATCAACAAAAATTTCAACAGGTAATAACGTTTCTTTGAAACTTAATATTTTTCGAAGCATAATTTTGCAATTTTCTTCAGTTTTGTCGAATTCGACAATCCACACTACAGGTAAGATCTGTAAATCAAAAAATACATGTAACAGTGTATACATCTATTTTAGTGAGTAATTTTGCCACAGGTTGAAATCATCGCTAGTATCATTGAGAAGTGACTGGTCAAATTGTTGACAGTAGTAGTGACTAAAAGACGTCTAAAAATTCAATTAATATGATTGCAAAATTATTTATTACGAAAAAACAGCTGTATGAGTTATAGAGTAAGCATTTGCAGCCCTATCAACTCAGCGATCGCCAGAAACCGACCAAATTCGATATAAAGAAATTAAAGAAAAAGGAAAAGTAAGAAGTCTGTGTTCAGTTTCAGTTGCGAATTAATAATTAAGTGCGAGACTTTAAAATTAAAATTGACATTATTATCTATATGTAATATTACTGTCATTACCGTCAATTTTGAAAACGATTTTAAAAAAAATTTTAGAGCAGAAAATTATAGACGAAATGTTGAATTATTAAGAGAATTATTAGTAATATAGATATTAAAAAATGTTGAAAATTACATTTTCTTTAGTAATAATACAAGGCGAAAGGAGATTTCAATTGAAAATCAGAAAAATGTCACCAGAAAATATTTTTATAAAATAAGAGTTTCAATATCGATTTTTACTCAAGTAACATCTATTTTTAGCTTTGTTACATAATGATAATTTTTTTTTCATTTTTGGATTCAATCAAAAAAGTTTACTGATAAAAAAATCAAATTCGAAAGAAAAAGTTTTGAAATAAGACATCGTTTCGAAACATTCACTTTTATTTAATGAAGTAGAAATTTCATTAACCGAAGAATTTTTCTGTATTCAATTGAATTTTACTTGGTTTTAAAATTTTCTTGTTTGATAGAAGACACAATTATTGTAAAATTTTGTTAGCTCTATTATTTTTCTAAATAAATTATGTTAACATTTGAACCTTAATGTATTTCAATTATTGAATTTAAAAAGATTTTCAATGATTTATTTTTGTAGAAGAATACTATAGTTTTATAATATGATAGTACGTTTTGATCGAAATCTACAATAATAAAAAATTAACGTAAATAAACAGAAAACATTTTTAAACAAATTTATCATTTATGAAAAGCTGACTTTTATGCTTCGATAGAAGAAATTATTGAGACAAGAAATTTTTTTTTGCTTGAAGAGTATTTTCTTTTTATCTTCAGTAAAAAATTCAGTTTTTTTTTATCGTTATTAAGGCTCAAAGTTAAATCTATAGATCTTAAAATTATACGAAAATTATAAATCTATACAATAAATTATTTTTCCTTACATGATCCATAAATTTTGTAGAAATTGATGTTAATTGACAACGGTCGAGTCCTTCAAATAATTGTTCTGTTGATTGTATAAACAATGTTGATGTTTCCAGTTGAGCGAAAAGAACTTTATCAACAAATAATATTGCACTCTCTTGACCATTTTGATTTTTTAAAAATTCAATTTCCGTTTTCCCATCATTATGGAGATTTATGTTTTTATATCTTTCACTTTGTAATTTTGATTTTAAATCATCAAGAGATGTTATCTTCGGAAGTACTCGATTTTCTTGCCATGTTTGCATTCTTCTTTTAATTTTGTCAAAGCTAATTAAAGTTGCAACTTCTTGATGACTATAAAACAATAATAAAAATTCAGTAAAATAGAATATAAAACTTTTAGAATATAAGGAAGTAAAATCATTATATATTTTTCGGTGTTAATAGTAGAAAAAGTAGTGGCATATTAATAACAAGCTAAATCTTAATGTTCAATCAAAAAAGACATGATGAAAATTATGAAAATTGTTGTACTGAAACTATTATTATTATTATTATTATTATTATTATTATTATTATTATTATTATTATTATTATTATTATTATTATTATTATTATTATTATTATTATTATTATTATTATTTTGTTATTAAATGCTCAGGGGGGTTATCCCCGGAGTCCGATTCTCCGAGGGCCCAGCCTGAGCTCCATCCGTTACTGCTGGACCACTCCGCACAACAAGGCGGTTAGTGATCACAGCAGGCCAAAGTCATTTCCCTTAAGAGACGGAGAGAACCAAGTAAAACAGCCTTCTGCATCCTAACTGCCAAGAACTCAGCTTTTGATGAGCAAGCTGGAACTTTGGCAAGTGAGGATACAAAAGACTGTTTCATCCCTCCTAGGACGCCAACAATCAGGACGACAAGCTTGACACGGTAACCTGGGTAAAGTTTGCCAATTTCAAACAGGAGATCCTGATATATTTGTCTTTTGTGCTCTTCTTTGGCTGAGATGTTGTATTCAGCCGGGGCCGAGAACTCAATGACATAAATGTCACGAGTGGCCTTGTCGAAGAGCACAATATCAGGTTTGTTGTGATCTATCCGCCGGGTTGTTGCAAATGGCATGTTCCAATAAATTTTGCAACTGTCATTCTCAACAACCTGGGGAATATCTCCTGGCAAATAAGGCAGCACTGGTGTCACGTCAATACCGTAGCAATGACGAAGATAGTAGTACAGTACTCTCAGGGCAGCATTGTGACGCTGGATATATGCACCTCTCGCCAGCACTGGACATGCCGACAAAAGGTGCATAAGCGTCTCCGGATGTTGTCTACACCTCCTACAGGACGTGTCCGGAAGCTGCACCTGGAGCACCTTGCTACGGTACTCAAGAGTGTTAATGACACCATCTTGGCAGGCAAATATGAACCCTTCAGTCTCGGACATCAGGCCCGCTGACTTTAAGAAGGAAAACGTCAGCTGGATGGACAAGCCATGATCACGCACGTGTTTAAAGAACACGCTGTGCATGGACTTGTCCATCAGTTCGCCAAGGAGTAGTTTTTCCTCGGCGTTCCTGATGACGCTCTTAAATTCCTCCTTTCGGAGTTCCATAAGAGCGTTTATTTCTCCAAGACCAAGGGTTCTTGCCGCATATATTGCTGCCTTATACAAGAATGACCCCTTATGCGCATTTTCATGTTTATGTACAATTTGCATAAGAAAGTCATCCTCGTCTGCAGTGAAATTGACAACTTCGTGAGTTAAACCCAGGACCAAACGGTCGTGAAGCCGCTCCAAACTCTGCAAACCTCTCCCACCGATGGACCGGGAGAGGTATAATCTGGCGACTGATGAATTGGGGTGCATGCTCCGATTCATATTAATGATCTTACGGGTTTTGATGTCGAGATCTCGTAAATCCTTTCGGGTCCATTTCAGGACACCGAAAGAGTATAGTAAGACTGGAACAGCGAGCATGTTAGTAGCTGAGACTGTTTTTGCCGGAAAGTTCGGAGGACCAAATTTTCCGGAGTCTCCTAACATACTCGCTCTGGAGAGTTGTTCGGACTTCAGAGACCGCATGCATGCGGTGCTCTTCCATTCCTAGATATCTATACAACTCCCCAGCGTCTAATTGGCTTAAGACGCTCCCATCCACTAATTCGACATCATCACCAGTATCAGAGCACTTACCCCTCGCCAGATGTACGACCGCACACTTGTCCAACCCAAAAGACATTCCGACATCTCGTGTGTACTCTGCTACGATGTTGAGGGCCGCTTGTAGATGATCTTTATCAGCGCTATACAACTTCAGATCATCCATGTAAAGCAGATGGGTAATCGAATAGTTTCGATCACCCGGAGGCCCCACAGAGTACCCATGAGTTTTACGGAGAACAACAGATATAGGCAGCAGTGAAATGCAAAACAGCAGAGGGCTCAAGGAATCGCCTTGGAAGACCCCTCGTTTGTACTCTACAACTCCGGTTACGTGCAATGCGTTTCCACTTCCAATGTGAAATCGCGTTCGCCAGAGCTGCATTGTACGCCGAATACATTCCACTATTATTATTATTATTATTATTATTATTATTATTATTATTATTATTATTATTATTATTATTATTATTATTATTATTATTATTATTATTTGTTATTAATTGCTCAGGGGGTTTTCCCCGAGTCCGACTCTCCGAGGGCCCAGCCTGAGCGCCATCCATTACTGCTGCACCACTCCACACAACAAGGCGGTTAGTGAGTGCAGCAGGCCAAATTCATTTGCCTAAGTAGACGCAGGGATCCCAAAATGACAGCCTTTTGCATCCGCACTGCTAGAGACACGGCTGCTGAACTGCAAGCCGGTATCTTCGCAAGTGAAGACACAAAAGACTGTTTCATCCCTCAAGGACGCCGACAACCAAAACGACGAGCTTGACACGGTAACCTGGGTACAGTTTGCCAATTTCAAACAGGAGATCCTGATATATCTGGTGTTTGTGCTCTTCTTTGGCCGAGATATTGTATTCGGCTGGGGCCGAAAACTCAATGACATAAATGTCACGAGTAGCCTTGTCAAAGAGCACAATATCAGGTTTGTTGTGGTCAATCCGCCGGGTTGTTGCGAATGGTATGTTCCAATAAATTTTGGAACTGTCATTCTCAACAACCTGCGGAATATCTCCTGGCAGATAAGGCAACACTGGTGTCTCATCGATACCGCAGCTATATCTGAGATGATAATAGAGTACTCGCAGGGCAGCATTGTGACGCTGTTTGTAGGCACCTCTTGCCAGCACAGGACATGCCGACAAAAGGTGCATCAGCGTCTCCGGATGTTGTTTACACGTCCGACAGGACGTGTCCGGAAGCTGCGCCTGGAGCACCTTGCTACGGTATTCGAGAGTGTTGATAACACCATCTTGGCAGGCAAATATAAACCCTTCGGTCTCGGACATCAGGCCAGCTGACTTCAAGAAGGAGAATGTCAGCTGGGTGGACAAGCCATGGTCACGGACGTGTTTGAAATACACGCTGTGCATGGACTTGTCCATGTGTTCACCGAGGAGTTTTTTTCCTCGGCTATCCTGACGACGCTCTTGAACTCCTTTTTCGGGAGTTCAATGAGAGCGTTTATTTCTCCGAGACCTAAGGTATTTGCCGCGTAGATTGCTGCCTTATACAAGAACGACCCCTTCCGCGCATTTTCATGACTATGAACAAATTGCATCAGGAAGTCGTCCTCGTCTGCTGTGAAATTGGCAACCTCGTATGTTAAACCCAGAACCAAACGATCGTGAAGCCGCTCCAAGCTCTGCAATCCTCTCCCTCCGATGTTCCGGGAGAGGTACATCCTGGCGACTGATGAGTTAGGGTGCATGCTCTGATTCATATTGATGACTTTACGGGTTTTGATGTCGAGATCTTTCAACTCATTTCGAGGCCATTTCAGGATCCCAAAAGAGTAAAGTAGGACCGGGACAGCGAGCATGTTAGTAGCTGAGACTTTGTTCTTGCCGGAAAGTTCTGATGACCAGATCTTCCGGAGTCTCCTAACATACTCACTGCGAAGAGTTGTTCGGACTTCAGAGACGGCATGCATTTGCCGCTCTTCAATCCCTAGATATCTGTACAACTCTCCGGCGTCTAATTCTCTTAAGACGCTCCCATCCACTAATTCGACATCTCCACCCGTATCAGAGCACTTACCCTTCGCCAGGTGTACGACCGCACACTTGTCCAACCCAAAAGACATTCCGACATCTCGTGTGTACTCTGCTACGATGTTGATGGCCGTTTGTAGATGATCTTTGTTGGCACTGTATATCTTTAGATCATCCATAAACAGTTGGTGAGTGATCGAGTATACTCGATCACTCGGTAGCCCCGCAGAGTACCCACGAGTTTGTCGGAGGGCAACAGATATTGGCAGCAGTGAGATGCAAAACAACAGAGGGCTCAGAGAATCTCCCTGAAAGACGCCTCTCTTGTACTGAACAGTTCCGGTTACGTGCAATGCATTTCCACTTCCTATGTGAAAACGCGTTCGCCAGAGCTGCATCGTACGTTGTATGCATCCCACTGTTTGGCGATTGATTCCGAGGCATTTGAGCAGATAGAGAATCAACTCATGTGAAGTTGAGTCAAATGCCTTACGGTAGTCAATCCAGGCCATAGACAGGTTGCGTTGGTAGTAGATTGCGTCTTGAATGACGCATCTATCTACCAACAAGTTGATCTTGCAACCTGACACGCCCTGTTTACTGCCACGTTGTTCGTATATCTGTTGCCACACAGGCTCTATCTCCTGCAAGATACGGTTATTTAAGATTTTTGTAAAAATCTTGTAAACCGCATTCAAGCAAGTGATAGGCCTGTAGTTCTTTGGGTCGGTCAAGTCACCCTTTTTAGGGATGAGTACGGTTCGCCCTTCTACCAGCCAGTCTGGAATTGGTTCGTCGCCCTGAATGTATGATGTAAAAATCCGGGCCAGATGAGCATGTGTAGAAGAAAATTTCTTCCACCAGAAGATGTTTATGCCATCTGGACCCGGGGCAGCCCAGTTCTTGCTGCCATTCAGGGCTTTACGAACCTCTTCCACACTGACTGCAGGGCTCTCTTCGGCGATATCCTGCCGTCGGTGTTCTCGACAGAATGCCTCGAAGTCGTGCAGAGCTGGAGTATCCGGGTTGACGTTTGGTTGATCTCCGTACAATTCACTCCAAAAGGCTTCCACTCGCTCAGATGATGGATAATTCTCGGGAACAGCGGTCTTAGGTGACAGAAAGCGTGAAGGGTTGGATCGAAACAAAGAGTTGTCGATCAACCGCTTCAGCCTTTTCTCTAGTGACTTTTGGAAGCCACCAGAGCCCGCAACCTGTTAAGAGACTCTTCTTTGATGACAAGAAGAGTACTCTTGTTCAGTGTGTGATGTCGCCTTCGAAGTTCTGCCGCCAGGCGACGAACTTTGGCGTGTACGGTCTTTGAGTACTAACATACTCTATCACACACTGAATGCGGGAGACTTGTTTCCGAGAAATGTCAATTTTGTGTCCAAGTTGAGCGATGCGCAGCTTCAACTTCGCCTCGAAAGAGAGAGAATGTCTTCTCTCTATCGGCAGAAGCGAAGCCGCGGCACCGTAGACAACTTGGTTGACAGTGAGCAGAGTGGAGTCCTCTTGAAGCTGTGTGGGGAGATCTTCGTTCACCGTGTCGAGCTGTTGTTTTGAGTGAGTCATCTTTTTGGAGATGCTCACTTGTCGACCTGTAAAGAGATTGTCGTTGTCCTCGGAGAAACGGTGCCGTTCTTGGTGTAGCGGTGCTGGAAATGAAGGCCGATTAGACTGCCTTCTATTTGGCAGCAGCGATCGTCGATTATGCCGAAGGTATGAGGCGTAATTACGCAGGTGTTTGGGCGTAAAATGTCTGTGCTCCGGATGCATGCCACACCAAAGTGTGTGCATCCGGGCCATATACCCTGATACCTCCGGCTCGCTGTTCTGCCAGCACACCAAGAGATCGGCGCGAAGCTCCTCCGTCCACTTAAACTTAATCCTATAAGCGCCGGGGTCGTCATAAGTCATCGGGTCCGGTGTGCTCCTCCCACCTGATGACTGGTCCTCATCCGAAGAGGACCGGTTGTGGGGAGCACTTCTGAGATTATACTGTTTTGGAACTCAGATATTACGGTGCAACGGGTAGTTGGCCCGTTGCTCCGGTTACGTTGTTAGCCTACAGACCAGATGTTGCGGTCTGCGTTTCCCGCGGTGCGCCACTAGGAGGCCACGTAACAAGCACCACTTATTATTATTATTATTATTATTATTATTATTATTATTATTATTATTATTATTATTATTATTATTATTATTATTATTATTATTATTATTATTGATACAGCAAATCTTCTGTTACTACACCGATAAAGAAATTAACTTTATTAAAAAAAAAAAAAGTTTGTAATAAAGAATATTACTCTAAAGAATTTAATTATGTCAAATTAAATATGAAAATTTGTATTCTATAAAATATTTTTGGATTATAATTAATTTACATAATTAAAAATTGAGAATACTTAATTGAAAACAGTGAAATTTTTTATAATAAATATTTTTGTTCTAGCCCTGATTAAAAATATTGATTGAAAAAAATTAACGCCATGCAAATGGTATATCTATATATACATACAGAATAATTGAAATTATTGAAAAAAAATTCAAATCTTACAATAATGAATGTTCCTCAATCAACATTTTTTTATCAGGGAGACTCATTTTTAACTACATTCAATTTTTTTATCTAATACACATAATTAATGAAAGAAATCTGCTATGTATAAAAAATGCTACTTACATTAATGATATTTCATTATAAATTTTCTGAAGATTTCGAAACTCATGTTTTATTGCGATGTATAAATCACGCATAAACCGTGCTTGATATTCGCTGTTTGGATCTCGCTCATGCGAATGTACACTTTTATTTTCTACATAGGAAAAATCATCAGTAGCAGACAATGTACCTTGAGCGTTGCAAGCATCCGATTCAGCTCGGGAACAAATTAAACGTCTGAAACCAATATATTAAATGATGAAGATAATCATTTATTCAGCCCGGCTATGAAAATATAAATACTATAGAATAAATCCACGACTAAACTATTAATGAAAATAATCCGTACATTTTTACTCTAAACTTATGTTTAATATTCTCAGACTGTTTATCGAAAGTATATATATATATATATATATATATATATATATATATATATATATATATATATATATATATATATATATATATATATATATAATCTTAAAAAGTTTATTGCTATAGTCACTTAATACATACCTAGCACCATCTTTTAAAGGTCTTCCTTGGCGATAAACGTATCCGTCAAAAACCCTGTCGGGTAAGGACTCAATATAAGAGCTACGATTTCTTTTAGCCATAAAATCTTAAAAAATTGAAAACCTTTGAATATGAAAAAAAAAAAAAAACAAATAATAATTAATAAAAATTTGAGAGTAATCGACACCGGAGAAAAAAAATATTCAGAAAAATTTTTATGAATTGAAATGAGTTTATTCACCTCAACTTGTATATTTATACATTATATGTTTGCATAGAGGCAATGATGCTCAATACCTTGAAATTAAAGAATACGCACTCTTTGAGCTCTTTAAACTAGAAAAAAAACTTAGTTGTATTTAATATTACAATTTTTTACAGCTGGCGCACATTTTCGTGTGTTCTTTTTTCGTAATATATAAATATCAAAATGTATTCAAAATATTAACAAATTTTCAATAATGGAGCATTATCCAATTGACAGAAAAAATTACTATCAAAGAATGAATTTTCTTGACCCAAGAAAATATTCAGGAAAACAAATTTTCTCTTGGCTGAAGTAAAAACTTTCACTATATTTTAGGAAAATTATTTTATTCACGAAAGTTTTTGTGTTCAAAAATAATAAATCTGTTTCCACATAATTTCTGGGTTTAAGTAAACCTTTTTCAGTGTATGATTTAGACAAGACATTAGCTTTTTGTAAAATTTAGAGTTCAGTGAACAAGCAAGTCTCATTACATATTATGACCCGCTTAAACTGAACATCGCGATTATTTTGGAGAGATTTTGGACCATCGATTGTTTACAGCCATTTTTTCAAACAATTATAAAAAAATTACTTTTATTTGAAAATGGAATTTGTTTATTATATATTATATATTATGGATAACTTCAAGACGAAAATTTTTTTGATAAAAATTCACATATTCTGCTGTTATTTAAAGTAACTTGCATGCATCATTACGTATACTTTATATATGCACCAACTTTGCGGTTTTCTTGTATTTAAAAGAAACATTCATATATATTAAACTTTGAACTTAAATTATTTGTCCATCCATGATTATTTGTTTTTATATATAATTTTGTAAAGTAAAGTCTCACTTTCTTCCCTCGAGACAGGGCCGAAAATTGAAATTCTTAGTGCAGGTATGATGAGAAAAATATATTACTTAAAAACGATCAATCAACTATATACAGGCAAGTTTTATTAGATCAACATTGAGAAAAATATTCCATCCCCAAAAAATATTGTTTTAATTACTTTAACAAATGACTAAAAAAAGTAATCGTTACTTATTCTGATGATTAATAAAGTAAGAATTGTAACACTCGATTATTTTTTTATTTTTTACGATTTTTATATTATTATAGAATTCTCATATGCAAAAACAGTAAACCAATTGTTGTTCATATTTCATTTGCAATATTTTTAGTGTAACCATTGAGAAGGAATATTTTCATATTTAAATATTAAAGAATAACAACGATAGATGATTTTTTTTGCGTAATATATGTAATATTTACATGCTTACACACGCCTGTAACATTTATCTTTACTATCATTGTGTTTTCATATCAACCTACTTCTCATTCTGATTTTACTTTTTCTTTTTTTATGGACTAAATGCGCATGCGTTATACACCATTGCTAGCAAAAAACAAAATGTTTCCTCGCGCTTATATGAAAATCGACGTAACTGACATTATTTTGTATGTTATATTAATAACAAATTTTTTCACACTAAAAGCCATCGCTTTCAATACATTTTTAAGCTGTTGAAGCTCAAATACTCGTTGGAAAAAAATCATTTAATGCTATTAGTTTTTGGTAAAACTTCGATCTGAGATGTTATTAATTATTAAATGTAAAATGCTCAACAATTTCATTCATTAAATTATACGAATTTGTACGTTATCACCCGTCACGACTCATGTAAATGAGTTTATTATTTATTTATTTATTTATTTTGTTTTAATGCCAAGGCGCAAAGCCGAATGGTACAAACGATCCATATAAAATTATACTTCACATAAGTATAGCTAATATATAGATAAAAGAAATAAAGAATTTACATGATAGCTTAAAATATAGAATTTACATAATAATCAAGTGCATATGATGTTTTTAATCTTAATAACCAGCTTAATATTTTGTTATATTATTGTTCGAGATTCATGAGAAAATCGAATACTCTCGTCTTAAAAGACTCTAAACCTAGAAAGTTAGAAATTTCAGGGGGTAAATCTTGCCAAAACCGAATAGCTTATTACAATTATAAAAAAATTAACTTGAGTTAAGAATATTAGTTTGAAAAATTGGATCATCTTGAATTATTATTAATAAACTAAACAATCGAAGAATTTTTAGTTAAATACGGAAGGTTAACGAAGCGTGAGTGTAAGAAAAAATAGGTTATTTGTGATTGTTGATTTAAACTGTGCATTTATAATTTTTAATATTGTTAAAATAATATAAATAATAGAAATTTTTAATATCAATTTAAACTTCTAAGAGTATAATAATTATATATTGCATATATGTGTTTAATTGACTACGACGTCCCATTATAATAGTGTAGCACACAGTTGCTTCTTATTCTGCGACACCCTGTGTCATTTATATACATGTGTAAGTACTGTGAAGAAACTAAGTATTACGCATTGGTGTATCGATGGATGGTGGTATTCATACCAAACAAAAGACGCTAGTTTTAAGTTAAGTACGGAAGGCAAGCGTTACGCGAGTGCAAGTTAAAGCAGGTTACTTGTGATTGTTAGTTTAAATTATTTTTATTTCATAATATACTGTTAAAACAAATTTAATACTAAGAATCTTTAATATTAAATTAAATTCTCGAAGAAAATAATTGAATTTTTTAAAGGTGATATCAGCATTAGTGATTGAAAATGACTGAAGACAAGTATTATAAAAGTAATAAGCATAGAATAAATTGAAACATTAGTTGTTAGAGTATTTCAGGCAGTTTTTCTGTGTATAAACAATAGAATTTTAACGAACAATGATAGTTTTTATTTTTTGAAAAATATAAATTAAAAATATTTTGTATTTTCATAGTTGGATAATATTCATAGATTATTTGTATGTTAAGATACGCGACTCAACAAAAGCAGACACTTTTCAAAAAGTAAATTTTTATAAGAAATATTTTTTAAATTCCCATCAAGGTATTTTAAAATTTTTTCTTGCAAATTTCTTAAAAAAAAATTTTTTTATAAAAGTATTTTTCTAAAAATTGTTAGATGTTTGTCTAGCTCAATGAAATTTTATTTCAAGTGTCACGACTTCTATTTTAAATATATACGATTATGAAATTAATTTTGTATGAATTTCATACAAATTATTTTCATATCCAATATGCTGCTTGATATACAAATTTTTTTTTTCTGTTTGTGGCTCATTGGAGAGAACTAGAATATTTTAAGATGGGGACACTGTATTTAAGTTTTTATTATTAATTTTGAAACGGTAATGAACCTAACATCCCGAAAAATGACTACCGATTTATAAGAAATTTATATTTTTCAGCTTTTCGTATGTACAATAGGAAGAAAAGTTATTAAAAAAGTATTAAATGGAATTTTGAGCGGTTAAGCATGAAACTAGCGGGAAGTTGCCGGGATGGCCTTGAGAGTCAACCGTTTTCTTAAATTTTTTATTACAATTTATTTAGTTAAAAAAAATTTTTTTTAAATTGACAGCTGTGAAATAATTATTATGGAATTACATACCAAAAATAAATTTTGCTTCTTGATTGAAAAAATGTTAAAATTATCTGACGTGAAAAAAATAACAAATATTTCAGCAAACGAGAAATACACTCTTAACTGTAGGATCTTAAGACAAAGACTGAGTGACACCAGTGCAGCCAGATCGTGGGTAGAACGACCCCCCACTTAAGGCAAAATAGCATGGAGTGTAATGGAAAGTGGGGGAACTTTTTACCCACGATCTGGCTGCACTGAGTGGCACGCGCGCGTTTAGATCTTGGGCAGAGGCAGAATACCCCTTTCGTGGTCGGTGAATTATGCGCACGCAACATCTATGAAAGGTGGCATATCCGTACATCGAAAACAAAAGGGGTATTGATATTAAAAGAAGGGGTAACCGATAGTAGCTTCTTAGAAATAAGAAAGATTTTTTTCTGTGCTACGACTCAAGTGGCACAAACAAAAATGTTGACTTTTAAGTCATTTTTTTTAAAACCAGAAGTTAAAAATAAATAACATTTAACTTGGAAATAAAATTAAGATACATAATATAAAATAAAAATATATAACTAAAGTTTACAAAATGTTAACAAAAATTTTAATGCTGCTTAAGGTAGCTTAAGTTAATTTAATAATTTTAATCAGCATTTATATCAACTGCCAAAACAAAAAAATGTCAAAATCTTCATATTTTAAATTGACATATGTACATATAAAAAAAAATCAATTTCCTTTTTTTTTTAATCGAGAAATTTTTTTCAGCATTTATATCGACTGCCGCAACAAAAAAAAAATTAAAACCGAATTTTAAGTTGTTTAAAAAATAAATAGAAAGTCGACATAGATTTTCAAAAAATCTTCATTTTTCTTTTATTATTTTCATTAAAGAAATTTTTTTTAGCATTAATATCGACTACCAAAACGGAAAAAATGTTGAAACCTTTGAATTTTGAACTGTTTTTAGGAAACAAAAAATCGACATTTGTAGATTTTGAAAAAATCTGAATTTTCATTTTTTATTTTAATTGAGAAATTTTTTTTTTAGCATTTATATCGAAAGCCGAAACAAAAAAAGATCAAAATCTTCGAATTTTGAATTTTTTTACAAAAATTAAAAAATTAGAAAATCGACATATGTACATTTTTTAAAAATCTAAATATTGTTTTGATTATTTTAATTGAGGAAATTTTTTCAGCATTTATATCGACTGCCAAACGAAGAAAATGTCAAAATTTTAAATTGTTTTTAGAAAAAATAAAAAATCGACAAATGTAGATTTTAAAAAAATCTTAAATTTTTCTTTTTTAATTTTAATTGAAAAAAATTTTTTTTGCATTTATATCGACTTCCAAACTAAAAAAACAATCATAATTTTCGAGTTTCAAATTTTTTTTTGGGAAAAAAAAAATTCGAAAAATTGACACATGTAGATTGTCAAAAAGCTGAAGGTGTCTTTTGCTATCCACTCGTATGATTCAGATGGAAAATATGAAAATATATCAGGCGTAAAACATTTATTCGTAATGTGATTGGTTAAGAATAGTAGAATATAAAATTATCATGTAATAAACTTTTACTTGTGCGCTTGCGCACACAATGTACACTTAGTTGATATTATTCTACATATTTATTATAGAGTGGCTCATTTTCATTATATATCATTTATAGGTGCAATTTTTGCAATTTAGGTAAATTTATTTATTGATATCCAATATTTTTTAATTAGACAATAAACGACAAATTTCCAAAAGTTCATTTTTATTCAACATTTTTAAGGGTTAATTTAACATTTTTTAGGCATGAATGGTATTACTCATCGTTATTCTAATCATCCTGATATATGTAAAATGAAATATCATTTCATCTTTGGGTTTAAAAATTACATTATTTGAAATAATATTATTTTTTTTACTTATCATACGACGAGCTAAACTGGTGTATGGCCCGCCTTTTTACTATTCAATAGCAGAATATTGTTGAAAAACATAAAAAAGTAACTTTTCATTTCATAATAATTTTTTATATTGGCGTAGATTTAAATGCTTATGCATAGGAAGAGACAGATAAGGACGAATTATAATTTTTATGATTTATTTATTTAAAAAATGTATGCTTAGATATAAAATTAATCTACAACATTCTAATTATGTTTTGAAATGAAATGTAGATTTTTTATTTTAGTTATCAATTTTGAGACAACTTTCATTTGATCATTAAATAGTAAAACAGCGTGCCATACTGATATGCCTGCATGATGCGCAGTCTAAGAATTTTAACGTCTTGCCCTTGCAATGTAATATACTGTATCAAATTATCAATACCAGCAACATTCACTTCCAAGTCATCAAAACTATCATTGATGTTTTGATGAAATGCTTTTAAAAATTTACTGACATATGCCAAAAAGTGTGAAATATCCAATATATTATTTTCGTACAGCTGCCATGCTTCAGTAATTTTCTCGTTTATTTCCAACGTTTGCGTATGTGCTGGTCTCGTTACATTATTTCCATTCAATAGTGACTTATACTCAATATGAGTAACTGCTTGTAATTTGTTCAGTGTCTCTAAAATAATAAAATGCCGATAATATGGGGTGCGAAGAAATTTAATCAGGTTAGTATTCAATTTCGTGAACATTCCTAAAAAAAATATGTGCACAAATGAATACTCTCCTCAAACTCTTAGCAACATACACGGAGAAAAACAAAGAGCAGTAGTGTTTACAATACAAAACGGCACTAATTACTGTGTTACATGATAATGGTAATTTTCAAGTAAAATATCGACTACATATAAATTTTTCATTAAAAATTCAAATTTTTTTGTCTCAAGAAAATTTTCTTAGACTAAAAATAATTTCTTAACTCAAGAATTTAGTCTCTTGACTCAAGAAAATTATTTTCTTCAAAAAGGTATTCTGGGTTTAAGATTAAGGCTCTTTTGAGTCAAATTAATTTTTTTATCAGTGTCGATAAATTTCAGTTAAACATATTTGTTTCTTATTTTGGTTACACGGAACAAAAAATATCGTTAGAATAAAGGATACGTATCGTTATTCTGACTATACGCCGTATACTCATTTTACTGATTAGAGATATATTCTGTAAAGTTAATTCAGCTATACAGCGGATAGTCAAAATGACGTTCCGTGTCATTTAGGCATAACATTTAGTTAACTCAACTATACAGATCCTTACGTTAACGAAACTACATATATTTACAAGAGCTATTCTCTGTATGCTTACGTGAAACAAATGAATCCTTCAATCAGACAACTGGATCGTTATTTAAAGGAAACGTCATTTGAAGATACGTTGCATAGTCATTTTAACGATATTTTTTCTCCGTGTACCATTAAGTTTATTATATTTTTTTAGAATATAATGAAATGATTGAAAGTACAAATGGACTAAGTATTGTTTAACTTTACGATGATAGTGATAACAATGAAGATTAAGTTCATTACAATCTGTACAATACTATAAATTTTATAAGAAGAGCAAACTAAGATTTTTAGAAGAAAAATTTTCTCTTCACTAATAATTTAAGCCAATGAAATATTAAAAAAATGATTATAAACAGTTAAAATTATTATTTAATTACTTGATTTTCGATATTGGAGTAAAACCACACGGAAAGAAAACTGTATGAAAAATTACGGTTAAAACATCGTAATTTTTAGTATAGAATATTTTAATGCCGGACCTAAACTCAAACATCGTAATTTTTGCGATGCCGTATCGTAAATTTTTATCACTTAAATTAAAAAGAAGCTTAGGCTACCGAAGAAAATAATTCTGGATCACCGAGGAACTGAACCCGGAGACCTCTCCGCCACAAGTCCAAGGTTTATCCCCTCACACTATCAGAGACATATCTAAATTTTATGTTCAGTCATATAATAAGACCCTCCATACAGTAATTGGTCATCTTTTGGTGGTGGCGCCGCAAACTACTGGACTCTGTCTTTCTTTTATTAAAACATATAGTATGCGTCCTTATTCACTTGCTCTTACAGAAAAAAAATTTATTAAATAACATCGTAATTTTCAATAATTCAAATTGTATTCTGTAGACGGCAGAATCGTAAAAATCAAGATACTAAAAGTATAGTCCTGCATTACGATATTACTATTGTAATTTTTCATATAATTTTTTTTCCGTGCAATAACTTCCCGATTTTCGAAAATTTTCAATTTTCTTAGTGGGAAGTTAAAAATTTTTTCGAAAATATGAAACAAGTCCATTGTTTAGAAAAAATTTATAAACTAATGCACTAAAAAATTTTTTTATCATATTAGCATGTGGCATATGTAAATCTAAAATGGGTAGTAACAAAAAGTAAGTGAAAAAAAATTTTTTTTTAAATATTTCCAAGATTTTTCCTGTTTTGTCAACTTAAAAAAATTCTAATTAACAAAATAAACAACTTTTATAAATTCTTATAACGTCATGTTTTCAAGTATGTCTACAGCAAGGACTTCACGAAGTTAAAAATTATAGATCTATTATTGAAACAATGGAATGGCTTTTAACATTGACGAAGGTTTAAAAAAATTTACTCAATTAACAAAAGCATAACTTCTTAACAAAAAATATTTTTCAACTTTTTCCAACATGATTATCTTCTTTAATTTTTTTAGAACCCTCATAACTTTTTAAAATTTTTAAATCAAAATTAAATGTTATAAAAAAATTATTTTATGTGGAATACTCTCAAAAGCAGTTGCGCGCACATGCTATAAAGCTATATAGCTTGGAGCGCTATTTTCTACGCTAAATTTAAATTATTAATAATCGCGATAGAGTTCCGGGAGTAAAGATTTTTTTTTAAATTTCTTGCTTTTAAAGGATCTTTTTGCAAAATTTTGCTATCACATACTTTCTGAGATATCATCAAAAACGTAACCCCTCCCCCCTTTTTTTTCGTTTTTTGTTAATAAAAATTGCAATTTTTGTTGATGGAAAAAAAATTATGTCAGGAATAATAATAATTTATAGTGGCCATCATCAATAGTTAAATTATTTATTATTTGTAGCTATTAATTGCTGCGTTTCTTGAAAAAAAAAAAAAAAAAAAAAATATGTGTGTGTACCAGAGTACACAGGTGAGCAGTGAAACTTCTTTATGATGTCATTTTTTTACTATTTACAACTTCACAGAAATTGGATAAATAAGGCTCAAGAAAAAATAAATTTTTTTATTCGCCCTTATGGCTTCTGAAACGCGATTTAATAACTTACTCAATTACACAAGTTATGACTAAGTAATTGGTATTATCTATTCATAGTAATACAATTATATGATATGTCAGTTAATCTAGCAGATATACAATGATTTTATAGAATTCAAAATGACTAAATAAATTATTAAAAATGAATAATTAAACCAGATGTACATATACATATTTTTATTTCCTAATTGTGTTTTATTTTATTTTTAAATTATTATTATTATTATTATTATTATTATTATTTTATTATTATTAAAAAAAAAAAAAACCATGGCACGTAACTGAAAATCGTGACGATTTTTTTTTATATTGCTATAAATTTCTCTGATACGTCGATAAAAAAATTTCACTTTAACAAATAAGGGTGCAATAGAAAAACGGTCAAGTATAGTGGTGGGAGTAAGTCCGCTTAAACGACATGCTATCCCTACTCCCCTGGAGAAAGTACTCTCCGAATCAACCGTGGTAGGGACAAAAAAAAGATGGCGCGTAACGGAAAAATGTGATGGTAAATTTTTTTCCAACGCCGATAAAGAAGTTTCACTTCAAAAAAAAAAAAAATTATCACTTTCATGTAGATAGAGGAAGTAATGGGCGCTCTATGTTATGTTTCTGCTCATATCGATACATGGCTTTCAAGTGTGTGATTGTATGCACGGCGTCGTAACAGTGCAGCCAGATCGGGGGTAAAACGTTCCCCCACGCATCATTACATTCCATGCTATACCATGCTATTTCGCCATGAGAGGGGGAACATTTTACCTACGATCTGGCATCTGGCTGCACTGCGTCGGAGACAGTAACGCCAGATCGTGAGTAGAAAATACCCCCACCCAGCATTACGCACCGTGTTATTTCGCTTGGGGAAGGGGACATTTCTACTCACGATTTGGCCTCACTGGTCGGAGAGGTGATAACTTCTATTGTTCTAGCCATGATTTGGTTGCGTTGCTCAGTACGTTATTATACTTATCTAAGAAACCATGGACAGAAAGGTTATTTATAACGTTAGAAACTCTCGCTTAAAATTACCTGACAAAATTTTTTATGGATACGCGTATTTTTGTAACCGTACCGTCGGTAATACCTGGTAATTATTAATATATTAAACATGAAGTGTTCTTATACTACGTAGTTTTTTATTTTTGGTGAACTGGTTATATGGGTATATATAGTTTTATATTCTTTTATAGACACAGAGAAGTGCATTTATCGTTTAATATATAAATATAAAAATTCGGAAAGTTATTGAATTTCGTGCGGTTTTTGAAAATTTAGTATTTATTGATTTTGTATGTTTTGAGATTTATAGAGGCAATATTAATGATTATTTAAGCCAACAATTACGTGTGTAATCTTTTCTCGTCGAACATTTTCTATACAGTACTTGCTAAGATTTTAAGACGGAAAGACTTTACTGTAAAATTCTTTTGTAGTTTGAAAACAATCACGAAAATGCATATTTTAAAAAAAAGTTTTTATTATGTAACGTTAAAATTTTTGTAACTAGTTTTGAAGTTAATTAATTTTATAGTTAAAGGAAAGCGGAACTTTAGTTAACAAACATAATGTCTTCATTTGCGTCAATAAATAAATGATATAAAAAATCCAATATGAATTTTTTTTTAATACAATTTTTTCATAATTTACTATTTACAACGAAAATTAAAGAAACGTTTTCATTTATGCAAATTTTATAACAAATGAAATCAATATCACTAAAGCAATGCAAATTTATTAATTGCCAGGGAAGGAATTTGCAATCGAATGATTTTAAAATAAGAGTTCTTTAAAAAGTCTTTATATTTCATAACTTATTGTGTCGCTTTCTCACATGTTTTTAACTATAAAAGGAATATTTCGAAAAAAATGTATCTAAATAAAATTATAATATTTATAGATGCAATTTCATTAAAATTATTTTATCTACATTTAAATTACTAGTTTTAATGATATTATTATCTTAGAAAAAATTAAAATGATATCAGTTTTATTTTTTTGCATCGGTAATTATAACTGTTCTTCACTTCGAGAATAAAGAATTAAAAAAAAATTTTTTTTTCTTATTGTTATTAGCATTTATAAGTATTGAATATTCAAGTGATGAACTAAAAACAAAATTGATTAAAATTAACAGACATTTCTTTGTCAATGGCTCACTACTGCAAAAATCTATTATTTTATATATATTGTTAATCTATTAATATTTATTATGTTTCTACATACATTTATTATATTTTACAGTTACATAAAATGCTGTGAACATCGAAGTAATGCTTGTCCTGCTCATGGAAAAATGCTAAATGGTACACCAATTTTGACTAGAACCCATAATCATGCTAATAATCCGTTGTTGGAGAAATTTTCGACTTTTCAAAAATCTTTATACGATGCAACAATGATACGCCCTTATAGATCTATCAGAGCTCTTTACGATCATATCAGTGTTCAGTAAGTTCTTCTAATTGTAATAATTAATTTTTTAACACAAACACACACACACACATTTATTTTATAATGATGTTTAATTTACAAGTTATTTTCTGTTAAATTCTGTTTAATAGTCTTATTGTTTGTATGTTGTGATCGGATTTTTTCCTAAAATTACTGTTCTTATTTCTCAAACGTCGTCAAATGCGTTTGAAGTTTTTTTTTAATTTAACAAAAAATAACATTAATTAAAAAAAATTTTTTTGATGAAGATCATAAAAATGTTAGTTTTAGATTAAGTTTGCATAAAATTTGAGATTTATTTGACTTAAAAAAATTATACCAAACTCATAGTTAAAAATTATTATAAGATATATAATAAAAATTGAGTTAGACTATAGTAATTTCTTTTACAGTTCAAATGTTTCCCAGTGATACAGTGCCATCATAATAAATTTGAATTAAATTTTCTTTTTATGCATACAGATACGAATATTCTTATTCGTTTATATCTGACAGTTTTTTTTTTGTCGCAATAATAGTTAAGGACCCTTATAACATTTAGGGAAACAATCAGCACTATTTCCGTATATACTATAATCATTAAACCATTTTTTCGATTACATATTTCTTAAAATTTTTCAAATTTCAACTTTGAATAACAAAATTTGTGCAATATAAATACAATGCATATGATGCGAATGAACATTCTCATAGATACCACTTCTTCAAAATTATATCAGATAACTATTTCATTCATACTCATTATATAAAATTGCTTTCTTATAGGCAACATGAAGCAGCAGTGGAATTCACATGGGCGAAAATGCAGCCGCTTATGGAAAGATGGCGCCGAAGAGATCGGCCGCGTCATCCACCAATACCGAATAATCTAGAACAATATGCCAATTATTTAAACATGCCTGAGTGGGCTCAATTACTTAAATACTCGCAAGGTCAATTGACTGCGTCTACGCAAACAATGTCTAATGGCAAATTACTGACGATATTATATAATTCCGATTTCTTACGAACTGTAGTGAATGTAAAGACGTTATTTATGGACGCAACATTTAAGATAACGCCGAAAAAGCCAAAAACTTATCAAGTTTTCACAATTCTCGGTCTCATTAATGATCATAAGGTGAGTTATCAGTGAAAGAAATAAAATTAATTATCTCGAAAGTTTTTCTCTCAGAAACTCAAAATCATACACTAGTCAAAAGGCTACTTTTTGTCCAGAAATATTCTGGACGCAATTAAAAAAAAAAAAAAAAAAAAAAAAAAAAAAACACGCGGAAAGAATTTTCCTTGGTATCATTTATGTTATAAGATCAATGAATCTGACGTTTTTGTTTCAATTTTTTTTTTCTATACAATTATTTATCGCTAAAAATTAAAAATTTCATTTAAATTTTATTAAGTCAATGACCGTTAAACCGATGAAAGGCTTTATTAATATTTCAGATTAAAATAGATGATTTTTTGATTAATAATGGTTTTAAAAAATACTACAATGACTGATTTGATAAATATAAGGAATTTTTTTATATATTTCGGAATATTGTAAAAAGTAACTATATTACGTGTAATTTTTTTAGTACACTGATAAAAAATTTAACTTGACTCGAGAGCAAAAATCTTGAACCAAAAATACCAATTTGAAGAAAATGAATTTCTTGAGCCAAGATATAATTCTTGGTTCAAGAAAATATTTTACAAAAATTTTATTTGAATAAATAGATTGTGTCTAGATATCTTTCTGTAACATAAAATCATCCCATATACCGTTTTTGATAATGGAATAACTTGATTTTTTTCATATCGTATAATTATTTCTTCATTGTAATATAACACTAGTAAAAGATAACGTGATGCAGGAAGTTAATTAGAAAAAAAAATCCTATATTTTAAATTAAAAAAAATATCTTGGTTATTTTTTACGTGATTTGAGTATGTAAATTTAAAAGTTACACTGTGTTACAGCTCTTCAGTTTTTAATTTTTGTATTTCAAATGTTATAGTATTTTGACTGTAATAATTTGAGTATATTTTACATAATTTCAGCATGTAAAAACAATCATTTATAATACTCAAGACAATGACAAATTTTCAGTCATTTACGTAGACTTAAACAACAGTATCAACTATGGTAGCGTTAGTAAATTAATAAAAGAAGAAAGAAATACTTCAAGAATAGTCAACGCAATTCCATCCATACTTCAAAAATAGTCTGCTGGAAACAGTTAGTATTAGTCCGAGTAATTTGTGTATTTTCACAACTCTCGAAAATTCATCAAGAGAAAAGAATAACTTAAAAAATATAGGGCTTTGGAAGTTTTTCTTTAAGGACAAATTATAAGTTATATTAAACCGTTATAATATAAATATTAATAATAATAATAATATTATATATAATTTTATTATTTTTCCCTATCAGCGAACATTAACATGAGGAATATTCCAAAGCCCTACTTATATTTTTTTTAAATTATTCTTTTCTTTCAAAATTCGATTTCCAGAGTTGCGAGGATAGACTTAATACTCGGATAGTTACTGACAATTTTCAACTGATTAATAAACAGAGAAAGAAATACCAAATTGGCGTTAACCTTACACTTTAATTTGAATTTGCGGTCGTGAAAATGAAATTTATTATCGTTTAAGTTATCAACTTACTAATTTTAATTTTCTTAAATACCAAAAATTGATCGAAATTGATTTGAAACATATGAAGATGAAATTCACCAATATATTTTTGTTCGAAAAATATCTACATTTTCTGACGATATAAAATTAATTTCTTATTTATTGTTAAAGGCTTTACCACTTTGCTGGATGTTGATGGAGAAAAAATCTGCTTTGTCATATAAAACAGGATTGTCTTATTTTAAGAATGTTGTGGCACCGCACATTGATCCTGAAATGATCATGACTGATTTTGAAGCTGGACTAAAACAACCAATTAATGAATTATATCCTCGTGCCACTCATAGTGGATGTTTTTTCCATTTTTGCCAAGTAAGTTTTATATAAAAATTTATTAAGTATAAATATTTATTGTTTGCAATATTTTTTATAGCTGTAAATAAATGTTTTATTATTTTTTTTTTTTAATGTTTCTTCGATATTATTATTTTTATTCGATATATAATTTTATTATTATTCGATATATAATTTATATCAACTTTGTTTTTTTTAGTCTATTGTTAAAAAATTAAAACAGCTTCAGCTGCATGAGTTAATTTTAAATTGGACGTATGGACAAATTATTATTCGAAAAATTATGGCATTGGCTTTGTTACCTCCCGATGCTGCAAGGCAAGGATTCACATGGTTATGTGAGAATACACCTCTACCCATCTTAAACATATTACAAGAATTTATATTGTATTTTGACGATCAGTGGATGCAAAGAGCACCACCAGAATTATGGAGTGTTTATCGCAATAATCACCGGACGGACAACTTTACAGAAAGTTATCACAAAAACGCTAAAGGTCGTTTTGGTGTACATCCTTCAATATGGCAATTTACTGGTAAAAATTGAAAATTGATCGTTCATATTTTTATGTGTGATTCCATCGGTTTCTGGTTCTTTATAAAAACCAAATGAAAATTAACTCTGCATGAAATATTTTTAAATTACTTTTTTCTTTCGCAATATTATCTCTCGCACAAATTAACCGATTTTAATCGGATCATTAATCTAATAATTTTAGATTCTTTTTACAACAAAAGCATGATCGAATTCTTGGATCGTAAAAAATTATACATACTCACTAGAGGATGTATGTACATACCCAAAACAAATGACTTTTTTTTTCCTATCAAATAATCAAATTACGCATAGTAATGAAAATATCAGAAAATTTGATATGAAGTAATCTTTTAATAATTTATAAAGGACTGAATTTATCAAAGAATCATTAGAGAACTTTTTTGTAAAGCGTTGAATTTCTTATAAGAATATGTATTAGTCTTTTCAGTGATTTATTTCAATTAAGATGAAAAAAATTCCGAAACCATTAGGAAATTAACAAAGAAAAATGGCCATTTTGATTCCCTTTATCGATACAAACATCACTTGATATTTTTATTGAGACCTCTCATTACATAAATTAAATGTTGAAATTGACATTATGACAATATTATATGATGCAACAAGTTTAGAAAAAGTTTTAGTATTTGCGTTAGCGTTTGAGAAATTGAGAAATCTTACAATTTTTGCCGTAATTTTACGCATTTTATCAAATGCTGTTTCTGATAAGTAAAAATAAAAATAAATCATTTTTAGAAAGCTAAATCATTGAATGATTCATAGACCTTTCATTTAAACGTGTTTCTTATCCAAAAACAATTATTTTATAAAAGAAGTTTACAGTTAAATTTACTTTGAAAATAATTGTAACTGATGACGTTTACTTTGTATTCAACTATAAATTAAATTGTAAAATTCGAATTTCTTATAAATTTTTTAAACAATAAAAACCTCGAAAGTAATCTAAAATTACATAACTTCTGAAAAAGTCCCATTATCAATAACAACGAAATTAAAACTTTAATTTCTTATATTATTTTGACAAGTTATGAAATTCATTCTACACACTGTATTTATCTTTAATTATTAATAATAATAATTACTGAACTTGCTGAAAAATTTTTATTTAAGACAGTTAGGAATTGTATAACTTAAATTTTTGTTCAGAATAATAATCTTAATTTTGTTGTTTCAAGGCAAAATTTTTTTTTACATTTCTTATATTTATTTCTTTACACAAAATAAAATTCTGGCTCAAATCTTGTAATTTCTATTATACTGCCGACAAAAAAATTAAATTGGGTACTGAAACTTACACAAATATGTTACATTCCAATTATTGGCCTACAATAACTATCAAGCATGTAGCAACTGTACAAATGTTGTTAAATATTTTTTTATACTGCAGTTCCCGGTAATAAATATCTTCAACGACATAAAAATTGCAAGTCTTGAGCCAATATTTTGCTTTGGGTATACATATTATACATATTTTTATACAAGATTTATTTTTATGGCATTATAGAAATATAGGCTGAAGAAAAAAAGTTTTTTTATGATTTTCATTTACTTAGAATGATCAAACTCGATTCGAAAAAAAATTAATCTATGTTATTTAATCACAAGCATTACTTTTTTTTGTACATGATTCTTCACATAATTTTATTTCTAATTTAATTCTTTCAGAAAAACTTACTGAGTTACAAGCCGTCACTCATATAGAGTACGCATCTCTCCAGAATGGTATGAATGTAACAAGGGCAGCGCGGCGTCACACAACCGATACGAATTTCAAAATTATAAAAGCTTGGGACTTATACGACGCAGAGTCGTTGGATATTCCTAACTTTCTTGCATGCGCAAGTCATTTTTTACATGCATTCCATCGTAATTCCCAAAATTATCCAGAGTTGAATAATCACCTTATTAATGGTACAGGTAATAATTAATAGAGAAATTTTTGCAATTTTTTTTGTTTTCAAAAGTAACTGAAGCTATCGAAGAAAATATTCAGATTTATTCTACCTGACTTGTAGTTTCAAGTTTTTTTTTTTTTCGATTTTTTATGATTATTATTTCACTGAAATCTTGGTAATTAAAAGAAAAATCGATTTTTTTACAACAATATATTATAAGTTAATGATCATACTATGAACAAAAGATGGATTTGGGAAACTTGATTTAATCTTCTATGAGTACTTCTTCATATGTTTGTAAAACAAGGATTAATAGTATGCTCAACATCGATTAAAGAAAAAATTACTTCTTCGTTTCAAAAGTAGACTAAAACATTTCAAGTTTTTGGTTAATCGGTTAAACAGAATCTTTTTCAAATGATCAAAAAAGTATTCACGGGATGATTTCTACAATCTTATTTTACATACTTATATAGTATAAAAAACAATTTATATTATTATTATAAAATAATTACAATTTTCATAAAATATTTGTTGATTAGAAATTTTTTCTCTATCAATTTCAGAAATCGACTTTTCAATTTATATAGATTTTTAGTACGTTAGCACTAAAAAACAAATGATAAACATCGGTACTGTTGATAATATTTATAAAGTTGAAATGGATTTTTTATGACTAAAGAAAGAATTTCTCCGTACTTTCTGAAATTGATGTTGAGTTGTCCATAAACTTTTTTTTTTTTTGTTTATTGAATACTAGGAAATATTAATAAGTTATTCAAGCTTTCGAAAAAATTTATATGTAAGTGTACTTGAATTTGTTCACTGTATACTCATCAATTCATCAAACATAAATAATCAAAGAAACAAAAGTTATTTTTCGTTCAGTTGTTCATATCTCAGCGAAAAATGGTCAAACAAAGATTTAAAAATAATTTTTGTATTTGTTGAAATAATTAATTTTGTTAATTTGTTTTATTTTAGGTAACATCGTTGATGGGATCCCCAATATTTATGATCAATTTTTAGTTTTTGCAGAGCTCAATGTTTTAGACATCAACTAGAGGAGTCATGAAGTTAATATAGTGGACTTAGCGCCAACAATAATTTTGCTTTGTTTAAATATTCAATTGATCTTATAGTTATAAATAAAAAAATTTATTATTTAATTAAAATTAAAAAATTGCATAATATAATTGGTACTTTGTATTGGAAAAATAAATTTTATAAAATTTTTTTTTATCTTTCATTATGTAATCGTTTATATCACCTTTCATCAAATTAGTTAGCCACCTATGTCTATTAAAACGTTTTTAATTGACTACAATCCTTGTCGGGACGTTTTTTTTTATTCGTTATAAAACGTACTTTTAAAAAAAAAAAAAAAAAAAAAAAAAGTTATTTATTAATTTTTAATGTTATGATATTTTTTTTCGATTGAAAATAAAAAGGAAAAGAAGTGCCACTTTTAAAATTTCAGAAGATTTGTAAAAAATATGAAAATTATTATAAAAAAAAAAAAATTAAAAATTAAATATTACAAACCCAAAATTTTCGTTTTTTGTCGAAATTAAAAAAAAACATCAAAGATTATTCAGTCACTTTTTTTTTTTCAAAAAGTACATTTAATAACAAAAATAATAAAAAAAAATGTCCCGATTAGTCAAAAATTGAAAAAGTTATGACTATTTAAAAATAATAAAGCCTTTTTTTTTTTTAAATTCATAACTTTTTCTTTAGGTAGATAAAAGAAATTAAAAAAATTATGAAAGATGTTTCTTATAGGGTATAGAAGGATGGAAAATCTTCAACTAAATCGAAAGGAGTTGGGGTCAAAAGTGGTCGATTTAGCGTGAATACCCCATATATACTTGAATAAAATATTATATATAAGTATTCAATTAAATGTAGAGGTGTTTCATATAAAATTATACTATTCAGCCATTATGTTGTGTATAACCACTTTCTTGTAAGTAACAAGAATACTTACAAGAGTGCAGCATATTTCGGTCCTACCCTGATAGCCAGCGCTTTCTCAGTAAGTGTTGACTTCCAGCAGTTACGGTTAATTTATACATCAAGTTGGCGGTAATTCTTCTCTCAACAACAGTTGTAAGCAAATTGACGGAAATCTACGGCCGCAACTTGAATACAAGTTAATAATCAAATTTGTAGTTAAATTTCCTTTCAACTTTACTACAATTTGAAGGAAATACTTGTAGAGCAAGTTTTGACGTCTATTTGCAGAGTAAGTTATAGGTAACTAATAGGTAATCGCTCGCTTTGCCAACTCTTTCCGTCAAGTTTGCTTCAAATTGCGGACGTAGATTGACAGTAAGTTATAGGTAAGGTGGCTATCAGGGTATTGTTAAAATTCATAAAAATTTTCATCTTTCAGTTACCCTATAAAACCTACTTTATCAAAGACAAATTGTAATTTCAACAGTCGGTATCAGTTCTATGAATTGCTACAAAGTGTTGTTGCCGTGACCGTGCGGCGCTACAATTCGGTGACGGAAAGAAACACGTATGGACTAAATATGCGCTGCAATAAAATATGTTGGCAACATTTAACCTCTGGCTTAATATGATGTTGCATTAAACGAATTCTGAGAGAAATTTCTATAGAAAGGAAGTTGGAATCATTTAAAAAGAGGGTAACTTAAAATCTGTGCGCTTTAATTTGAATATGCATTAAAGTAATTATGCAATGATTATAGATTGATAATAATTCTGACAAGTATAAATTGTTAGAGTAATAATACATGTTGGATATAATTATGAAGTAGTAAGAATAATGGATGGATTTAAAAGTCCTTGTAATAAAGTTGGTAGAGTGTAAATGTTGTAAATGTTATTATTGCAATGGTTCAACAGTCATATGTATTAAATTTGGAGCTATACAATATCGTAATAACTAAAAGCCAGTCTAGCTGAAACTATAGTTGGAATGAATTTCGACTGACTCTAATACTGTTTGTTTCAATACTACGACAGGAACAATTAGCGCCTGATATATCCCTAGACTGGAATAAACTAAGGTTTAGGGCATTTGTATGGCACCCCACAAACGCAGTTAAATGTTGTTCTAAAAAAATTGTGATAGTTTTAGTCGCATCCAGGTGACACTACTTGTCAATGAAGCGCTAATTTGAAATATTCTTTCTTTCATTTGTTCTTCCATTGTAAACTAGAGTAGTAGAAAATATATTTAAAAATCGCACTTTGATTTTTTCAAATTTTGGCTAATGTAATTTTCATCATTTAATTTTGATCATACTTGTCTTTACCAAGTATATGCACATGGTATTCATTTCATATCGTGCGCAGACGGGGTTTATATGAAATTTTCAAATTTCTGCCATAACAGTTTTATAAGAGCGACCACATATAAACAAACATTGATTCGTTGATTACTTGCGTATTTATTTTTTGTTGCGGACTTAAATTATATTTATTTGTTTACATTTTACAAGGACTTGTTTGATAAATAAAATAGCGTATTTTGACGAATTGACAAAAATGTAACTTAAAAAGCTAAATTGTGTGTGTAACAATGTAAATCATCAATTATCACTCGTTTCATTAGTTCGTTTATTAATTAACCTACAAATTTTTCACCCTTTCCCTTCATCAATGTTTTGTTTCCTCTACCCTTCGTCTTTCTTGCTTTCTATGATATTAATACATTAAATATAGATTAAAGAGCATATTTTATTGAATGATACTGATATCAGCAGACATCTGACAACTTTTTTTAATTTTTGTGACAAGTCCATTTTGGTAAAAAAAATATTTTTGAAAATTTGCACTTATGATTTATTTTGCCCGACTCATGATGCGAATAATCAGAGAGTACTTTATGGTTGAAAAAATATTTGTTTGTCTTATTTCGGTATATATCTATTTAATTTCTATATGTGAAATTTTTTTTAAATAAATTTTTTTTATAATAATTTAATTCTTAAAAAAATTTAAGAAATGTTAAGATGTCTGTTGATTTCAGTATATTTTTTATTGATTTAATAACCGTTCAGGTTTCTCTAGCATTAAGTTAGTATCATCGAATTTATTAATAATTTATACTCTAATCAAATAAGTATAATACATTCAAAATAAAGGATACCGGCCTGAAGATGTCAGAAAACCGTATAAAAAATTGTATGATTGATAAGTGTCGTATTTGTTTAAGTAATAGTAACAGTATGATTGATATTTTTAGACCTGAATTATTTATTAAAATTAAAGAATTTGCGGCATCGATATCCATTGTCGTAAGTATTACATTTAATAAATAATCCCTTTTCATTGTTTTCTTCTTATTAATTTCATTATTTACATTTCAGATTGTTGATGGCAATGATTTACCAAGAAACATTTGTCACATTTGCTTATATAAATTAGATATGTGGGATGAATTTAAGCAACAGTTAATAAATTCGAGTAAATTTTTGTTAAACTTGTCTAATAGTCATAAATTATCCATTCTTGAGGTACGTATTATTTTTTTTCTGATTCCAAATTGATAATATTAAATACTAAAAATATTTTTTGGCAATATTTTTTAGAAAAATTCCGTAAATAATATAAACGATTTAACAAATGGTAATGATCTCATGCAATTAACTCACGAATCGTTACAAATTAATCATCAACCGTTGAAAACATTAATTTCTGAAGTAGCAAGTAATAAAACTAATTTAAACGAACTTCAACCACCATTTTCATTGAAAACGTCAAAAAATGAAACGGAAAATTCATCTGAAGGTAAACAAACTACACTACCTGTAATAAAAACTCGGCATTCCAGTATTAGACGTACTAATGAGCAACGAATGGCATCTACGAAACGTTGGGTTGCTCGAAAGCGCGCATTATTAGCAGAAACTGGTGAAAATGATTCTGATACAGATTCCATTAACTCGGATGCGACGTTAAAATTATCTTCGTTGAAAAAACATCGAAATTCGTTTAATTTTTCAAAAATGAAAATCATCAATTTGAACCGCAATCTATGAAGTCAGAATTAGTAATGGGTGATGCCATGTTTATCATAACATCAAGTTTATTTTTATCTGAATTATCTAATGTTAATCAATTATCAAATGTTCTAAAATTACCGTCAAATCATGAAGGCAATATTGTAACTCATGAACAACAAAATATAGATATTATGAATGCGCTTCAACTGTGCCGTGTTGAATCATCTAATAAATGTTTGATGGAAGACGGAAAATTTGTTGAGCGGTGTTTAAATATAGAAATTGAAGGAACTGAATTAGAAAAATTACAAAATCTTCAATTTAAATTGGCGTCATTTATTGATAAAGATTTAAAAAAAAATTAATCAATCAAAAGATTGTATCAAAGATATGGATAGTGAGAATATTAAATCTCGTGAACCATTTCAAACGTTAGAACAGCAATTGAAAGTTATCGTTGAAAAAGCCGTTAAGAAGAATTTGAATAAGTACCAGGTTATACAATGTAAAACCCTTAATAAATTTCACCGAAAGAAAACATTTTCTACTGCTTTTATTAAAGCTGCTATGAAATCAAAAGTTTTTCAGCCAAGGGTTTTCTTAGATCGTTTAGATTTGAATTTAATTAATATTAAAAATAATATAAATTCTCACAAATTACCTAAATATTTGACGAGTTTAAATTGTTATAAAAATCGAGTACATAATGTTGATGAAAGAAATAATTATTGTAATAAAAATGATATTAAAGTATTGAAGAAACTTAAAGAAAAAGATGAATCAATTGACGTAAATAACGATGGTTTAAATGACAAGAGACATGTTTGTAGAGCGCGCAGTGTGTTATTTGATAGTCAATTAGAAGTTCAAAGGCATTGTAGTATTCATAAAGAAGAACAAGTGCTATCGGAAAAAATTGTAAAAAAAATCATGCGTTGTAAAGTATGCGATGAAAGCGTAGACGCTGATTTAGTTGAAACACACATTTGTAATTCATTACTATCTAAATATCATCATAAGTGTGATAAATGCGACGTAATGTTCTGTACTGATAGCTTATTACTAAATCACAAAAAAATTCATGAAAAAGATAAAAAAGTTTCCAAAGTTTTCACTGTTGATCTTGAAAATTGTGACTCATGTTTCATTTGCAATAAAAAATTCACAAGTGAAATATTAAAAAAACATTTACAGAATCATTGTGATGATGCTAACAAAGAACATAACAACATGAGTACAAGTATGAAAATGTTTCAGTGTGCCATTTGTGGGCATACATTAAATACTGAAGATAAACTTGAAGCTCATGTCGAACAACATTTATTCGATGATGACGATGATAATTCAAATCTCGTAAATATTATCCAAGCTAATAGTATACAAGATTCTCCAGAAATTCAATCTGGCGTCAAACGTTCATATCTTCAGTCTAACAATAAATTTAATACCAATGTTGAATTAGCATTACATATACAAACACATGATACAAAAGATAAAATCATTGAAAGCTTACAAGATGATTTTCAAATGCAAAATGAAAGTAGAATGTGTACCATTTGCGACCTTAATTTTAACCATGAACAAGAATTGCTAGATCATCTGAATGTTCATAACAATGCTTCGTGTGTTTGTATGCTATGTGATCAACCTTTTTTAACTTTAGTCGAATTGCAAAAACATGTTAATTCTCACTAATCTTGTGAAGTTCAGGATTTTTATTAAAAAAAAAAAAAGTATAAATATGTCGTTTCATATTTTTTTATTATGGAAACTGTATTGTTTTACTAATTTGTTCAATAAAAACATACAATCTAATCACTAATCAATTGTTATTTATAATTCATTTAACTAGACTTTCAGCGATTAGGCAATTTTGCGAATTAATATGGATTTCAAATCCAATGAAATATGAGAGTAAGCCCACAAATTAGTACTTAGGATATTCAAAACAAATAAATAAAAAATTATTATATTCAACTCTGATTAAACTTACCCTGTTAGTACTACATTTCTATTTATTGTTAATAAATATCATAAAATACAATCGTACATAAGCTGATAGTCAGGCATTACAATCGAAATCAGATGGATAGTACATCCGATTTAATTGTATTTGTAAGAGCAGTATATATTATAAAATATTATAAGAAATGTAAGATGGATTGAAAATCGAATGAAACTAGCGATCAAGCATATTTTACTGTAAAAGCGGCATAGAAGATATCTCAACAGTTTACATAAAATGATAGGCTTAAGAAAAAAAGATTTTTAAAAATGTTATTTTTTTTTTTTTTTTTAATAACTTCAACGATTGATCGATTTTAAAATTGAATCTCATCTTTTCTTTAATAAAAAAACCTCAAATGCCACTACATGGATTAAAATCAGTTGATCTGATAGAGATAGATCGTTTTTGAAGAAATTAAAAAAAAAAATTTTTGGCAATTCAAACTTTATTGTGGAATTGATTTTATTAAGATGATGGATTAATTTGCAGAACTTAATATTATCCAAAAATCATAACGGAATTCGATTTTTTGAATTCGAAAAAAATAAAACGTTGAAAAAAAAAAGTAAAGCGTATGAATATCTTCATTTTCTTAGTATTTACGTCTTTAAATAAATTGGACTATACCTCAACGTAATAACTAATTTTTTTTTTCCATTTTTTGTATAATTCTATAAATTTGTTTTAGAAACGTATTTTTGGAGATACACAGATCCGAAAAATTACATGTCAATCCACTGACAATGTAATTTTCTTTTAATCCGCTACGATGTTAATCAGATTGTAATAATTTTTCTGTATTAATTGCAATCATAGAAATTTCAAATCTTGAAAATATCTAGAGTTCTTAATTTTTCCTACTATCAAATTTGAAAAACTGAAAATGATTTTTAATTGGGAATTGAAAAAAACAGAATAGTTTGAAACTATAATCAAGTCGACCAATATTTTTTTTTTTTAGACAATAATCTTGATTAATATCTCCAACACGTGTGTACGATCATCATCGGATTGAATTAGAAAATTTGATTTTATTTAACCCAATTTATTTACCGTTAATAACAGTAGTGTTATCAAGACTGTGATATACATGATATTTGAATAGGTTTTTTTTTTATACAGAACACTAGAAGAGCTTATGATGTACATAATTACTTTCCGCTGTAATCGTTTTTTGGGTAATCCACTCCTTCAGGAGGGCTCCAATTCAAATAAAGTGCTCCACTTGTTTTAGCCTAGTAGAAGATAAAATATTTAAAATAATTGAACAACAAGATGCTATGATTATAATGGCGTTAGTACTTACAATTGTGAAAGTACTGATCAACATGACAACTCCAGCAACAAGCGTTAAATTATATCTTTTTTGTTTTTTATCATAAAGTTCCTGCCATGATCCGGAAGGTACTGGTAATTCATCCATATTGCCAAGTCGGACTGGTATAACATCCTTGTGATAAGTACGAACACCTATTTTAAAATAATACAAATTTTAACCCCAATCAATAATAAAGTGTTACGTAACTTTATCAAATAGTCATAATGAAAAATTGCTTACTCTTTTGTGTCAAGCGGCTAACTGGACGAAATAATCGATTGAGAATCATTTTGGACTGAATTAGATAATTTAGTGAAGTTAAGAGTTTAATTTAGTGAAATTAAACTTTTTCGAGATCGATTCAATTATTCAATTGCAAAATTGATGAATATTACAATTTATTGGTTAATTTCAGTAGCCGATAGTGACTACACTTCAGAAACAGACTGATGTTTCTATGTTTCAACGCAGCGAACCTCAAGAATGTAGGAACTAGGAAGTAGTAAAACAAATATATTATGAACTTTTGCAGAGTCCCTTGATAACGAAAACGTTTTGACTGACAAAAAGTCAATTGTGCAAGTACCTCAGTCGGCACAGAGTCAGCTTAACTCAGAATTTCTTTACTCCAACCGAAAAGTTACACCTTTATTCAGAGCCATCTATACTTCAAATTGACTTTACTCAAATTGTATGACATGCTTATTCAATGAGAACTGTACCCAATGACAGCTTTACTCCATTTATCGCAAGGTAACAAACATTGTCGGTAATAAAGGAATGTATATAGGTTAGAGTTATGTTGATGATAAATTTAAATTTAAAATAGAAAATATTAGTTTGCCAGCGGAATTATAAGAAAATATCTAAGTCATATTATTAATTATAATATCTAAATCGTATAATTAACTATACTTAAATGGAGCAAAAATAAAAATAAAAATTTGATTTAAGACATTTTTTATATTATTAAGTTATTTATTTTATTTATTTATAAATAACTAGCTGTTACCCGCCCGTTTCGCTGGGCATTTTATAAAATTGTATTTTTAGATTTAAACTTGAAAGTTAATTAGAATATTGTTTTGACTTTCACAAATTCTAAATTTCATCGAATTAGCATATACCTTTTATCCATGGAATTATTCCAACTAATATTCATTGTAACTTTCAATGTGCAATCATTATAATGTTTGCGTGGTTTTTTTCAAAAATGAATAATAATTGACTCGAAGAAAAAAATTTGAAATGAGAATATGGAGTCTATAGGAGCTATAACTTGGAAATCAAAAATTTTTAATGTTAACACCCACCTTCGCAAACCCCTATGACATGAGTTATCGTAAAATTTGCCCATAGACTTTTTCTATATCTCTTACAGAAGATTCTTACCAAATTTAGAGTCGATAGAAGCTATAGCTTAAAAACGGGAATTTTTCATTATTAACGCCCCCGCAATCCTCTTTGGGCTAGAATATCGTAAAATTCGTTTATAGATTATTTCTACATCTCTTACAGAAGATGCCTACCAAATTTGAAGTCGATATAAGTTATAGTTTAAAAACGGAAATTTTTCATTGTTAACGCCCCCTCAACCCCCCTTGTGGGTCGAATTTCGAAAAATCCGTTCTTAGCTGACTTGGACTCGTGGAAAAGAATATGCATACCAAATTTCAAGTCTCTAGGTCTTATAGTTTCAGAGATCTCGTGTTATGTCAGTGTATTTAATTTCTTTAGGTTAACACCCCCGCAACCCTCCTTCTGGGTGGAATTTCGAAAAATCCATTCTTAGCTGACCTGGACTTCGGGAAAGGAATATGCATACCAAATTTCAAGACCGTAGGAGCAATATTTGAAAAATTTAATTTTTTTAGGTTAACACCCCCGCAACCCCCCTTGTGGGTGGAATTTCGAAAAATCCGTTCTTAGCTGACCTAGACTCGGGGAAAGGAATATGCATACCAAATTTCAAGTCTCTAGGTCTCATGGTTCCAGAGATATCGTGATGAGTGACTACATACGTGAGAATCTCTTATATATATATATATATAGATTACTATAAAAACGAATGATTTTCATATTACATCAATATGATTGTAAACTTACTAACATTGTAATTTATTATTAATAAAATATTATGACATGTTTATAAAAAAAAAAAAAAGGAATGTTATAATGATGATTATAAAAAATTACCCTCAACAATAAATAAAAACTTCAAATCTTCAATAATCTTGGGTATTTAAAATTTTTTATAGATAGCACTCTCACAAAGCTTCCTCATCAACCGTGTTTAACCGTGAATTCTCGCAATGTTTTGACTTGGAGCACGGCAGATGATACAATATATAAAAGTTATTATGATAATTATGATTTAATCATTATTAGGTCTGTTTTATGCTATTCATTGGGTGGCAATTATAACTGAAAAAGTTGTAACGTGTAATGTTGTTATATCAATAAACTCGAAATATTCCTGTACTTGGATGTAGACAAACATAACAAATATATCTTCGGTCACGAACCGCCCTTTCCGCTTTATGCTTGCACATTAAGCATAAACACAAATCCCCACAAGGTAAGAAAATTGCTTGAGGCTTGTTGTCATGGCAAACACAGCATGGATTAATGTTTTCAGGTACAGGTTGATCGTCAAATACCATCCCGTCTCCTGAATCTTGGATCCATGCTTCATCTTCTGGTGCATCTTCTATGAAGACTTCATTTGCTGAAAAAACAATAGGATTTTAAAACATGTTATTAAATTATTTTCTTTGTTTTTTAAAAAATACTTTTCATATTCTCACCATAATATTGAATTTCATCTTCATTAGCAGCATTTATTACTGGTCCTAACTTTGGCAAATATTGTAAAAGTAATTGCTCCTCTTCTATTTGCAAATTATCACCGAAATCTTAACAAAAAAAATAAATCACTTTTCGTAAGAGATTAATAATGATAGTAAATTTTAAATTATCCTTTCTCCTATTTTGTATACATATAACACATGCAATTAGATGAATTTTGATAACAATTGTTAATTGCTTATTTTAAAATTTAATTAATGAAAAATTTGATAATGCGAACAGACTCATAAATTTAAATTTCATTAAAAATTTTGATATTCTATTGTTCAATAAACATGAGAAATATGGTTTATAAACTTACATTGTCGTCTCGCAATGGCCACATCCAGTTGAAACCGAACTTCATTACGCCGAATCGCGGCCATTTCCAGAAATTCAGCCATAGTATATCTAGGCAGATAATCAAGATATTTATGAATATATTATGCATTTTTATTTAAATTTTCTTATTTTTGTCAAAATTATCATGAACCTTAACTCGTATACACACTATGTGTGTTTACTACTGAGGTGTATACACACCTGAGGTTTTACTAAAAACTACAAGAAGCTAATCTTTGTGAAAAATATCCAAAAAGATTTTCATATCTTACTTTATTTAACATAATATTAAAAAAAAATTAGTAATGTCATTTTTCAAAATTTTTTATCAATTATGCTGAAATTTCATAAAATAATGTCTTACAATTGTAGTGTTTTTTTCTTATCTCCCTCTTTATATTGTCCTATATGAAAAATATAAACTTTTAAAAATTAATCAATAAAACATTCAGCAAAATTCTCTCCATATTATTAGAATATATAAGCTGTATACATTTTAAACTATCAATAAAAAATAAACAATCAAGCCTCTATCTCTTAATAGCCCCTTGCGACCTTCAACCCACTCTGGAAACACTCTGGATTCAGAGTCATAGTGAAAACATACTGAATCCAATGTGGTTCCAGAGTGGTTTTGTGCCTTGATTTCAGAGTAAAACCAGAGTGGTTCCAGACTTTATTCAGAGTGGACCAAAATGAATTTAGAATAGATCCAAAGTGGGTCCAGAATGAAATCAGAGTGATTTCAGAATGATAAAAATAGTTTTTAGTATGGACTCAAATTCTTCCCAAAGTAAATCCAAAGTGCCCCCAAAATAAAATCAAGTAGCTTTCAAAGTGGATACAAACATAATTTTAATTGATTTCAAAAAAGATGTACTTCAAGTTGTTACCTAGTTTTTCTAATAATCTAATAAGTACTGGTCGAAAATTTAAAAATCAAATAAATTATTTAAAACAATTAATTTTTAATACATGGGTCATATTCTATACCGAATCATCTACTTTTCCCATTTGACCTCCTGATTTATTTTTAGATTTCATGTTTCCAAGACCAAAAAAAATATGTCCATTAATTTTTTTAATTTTCTTGACCATCCGCTCCTGAGATATAAATTTGTTGGATATTCATTTTTTTTTTTTTTTTTTTTTTTTAATGCTTCCAACGTGGTAATAAATATACCAATCGAGTGGTTTTTTAAAAAATTTTGTTGTCAAATGTTCTTTTATAAAAATTTGATTTTATTCAAAATATCTGCCTTCATCATTTTTTTCAGTTCATAAAAAAGTCGATATTGACTATATGCATGCTCCATTAGAAAATTTTCATCTGTACTCAGATTAATTTAAGGATTTCCGAGCCTGGTCCCATCGTTTAAAATTTACGCAAATACTAGTTGAGATTAACCGATATTCTAAAATAAGTGTATTAAATAAAATTTTAATATTCTTACATTTTTAAAAAAGTGAAAAATATTTAAACAATCAAATTACAACTTACTAGATCATTACTTTTTCAATTTATTATGTATTCCAATGAACTTTTATTTATATTTTGTGGAAATTTCTAAACCCCCTTCAATATTTAACACAAGCAATTTTAATTTAATACGTTTTTCTTAGATTATCAGTCTACCTATAAATAGATTTTCTGAATTTGTAAAATTTTATGATTGGATTAAAAAAAATCACTATTAAATATTGGAACGCAATTAGCAAAATAAAAAAATTTTAAGACCAAACTAACGAGAAAAAAAATTCACAAACAATCGAACTAAATGTCGTTCACTCACGATTGGATAGAGCTCAAACGTTTTTAAATTAATCGAAGTACTCTGGAGGATTTTTTTTTAAGTTTCGACAATCGACTTTTTTTTTCAATAAATAAAAAAAAATGATAAATGAAAAATATTGAATAAAATTATTTTTTTTCTGAGGACATTAAAAAAAATTGAAAAAATTCATAGGCATGTTTTCTTTAATAAAAATTATCTCACCAGATATCGCTACTTCATTAATATATTCAGTTTCAAATGCACGGTTGACTAGTCTCATTCTCTGAATTATAATTCCACCGATTGTCTCATTATTATGATGAAAATTCACTATTGCAGTTATATTACCAAAAATGTCATTACCGTCAAAAACTGTCGAGTTACAAAATTTTGTCTTTTCTTCATTAATGCACTCATATCGTACTCCATTCAATGTTATTTTATTGTAACATGTCATATTTAAAGGCGCATATCCAGCATTTACCAGAGCTGCGAGTTCTTTTTCTGTAGGTAAACGTGTTATACACTTTCCTAAGCCTATTATACGATTCTTAACATCACCACGATTGTTTTCTATGGATATTTTTAATAGTTTTGCAATGAACTTTATTGTTTCCGGAGAAATTGTTTCATCGTACAAAGAAGTTATGATAAACTTATACATTAAGAAACGTGTTGCGACTTGGTTCGTCCGAGCATGAGGACTGGTTATAAATTCCATAATTCTCTTGTTCCAAGCCTCAAAGATAAAGGCTTCATGGGCCCATATTGGACCCCAGTTTCTTACAACACGTACTATATGCGTCAATAAATGAATATTCGAAGTCATCTTTTTCACACCGAAATATTTTTGAAAGAGTCTCACGTACTTCTTTAGTAACATTTCACAACGGTCCAAATTTGCTAAAGTTATACTATCACTATTTAAAATATGGATTGATTCCGATAAAAGTGCTAGATGGTCAACATATTTCCTTGGTAATACTTCTTGCAAGCAAATAGGCGCGTAATCAAGCCAGTTTCTCCATTCAGTTGCTTTCCACTTCAGGTACGTCGATATTGGTCGTGGTTTCCGAGAACGGCATGATGGAGGTCTAATTTTTAATAGACATTCATTTATTATTTTCTGATGGTCGGGACTACCAATATAATAAGGAGCTTTAGTTTCCACTACAAGTAGTTTTGAATGATGTCTAGTTACCCCTAAAAATATAGCATGCATTGCTTCCACAACAACGCCCTTTGTGATGTTAAATAATGGCAAGGTTATTAATGCTGAGACATTTTTTACCCCGCGTACTACTTTATTAGTCATGTAAGCTTTTTTCATATCCGCACGTATTTCTGTGTCTGTTCGTAATCTCTTATAACATTGAAATAAAGGATATACGAATTTGCCAGGGCCCAAACTTTTACCCTTTGCATAGCAGAATAAGCATTCAAATTCTCCATTGAATTGTTTGACACAGGCGACTGCTGCTCGAGCTGGAGCATCAAGACTGCATGTTGTGACGATGAATCTTGACGTGACTTCTGTTATATTGGTAGGATTCCATTTTACACCGTCAGTAAAGAGAAGTTTCATTTCATCAGTAAATGGTCTGAAGAAGTTATTCATTATTGGATGTTCTTCGTCTACAAATATCGCCGCAAGGAGCATATGCTTTTTACGCATATGCGGTGGTAATTCATTGATTTCGGCATAAATTGGCCATGCACTTGCATTTGATGAATTAGCCACTTTGCATCCATCAGTGTTAATCGTTAACGAAAAATTATGCCATTTTTCCAATAAGTTTCCAGGGGCACTCAAAGACTTGTATTCTTCTCCATCGTAGATATCTTCATAAGCATTTGGATCCTTCTTTACTCGCCGAAATCTATATTTCAATGAATCACTAATTTTTGGTAATGCTAGCAGTTCTTTAATTTGCGCAGCCAGTTTTATGTATATAAAATAATTTAAATTAGTTTCCAATTTCTCATTTGGCTCACAAGCACCACATCGACATTGTTTTTGCAATTTATTTGTTTTAGAATTTTTCAAGCCTAGATAATCCCGACAAATTTTGCAATAATAATGATATTCCAATAAATTGTTATTGCGAGTCAGACACTCCCAAAGTTCATCTTTAGTGGTTGGTATCGAATTATGATGATATATAGATTTTATCCATTTTAAATTATCAATCGTAGCTTCGTACGATAATCGATGTCGTACTGACATAGCAATGGTTGCAAGTATGTGATCTTTCGCAGTCATATTGCGTTTAGCAATTAAATGAACGTTGACGTTCGGCATATTTTTAAAACTAAAATGTGGACTACTATTATCATTATCATCATCATCATCATTATTATCATCATCATCATCATCTTCGATGTTCTCACCTTCGTCATCCTCGCCGTCTTGATCATCATCATCATCATCATCTTCGATGTTCTCACCTCCGTCATCGTCGCCGTCTTGATCAACAATAAAATTACTATTATCATTATTTAAATTACCAATATGATAATCTCTTCCTGAAGCACCAGAAACATCAGAGGTTCTATCTTCGGCACTGATATCTCCATCTTCACGATGAACATTATAAGTAGTATCTCCATCGTTGAGTGAATCGTCGACGTCCGTATCTGCATTTCCTGTGAAGCTGCTTGTCTGAAACCATTGGAAAACATACAATTAATTGTTATTTTAAGAGGAGATATTCAAGAGTTAACTATACGATTTTAATGCATGATTTTCGAAACTTTTCTGATGTTTGGTAAAAAAAAAAATTTATGCATTTAATTAAAACCTTCACCCTGTTTTGTACACCCAGTTTAACTTCAAATTTTGAAAAACCAATTCGCTGTTTGAAACGTCCAATCCTATCTTTCCACCTTAAAAATATACTTTAATTAATTAAAAAAAAAAGCCATTAAGCAGCTGAGATGGAAGTAGATTTCTCAAATAATGAAAATTTATTTTTCATAAAATAATATTAATAATACAATTATATAACTCAATTTATTAATTGAAAAAATTCAATAATTAATTTAGATCTACATCATGTTTATACTATGATACAGCCAATAATTATGAAATAGCTGCAACAATAAAACTGTTCCTTTGAACAAACTCTAAAATGAGTAAAATATTTTAACGATTACCATTTCTAAGGAGTGCAATTTAAAGCTTAATAAAAGAGCTTTTTGATGCAATTTGCCGAATTTCAATACATTGTCTAGTTCAGTAATTATACTAAATTCAAGTGATGAAAAATTGGTTGTCTGTAAAGTCAGTTTACGGACGATAGTTTTACGTGATAACGTCATAAAGTAACATGGTTGAAACATTGCAAATTTTTATGAATTGAATTAAATTATTATCACTGGATTATTATTATTTTGTGCTTAAAAGTTAAAAATTTTAAATATTTAAAAATTATTTTAACAAAAAAAGGACTAATTGATATATTGTTAATCAAAAATTGATACAATAATTTGATAATTGATATGATTATTATTATTTTTAATTAATATCAATTATTTTATAAATGTATCGTTTATAATTTTTATTGAACGTGCGTTTGTGTGCGTTTGTGTGCGTTTGTGTGTGTGCGTGTGTGTGTGTGTGTGTGTGTGTGTGTGTGTGTGTGTGTGTGTGTGTGTGTGTGTGTGTGTGTGTGTGTGTGTGTGTGTGTGTGTGTGTGTGTGTGTGTGTGTGTGTGTGTGTGTGTGTGTGTGTGTGTGTGTGTGTGTGTGTGTGTGTGTGTGTGTGTGTGTGTGTGTGTGTGTGTGTGTGTGTGTGTGTGTGTGTGTGTGTGTGTGTGTGTGTGTGTGTGTGTGTGTGTGTGTGTGTGTGTGTGTGTGTGTCGATAAACTTAAAAATGACGAGTTAGATAACATTTAAGCGCTTAGCAGGAAGTTGCACAGATGGCCTTTAGGTCGATTGTTTTCCTAATTTTTTTTTATAAAATTAAATTTAAAGCAGTGTTTACTTCAAAAAATTTTTTGGACGATCAATATCTTTGCTTTTATCAATAAATTGCCATTAATTATTAATTAATTGTATTTTTATTAACTTCCCGCTAAGAAAATTGAAAATTTTAAAAAGTTGGGAATTTATTGGTTCCATCCCGTTTTTCGAAAATCGAGTTTTCAACGGATGTTAACTTATTGAGGTCCTAGAAGGCATCCCCGAATGTTTTTGCGATCATGTCCGTATGCCTGTATGTATGTATATGTGTAAACCTCTCATAACTTTTGAACGGCTCGACTGATCGTAACGAGATAGGTGACGATCCAAAGAGTATCATTTCCATTAAATTTTGTGAAAATTTGAATCGAAAATCCAAAAGTGCACGCCTCATAATCTCATTTTCCATAATAAAATTACAAATATAAAAATTTAAATCTTTCGCGTCATACAAATAATAAGTGGGTCATTTCATGTCAAATCGACCAATAGTTGGAATCGACCTCTTTCAATTTGGATGAATTTTTCTTTTGTCAGAAGTTTTCTTTTGTCATAAAACGAAGTCTGCCAAAGGAAAAATAATAAAAAAATTTTTTTCGGAAGATATGCAAGTTCAAAATATCGCGATTTTTCCAGTTTTTCAACTTTGTTTTTGCAATATCTCGAATGCTATTATAGATACAGGAATGGTCTTTTGTTTGTTTAAAAGGGAACACTTGGGGCTATTGAAAAAAAAATATTTTGGAAAAAAATTTTGAAAAATGCCAAATTTGTCAAATTTTGAATTTTTGAAAATCGTCAAAAATGAAGACCACCATTAAAATTTAGGCTCAATTCTTTTTGTATAATACCTTGTAATGATCTTAAAAGATCCTGAAATTTTTGGATAGGGGTTTTTTTTTTCAAAAATATTTATTTTTAAATTTCAAAAAAAAATTTTTGAATTTCAGAAAAAAATTTTTTTTGTTTTTTGCAACTGCTATACAAGTTAAAGTTATGCAGATACACAATATTGTAATTTTCAGTATTTAGAAATTAAATACACGACGTGAAAATATTAAATAATAAATTAATTTCAACTTTTTTTTTATTTTTTAGACATAATCTTGCATCCTTAAAATAAGCAATCTTTCACGCATGATACAATTTGTTAATTGTCCTTTTTTTACTTCATTTAAAGTTGTTGATGCCCCTTGTCGTCTTATTAACATGGGAATAATTTGTAATTTCAGATTGAGAACTATGATTGTGCAGAAATTCGTAAGTAAATAAGTATTCGAAAGAACGAAAAAAATTTATATTCTTATGAAATCATTTCTAATTTTTATAGAAAATTAATATCTGTTGAGTTATTCGAGGTTAAAAACTGTAATTGAAGTGAAAAAACGGACAAAATATATATATAAGAAAAAAATTATATCATGCGTTAATCCTGACTTTTAGATTACGTCTAAAAATGAATAAAAATTGAAATTAGTTTATTATTTAATATTTACACGTCGTGCATTTGATTTCTAAATAGTTAATGTCCTAATGTATCTACTAGTGAAGTTTAATTTATACTTCACCGAGCAAATTTTTGAAAAAAATTTCTAAAAATATTAGTATTTTTTCCGAGTTTTACGAGAAAGTCAGACCTTAACAACTTTCTCGAATTATGGAATTAACCACCGATTAGATGGGGTAAAAAAACTTAAAATAAGGTTTTTGATTGAAATATTCGGGTTTCATTTTTAGCAATAAAATGTATAGGTTGCCGTGGAATTGATGGAGAAATTATAATTATAAAATCACAGAAAATTTTTAAGTAACCTACATTTAAATGGTGTCAGAACATTTGGCAACGTTGTCTAGCACGCGAGCTTCAGACCATTCAATAAATTCAAACTAAACTTTTACGTGCTTATGTTTTTCATACATACTTATAAGTTAATTTATTGTTAACAAATTTTCATAATTCATAATTGAAAAATAAAACAATAATTGAAAAATACTAGCATTCCTGCCATGAGATATTAGAATGTTATGGTTCGGTGACTAAACGTTTTTAATTAATTTATTTATTTACATTGACTGCAAAGAGGTAAACATGGTTAAGGTTATATTGTGCAAATAAAAATGTAAACAACCGAAATAAAGCGTTGCCAAATCACGGACAGGTTACTAACAGCTGATTTACAAGAGTCAAATTAATTTTTGTATTTAACTATTTTTTTTTAATTTTCAAAATTTCAACGATTAATGCCTTTTATGCTATTTATTCTTTAATTTACGGAATTTTTATGGGTTTTTTTATTTTAATTTATCGAATATTGACTACTACAGTTGTTGTGACTTAACTGGAGCGAAAGGACTTCTTTGATATAATCTAACAATCATCATTACTAGCTTTAACCTTTGCTCTCGTTACTTGCTTGATGTCCTCTGTTTAAAAATATTCATTAAAAATAATTCACCATCATGAGATTTGAATTTTTTTCAATAATTTCAATTATTCAGTATGTATAAATTATTTAGTATATACTAAATATAGTATATATTTATTATATATAAATAGATGTATAGAATTTTCAGTATAAATTAAATTGAAAAAACTGCAATGCTTCTATAAGCATTCTACAAAATTTTCTTATAAAGAAAATTAACAAAAAAAATTTTTTTCATTAAAAAAAAAAAGAAATCAAGGATACAAAAATAGAGAAAAGGCACCACGCCACCCGGTAGGAGTTAATAAGCGGTGCCAAATAGCCAAATTTTTATGTAACCAAGTTATTCTTGGTTATATTTTTATGTGCCCTATAAGCATACGCGGAGAAAAATGAATAATTATAATTATTGTTATTTTCTCTTAGTATTTACTAGCCTAAGAATGTTATTGACCAAAATTAATTGATGATTACAGTTACCATCATTTTTAGTAATATTTATCACCACGATAGTAATATTTACCATCTAGAAAGTAATGGTCACCATCTTGTAAATTAAAGAAAAATATAATTTTAGGGGTGGTAGCTACTACTATTGAGGTGATAGTAATAATTAGTGCTGTGCAATTTGGCCGGCTTAACCGGCCAGAAAGTTTAACCAGTTTAATTAGTTTATCGGCCAGTTGGTTAATCCAAATTAACCGGTTAAACCAATTTAACCGATTAACTAGTTAACCGATTAAATCAGTTGAACGGTTAACTGATTAACCGGTTAAATGGTTAATCGGTTAAATTGTAAATTTACATTTTCCATTATATAAATAATAAATTATTATTAAGTCTAATATTTTTAACATATTTACACTGTTTATTTATTTTATATTTTAATTTCAGATAATTATTTGTTATGGATATTTATATAACTGAATGATAATTTTTTTGTTTTTGAACATAATATTATGGGTCATTCTATGTCAAATCAACCAATGTTTGGAATCGACCCTTTCAATTTGGATAAATTTTGGTCAGAATATTTCTTTTATCATATAACGAAGTTCTGCCAAAGGAAAAAAATTTTTCAAAAGATATGCAATTTCAAAATTTCGCGATTTTTCCAGTTTTTCAATTATGATTTTGTAATATCTCAAACGCTATTATACATACAGGAATGGCCTTTTGTTTATTTGAAAGGGGACACTTGGGACTATTAAAAAAAAATATTTGTGAAAATATTTTGAAAAATTCTTAATTTTGAATTTTTGAAAATCGTCATAAATGACGATTAACATTAAAATTTTGGCTCAATTTTTTCGGATAATACCTTATACTAATCTTGCAAGATCCTGAGATTTTTAGAATTGTATTTTTTGTTTTTTTTTTTTTTTTAAATATGAATTTTTGATTTAAAAAAAAAATTTTTTTTTGTTTTTTGCAACTGCTATACAAGTTAAAGTTATGCAGATACACAATATTGTAATTTTCAGTATTTAGAAATTAAATACACGACGTGAAAATATTAAATAATAAATTAATTTCAACTTTTTTTTTATTTTTTAGACATAATCTTGCATCCTTAAAATAAGCAATCTTTCACGCATGATACAATTTGTTAATTGTCCTTTTTTTACTTCATTTAAAGTTGTTGATGCCCCTTGTCGTCTTATTAACATGGGAATAATTTGTAATTTCAGATTGAGAACTATGATTGTGCAGAAATTCGTAAGTAAATAAGTATTCGAAAGAACGAAAAAAATTTATATTCTTATGAAATCATTTCTAATTTTTATAGAAAATTAATATCTGTTGAGTTATTCGAGGTTAAAAACTGTAATTGAAGTGAAAAAACGGACAAAATATATATATAAGAAAAAAAATTATATCATGCGTTAATCCTGACTTTTAGATTACGTCTAAAAAATGAATAAAAATTGAAATTAGTTTATTATTTAATATTTACACGTCGTGCATTTGATTTCTAAATAGTTAATGTCCTAATGTATCTACTAGTGAAGTTTAATTTATACTTCACCGAGCAAATTTTTGAAAAAAAAATTTCTAAAAATATTAGTATTTTTTCCGAGTTTTACGAGAAAGTCAGACCTTAACAACTTTCTCGAATTATGGAATTAACCACCGATTAGATGGGGTAAAAAAAACTTAAAATAAGGTTTTTGATTGAAATATTCGGGTTTCATTTTTAGCAATAAAATGTATAGGTTGCCGTGGAATTGATGGAGAAATTATAATTATAAAATCACAGAAAATTTTTAAGTAACCTACATTTAAATGGTGTCAGAACATTTGGCAACGTTGTCTAGCACGCGAGCTTCAGACCATTCAATAAATTCAAACTAAACTTTTACGTGCTTATGTTTTTCATACATACTTATAAGTTAATTTATTGTTAACAAATTTTCATAATTCATAATTGAAAAATAAAACAATAATTGAAAAATACTAGCATTCCTGCCATGAGATATTAGAATGTTATGGTTCGGTGACTAAACGTTTTTAATTAATTTATTTATTTACATTGACTGCAAAGAGGTAAACATGGTTAAGGTTATATTGTGCAAATAAAAATGTAAACAACCGAAATAAAGCGTTGCCAAATCACGGACAGGTTACTAACAGCTGATTTACAAGAGTCAAATTAATTTTTGTATTTAACTATTTTTTTTTTAATTTTCAAAATTTCAACGATTAATGCCTTTTATGCTATTTATTCTTTAATTTACGGAATTTTTATGGGTTTTTTTATTTTAATTTATCGAATATTGACTACTACAGTTGTTGTGACTTAACTGGAGCGAAAGGACTTCTTTGATATAATCTAACAATCATCATTACTAGCTTTAACCTTTGCTCTCGTTACTTGCTTGATGTCCTCTGTTTAAAAATATTCATTAAAAATAATTCACCATCATGAGATTTGAATTTTTTTCAATAATTTCAATTATTCAGTATGTATAAATTATTTAGTATATACTAAATATAGTATATATTTATTATATATAAATAGATGTATAGAATTTTCAGTATAAATTAAATTGAAAAACTGCAATGCTTCTATAAGATTCTACAAAATTTTCTTATAAAGAAAATTAACAAAAAAAATTTTTTTCATTAAAAAAAAAAGAAATCAAGGATACAAAAATAGAGAAAAGGCACCACGCCACCCGGTAGGAGTTAATAAGCGGTGCCAAATAGCCAAATTTTTATGTAACCAAGTTATTCTTGGTTATATTTTTATGTGCCCTATAAGCATACGCGGAGAAAAATGAATAATTATAATTATTGTTATTTTCTCTTAGTATTTACTAGCCTAAGAATGTTATTGACCAAAATTAATTGATGATTACAGTTACCATCATTTTTAGTAATATTTATCACCACGATAGTAATATTTACCATCTAGAAAGTAATGGTCACCATCTTGTAAATTAAAGAAAAATATAATTTTAGGGGTGGTAGCTACTACTATTGAGGTGATAGTAATAATTAGTGCTGTGCAATTTGGCCGGCTTAACCGGCCAGAAAGTTTAACCAGTTTAATTAGTTTATCGGCCAGTTGGTTAATCCAAATTAACCGGTTAAACCAATTTAACCGATTAACTAGTTAACCGATTAAATCAGTTGAACGGTTAACTGATTAACCGGTTAAATGGTTAATCGGTTAAATTGTAAATTTACATTTTCCATTATATAAATAATAAATTATTATTAAGTCTAATATTTTTAACATATTTACACTGTTTATTTATTTTATATTTTAATTTCAGATAATTATTTGTTATGGATATTTATATAACTGAATGATAATTTTTTTGTTTTTGAACATAATATTATGGGTCATTCTATGTCAAATCAACCAATGTTTGGAATCGACCCCTTTCAATTTGGATAAATTTTGGTCAGAATATTTCTTTTATCATATAACGAAGTTCTGCCAAAGGAAAAAAAAATTTTTCAAAAGATATGCAATTTCAAAATTTCGCGATTTTTCCAGTTTTTCAATTATGATTTTGTAATATCTCAAACGCTATTATACATACAGGAATGGCCTTTTGTTTATTTGAAAGGGGACACTTGGGACTATTAAAAAAAAATATTTGTGAAAATATTTTGAAAAATTCTTAATTTTGAATTTTTGAAAATCGTCATAAATGACGATTAACATTAAAATTTTGGCTCAATTTTTTCGGATAATACCTTATACTAATCTTGCAAGATCCTGAGATTTTTAGAATTGTATTTTTTGTTTTTTTTTTTTTTTTAAATATGAATTTTTGATTTAAAAAAAAGTTTTTTTGTTTTTTTGCAACTCTAAATAAGGTAAAGTTAAGCAGATGCATAGTATTCTAATTTTGAGCATTATAAAGTTAAATGCACAACATGCAAATATTAAACAATAAATTTATTACAATAACTATTTTTTATTTTTGAACGTAATCTTAAAGTCAGGCTTAACGCATGATATGATTCGTTATTTGTCGTTTTTTTACTTCATTCAAAGTTGTTGACGCCACTTATTGTCTTATTAACGTGGAAATAATTTGAAATTTGAGATTGAGCAACATTAATGTGCAGAAATTTGTAAGTGAACAAGTTTTCGAAAGAACGAAAAAAAAATTGAGATTCTCATCACATTGTTTCTGATTTTTATTAGAAATTAATATCTTTTTGAGTTAATTGGCGTAAAAAACTATAATTGAAGTAAAGAAACGGACGAAATATATCATGCGTTAAAAAAAATTAGAAATTATATGATAAAAGAATTATTCTGACCAAAATTTATCCAAATCGAAAGGGGTTGATTCCAACCATTGGTCGATTTGACATGGAATGATCCACAATATCATGTTAAAAAACAAAAAAATTATCATTCAGTTATATAAAAATCCATAATAAATAATTATCTTAAATTAAAACATAAAATAAATAAATATCAGTGTAAATATGTTCAAAATATTAGATTTAATAATAATTTATTATTTACATAATGGAAAATATAAATTTACAATTTATCCGATTAACCATTTAACCGGTTAATCAGTTAACCGTTTAACCGGTTAATCAGTTAACCGTTTAACTAATTTAACCGGTTAATTTGGATTACCCAGCTGCCCGATGAAATAATTAACCTGATTAAACTTTCTGGCCGGTGAAGCCGGCCAAATTATACAGCACTAGTAATAATCACCATCATTATGGTTACTATTATTATCGTGATAGTAATTATTACAATAAATTGATTTTAGACGATAACATGTCAAGATTCGCAACTATTAAAACAGGATGATAATAATTGTAATTATTTATTTCTCTTTCTGTACGTATTCATTATTCTGTATAACTATATTTGAATAATATACAAACTCATAAAAGGTTAAATTAATGTTTATTAAGTTTTTTTATAACTTTACGAATATGGAGAATATTGATTTCATTATTTGAGATATTTCAAAAAAGATTTTAATTCGTTTTGTACAGAACAGCGAAAAGTATTTGGCAAGATTGGACTCGGTTTAACCTGTTGAGGACACGTGGGGTCCAGTGGACCCCAGGTGAACTTTGAGGCAATTTTAAATCTAGAAGGAGATTTATAAATGAGACTCAGTCTCATTTACGACTTATTTCATTGATATTCTTGAAGATACTTTTATTTTTTTATTGTAATAATTATAATAAAAAAGTTTTATGACAAAAAACTAAATCTTTCTATATTATTTTGCATGTTTAAATGTCTTATTCTCATTTTAAGTGACTGACCGGAATTCGTATTTCGGTATTTTTAATTTATTAGAAATTAAAAAAAAAAATATTTTGGAAAATCCAAAAGTGCACGACTCATAATGCTCATTTGATTATGAAATAATAAAAAAAAATAAATAAAAAAAAAACAGTTGTACTAAGAAGATAATGCGCATGCGCCCCTGGTGGAATAAATGTACGTAATATCTATAGATATATCACCATCCATGTTAATTTTACATGGAGATATACAGATATACAGTCTGCTGGTTTTTGTTTTTTATTAATTGTAATTAAACGACACTGAATTACCTAGCCATTCGCATTCAGTGACCTACACTTATCATTAAGAATTAAAAAAAAAAAAATTTAACTCAAATAATAGATTTTTTTGAAACTTACAGTGTTTCCGGAGTTTCATACATGACAGACAAGAAAATTTTTTGACCTATTTTGATGTTTTTTTCCGTTTCTATTGCACAAAATTAATTTTCAAAAAGTATGGAACTAATTTCCATTAAATTATCTTGACAATAGTATGCAAAATATCTTGATTCCGTGAACTAACAAGGCTATGATAATAAAAATAGTTGCCGAAATGAGGCGAAAAAAATTTTTCGATCGTAAAGCACTCTCTGATGTTTCGCATCCATGAGTCGTGCAATAACTAGTAAGATATTTAGAGGGAATGTTATATTAAAGTGTGGTGCCAATTATAAGTCAATACATCACATAGGAAACGAATTAGAACTGTTTTGTTGAGAGTCCTCAACGTAATTTTTTCCAGGTGTGTCCTCAACGGATTAACACAACAACCCAGAACTTACGAAACAAGTGACGGAACTTGAAAACATAATGTGAGTGGTGAAGGGTTAAATATGCTTGATGGTAAATACTATCATTTGGATCAGAATATTCCGCATGGAGAAATATATATGTCAAAAATATATGTCGCATATATAATATATATACCGCTTATATTTACGCAAAAAAAAATATGTCAACATATATTTTTCACATAGATGCTGATATATATGCAGAGATACATGCTTACATATATGTAGACATATATGTATACATATATGTAAGCATACACTGAAAAAAATTTCTAAGTTGGAGAATTTTTACTCAAATCAAGAAAGTTAAATTTTTCAAAATTATTTTCTTGATTAAAGTTAAATTTTTTTCTGTATATCTCTAGACACTTATATGCACGCATATATGTAAACATATATGCACGCATATATGTAAACATATATCTACGCATATATGTGAGCATATATTTAGCGCGAAAAAATATATGGGAAATATATTTGCATATATTCTTCGCATATATATTTTTCCATGCGGGATGTACAGATGCTTCATTCTAAGGAGTACCATTTTCATAATGTATAAATTTTAGTAACCAAATATATTATTTACTATTTTAAACTTTTGTAATCGGAATTATCATCTCAGATATAGAATATAGCAAACTAAATATCGCACTACTATGAAATTTTTGATGATAAATATGTTCTAAGTGCCCGTAAAGTCAAAAACTATATTGACAATATTGATAAATTATAGACGCGAGTAGCTATTGCATTGAAACCAATGGTTTAATAAAATGTGACAAGATTTAAGAATTACATTTCAAGTTAACACTGTGCCTAACTAATTGCATGATATTGTTGTAATAATCTTTATAAAAAATAAACTTGTTACACAGTTTCACCATGAATTTTTTATTATTTTCATTTTTTTCACGAAAAAAAAAAATTAGTCGGAAGAAAAAAAAAGATTTCGACTGAAGATGCTCACAAAATTTTAAATAATTCAAACTACCCAAGGAGTTACAAAATTCAAGAAAAATTATTGTAAATGAACTTTGACTTTTTTTCTCGACGTTTCAAAAATATTAAAAATTTTCATAGTACAACTTTCATTTTAAAGAAATTTTTTTTCTAATGTTTAGAATTCTTATTACTTCTTATTCACTTGAGTTTATGAAAGATTTTTTTTTTTCAATTTTCGATAAAAAAAAACTTTTAATAAGTGTCATAACTTATCTACAGATAAAAACTAAGTATTTGATTGGGGTGGATGTGTATGGATTTTTAATCTTTTTTTTATTTTTTAAACAAAGTATCTCAAAAAAGATAAATTTTAGAAAACGAAACTTTATAGTGAATTGATTTTAAACCAAGTAATGGTTATGTTAGAAATTTTTTTTTTTATTTATTTAATGAAGAAACATTAAATAAATTTATTCCAAGTAATTACTGTAACTAACCTGAATCACCTGTGATGTAAGACTGCATCGAGGGATAGGTCGACCATTTGTAATTGGAAATGTAATTAAAAATTGTTTAATTTTTTTTTTATTTCTCTTATATACTGATGTCCTGGAGTTACTTAATTTTCGTTCCATTACGTATTGCCTGTGTATAAGTAAAAAAAAAAAAAAAGTATGGTTGGTTAAAAAAATGTAGTGTTATTCAAAAATCAATATAAATAAAAATTTAAGGTTACTTACGTTTGATTCCGATATTTATTCAATATTTTGTAGACAAAAACAGTTCACTGTGTATAGTAAACTACTTAAAAAATTATTACTTTATACATATTTATATGTACGTATATGTACCACGATGTCAAAAATACTGAGTTAATGAAAGCCGACTATTGTCTTGCTTATATTAATTTTTCGTACAACACACGCATCCACGTGAGGTGAGCGGTTCGTACTTGCGTCGCGGGCTTGTGTCCCAGAAAATGTGGATACGGGGCATAGAGAATGCATGAGGGGGTGCGTGGAAAACCTGCGCATGAGCAAACAGTTGTCTTTTATTCCATGTGCCGAGCACGCGACTCATTCGAACATGAAAAGAAGTGTGCTATGCTGTTCAGTCGGTGCCGGGTATCAATGTTTTATTGTTTATTCTTTGATGAACATCATTTTTTAATATCGCGTCACGCATAGTTGATTGTTATAAAAGGATCTTTTAAAAACTGACATTGTGTTGAATAACGCAAACTTAATGATTATTAAGATAGTGTAAACTGTCATGAAATTTAGTTTTCACATCGAACTTGACATTGCATATAAAATAATTCTTGAAAAATTGGTAAGTAGACAATAAATTAAAAAAAAATATCAAACATGGTGATTTAAAAATTTGAAATAACGTACTATCTGTATCGGTTACTGTACAAAAATAAATTAGTCATCGATTTTTTTGGACAAAAAGTTTAATCATCAAATGAATATTTTTTCTAAGCAAAAACGTTTAATAGAAAAAAAAAAGATAATCGCAGCTTGTTATTTTTATCCATTGTTAGATTTATATTAATTGTAATATTGTTATTAATTACTTAATAAATTTTTCTGATTGTTTTTATATTTTAATCTACAAATTTTTTTTTAATTGCTGTTAAATAAAAAAAAAATTATTAAAAATACGACAAACTTAATTTAAAAAAAAATTTTAAAAGTATTAAATAATTTAATTTCTTAACCTTCTAATTATTTCGAATACTACTTCCTATCAAATTGCATGTAATAAATCATTTTAAACCTTAAGCAGCTGACAAAGAAGCTATTTATTTATTTATTAATTTTATTTCATTTGCTTGAGTTACTTTCATACTGATTGATGATACCCTTGCGACTTTCAAATCATTCTGAAATCAGTCTGAAAAAATTCTGGAAACATTATGGAATCATGATGGTTCCAGAGTGTTTCCAGAGTGGTTTTGTGCCTATTTTCCAGCATGAAACCAGAGTGCACCCAGACTAAAGCCAGAGTGGAATCAAAGTGAACTCAGAATAAAATTAAAGTGGAACCAGAGTGAACCCAGACTAAAGCCAGAGTAGAATCAAATTGAACTCAGAATGAAACTAAAGTGAAACCAAAGTGAACCCGGACTAAAGCCAGAGTGGAATCAGATTGGACTCAGAATGAAACTATAGTGAAACCAGAGTGGACCCAGACTAGAACTAGAGTGGAATCAAATTGGACTCAGAATGTAATTAAAGTGGAACCAGAGTGGAATCAAAGTGAATCCAGAATGAAACCGAAGTGGAACCAGAGTGATACCAGAATGGAACCAGATTAGAATCAAAGTGAATTTTACATAAAATCAAGATGGCTTCAAAGTGGAATCAACATGAAATTAAAATGAAATCAGAGTAAAATAATAATCAAATCAGAATTCATTCAGATTTAAACTAGCGTGAAGTCAACGTGAAATTTGCATGAGTCACAATGGAGTTATTAAAAATTAGATTAAACTGTCAGTAAATTTAGAATAAGTTCGGATAAAATCGAAATTAATTAAGATAAAACTACAGCAAAACTAAAGTCAGATCCGATAAAACTTCATAGGGATCTGAATGTGTAAATAATTTAATATAAATAATAAATTACCTTCATTGGAAAAAATTAATCAATTATTAATATACTTCTTAAAGTTTTTTCCATCTTTATTATATAAATGTACATAATAAGATGTTACATAGTGGAAAACGTATCCTTTTATAATTTCAATGATATATATTAATATATTAATCAACATTAACAGTTTGTTTATTTAGTCACATCTCTATTTAAAAATGTTGATTAAAGAGTATTAAAAATTAATTCTTCTCAATCAGTTTTTATAATCAAAGTTGTTATTCATCTCATCTTTGACAAATTTAAAGATTTCTCCTAATCTTACGTACACTAAAACTATTTTAATAAAAACTTTATTATATCAATTATGAGTTGATCAGCATCGAAAATTGTATTTAAAATCAAAAATAGAAAATATAAAATTCCTATCATATAGAACGTAAGTTTCAGAAAATTGTAAATGTCTATATATAATATATCTGGTGAAGAAAATAAAGTCATGCGTAATATATGTCGGTAAAAATGTATGCTTCAATTTTTCTCCTAAATTCTCTTAAAAAAATTACATATCAATCATGACATAGTTTTTACTACAGCTGTTTTTTAAAATGCTTTTCGTACATGAACCTATTCACTATATGTATACAGTCTATAATTGTGCATTAAAAATCACAGGAAAAAAATATACAACTTGAAAAAATTAATTTTCTAATGACTTTTATTTAAAGTAAAAATAAATTTGTCGTAATACTTCAAAGTTCACTTTCATTGTTACTTTACTTTCAAATTTTATGGTTTAAAGAAGTCAAAAATTAATGATGACCAACGTAGTAGCATTTCGTTCGTCGGTTTCCAGTGAAAAAAATGAAATTCAAGAATTAGTAGGTCCAATAATTATAAACAAAATGAAACGATCAGAATATTATAACGATATTACACAATTTTATTTAGTTACCAAACTTGACAATGTTTCGATTTAGATATCCAAATTAATTATTACGTCAATTTCTATGAATTTGTACGTCAAGTAGTATCGTATACACGATGAAAAAAAATTTTTGTCTGATCATATATGATTATACATGAGGTTTGGAATGATCAAACATATATGACCAAAACATCTTGCGATAATACTCTTGGGACCTTAAAAAGTTTTTTTTTAGACTGGCAATACGATTGTTTTGACACTGACATATAGCCTGTTAATAATTACCGAAAAATTTATTGGACAGTGACTATTTTCTAATTTTTTTTAATAATGACATAATTTTTTTGTAATTTTATTGTACTTTGATCAAATTTAATAAGTTTTTAAACTTTACAAAAATCTATTGAATTCCGGAATTTGATGAAATTGCAAAAATTTTTATAAAAACCAGTACTTTCTGTTGTTAAAAGTCTAATAAATTTATGTCTTTCAATATTAATGCTGGTGACTTGGACGAGTGAGCAGCGTTCCAGACGGCTTCCAGCTAAAAAGATTTGAGTTCGAGCCCTCCATACGCCTGCGATTTTTTTATTTAATATTGTCATGAATTGATTATCCTAATATTGTAACGAACCATTACCGTACTATTCCATTTCTCTATGTATTTATGAAATGAATTTGTTATTCTCGAAAGCATTTTTTTATCAGACATATATGAGTAAAAATAATTATATATGATCATATATAATAATGCATAAGTAAATCTGATTATATATGATTAGACGTGGCCAATATATATATATATATATATTAGGGTGGGTCAAAAAAATCGAATAATTTATTTTTGACTTTATACTCTGAAAAATAGGTTCGTAGACACCTAAAAAGAATTCTCTCCAAGTATAAGCTCTTAATTATAACGGGAAGGTCCTCCGCTTTGCGGGTTTCTATTTTTTTCGAATAATCAGATAAAAAAATTTATATCTCGCTTCCAACTGCTTGGAAAAATATTCCGTGGCATAGATTTTGTGAGAAATTGAATGCTTTACAAAAAAGGTCTCTTATGACTTTTTCAAAAACTCAACCGATTAAAAGATATTCATAGTTGAAGTTTGGCTATTTTAAGGAAAATATTCGTTTTTATTATGAATTTTATAAGTCGATGAAAAAAATTATTTCGGATTGCGGAACTCATGATTTTGTAGGAAATTTACTGCTCTACAAAAATGGTCTCTTATGATTTTTTGATTAAGTGAAGCCGTTACGAGATATTCATCGTCAAACATTAACGAATATCAATATTTCCAGTTTTTGATCAATAATTCGATAAATTTTAATTTAAACTATGAGTTTCAGGAAAATTTACATAAATTTGAGTTTCGATCGATAAAGAAATGTTATAAACAATTTTTTAATATTGTTTTCAGTCTTGAGCTTGTTTGATTGCATTAAAACAAGAAATTAGAGCATTTTTTTTCGACATATAGCCAATGATTAGTTTAATTTGAAGTAAATGACATATTTCTTTGTCAAATTTAATATGAAAAGTATTGAATCAAGTGAGAAACAACCAGTATTTAACTTTTTTATAGATAAATTTTTTATTGAATTATCAATTGCAATATAATTGTCTATATTTTTAACATAACAGTACGCTATTACTATAAATAATTTCTTTTATTACAATTTGGGAATGTTTTTGATGTTCTTTGACAACTTGCAATAAGTACTGGAATTGTTCTTCATTTTTGTCAAGCATTGATTATATTCACTGACTAATGCAACAGCTCGCTCTGCTGAATCATTGACAACTTTTAGTTGTTGAAAGTATTCTTTATTTTCGAGATAACTCTCATTAGTAGGCCATAATTCAACATCGACATCAAGAAAGTCATACGGTAGATCGAAGATTTTGAAAAGATTTAATGACTTTTTAGACACAAAGTCACTCAGAGTTCTCTGCGCCAATGAATTCAAATCTTTTTAGCAATTACAAATCTTTTAGCTTTAGAATCTGTACCTTCACGAGTATTAACAGCTTCAACAATACTTTTTTACTTCTAATGGAACGCCATCGTCAAACAGTGATAAAATGGCAAGTTCATCGCTCAAATACCATAAGTGCGAAATCATTTTTTCACACGTAGCTGAAGAAATCAAAGGATTGATATGTTTGTACTCCAATAAATTTTTCATAAACTGCAAGTCATGATAAGCAACAGTTGTTGCAGAAGTTGATGAAAACCAAGCTTTTAAATACAATGTGACTATAAAAATACAGAAATGACGAAGACCATGCAATTCTTTCTGAGAGAGTTTGAATTCATCTCTGAATAGATACATTTTCAAACTATAAATGGCCTTAGCCATCCATCTAGCATGATGAACAGCACCAGGACGTTTGAAAGAAATCTTTTCTTGAGGCATTTCTCCAAGGAAAATCAATGATAATTCCAATAATTCTTTATCTAACTTATTATAACATTTCTTTATCGATCGAAACTCAAATTTATGTAAATTTTCCTGAAACTCATAGTTTAAATTAAAATTTATCGAATTATTGATCAAAAACTGGAAATATTGATATTCGTTAATGTTTGACGATGAATATCTCGTAACGGCTTCACTTAATCAAAAAATCATAAGAGACCATTTTTGTAGAGCAGTAAATTTCCTACAAAATCATGAGTTCCGCAATCCGAAATAATTTTTTTCATCGACTTATAAAATTCATAATAAAAACGAATATTTTCCTTAAAATAGCCAAACTTCAACTATGAATATCTTTTAATCGGTTGAGTTTTTGAAAAAGTCATAAGAGACCTTTTTTGTAAAGCATTCAATTTCTCACAAAATCTATGCCACGGAATATTTTTCCAAGCAGTTGGAAGCGAGATATAAATTTTTTTATCTGATTATTCGAAAAAAATAGAAACCCGCAAAGCGGAGGACCTTCCCGTTATAATTAAGAGCTTATACTTGGAGAGAATTCTTTTTAGGTGTCTACGAACCTATTTTTCAGAGTATAAAATCAAAAATAAATTATTCGATTTTTTTGACCCACCCTAATATATATATATATATTATATCTTATCAGCTCTAATTATATAATATATGATTTCATACATTGTTATGTTTATAGATTCACATCAGTGAAGTATACTCAACGAATTAAAAACACTGCTTACTGGATTAATATCAGTTTCAGTGAAAAATCCGTTTCGAAAATTTTTTTCAGATTTTTAGTGAAAATATCTGTCAATATGGTAGTCTGGTGAAGATATCTGAAATAACACAAAATTTTTTAATTCAATTTTTTTCAGTTCCGTCATTAAGCTTTCATAAAGAAACTTGATCATGCTTCGTTTAATTGTAATTAACACATTTTGATTGGCAATCACACCGCATTTTCTCAATTTAGTCGGCCATACGTTTTATTTTTTAATCAACTCAATTTTCGCAGTAATTCCACGACAGAGTCAATGTATGCAGGCGTATTCACTTGTAAGCAAATTGCATAACCGAACAGGAGAGGGCGTTTTATTGAAATCATAAACGATGGGCGGAGAATTTAAAAATTTCAAATAAAATACGTATGCCATGTTGATTTTACCTAACTTTTGTTAAACGTATCATAAAATAATATTTCATTAATTACATTTATGCATTTTATAGGTTGACTTACTTATAAATGTTGAAACATTAAAAGGATGTTCATGTATCCTGAAAAAATTTGGGGTACTCAATGACGCGCGCCAAGTACGATAAAAAATTTTTTCTTAATTTTTAAATTTTCAACAAATTTTTTTCAATTTTTTCAACATTATGACGGTTTCTTGGTATTTTTTTGTATTTAACTTTTTTTTGTATAGAATGAAAATTATTGTAACGAGTCTTATTTTTTTTGCAAAGTACAGATGTTATTGAGATGAGTTTTATGAACGTGGACTTGGCGCAATTTTTTACAGTGAAACTGTTTTTGTTCGGATTTAATTGTTACCGGCAACCTACACTCAATATGCGACCGCCGAGATTTACGAATGATGAATAAGAAAACTTTTGCTTAATGTTTTTTTTTATATTTATAATGACACTAATAGTTTAGGTACTTTTTAAATAAATTTAAAAAATAATAGTGCTATCACAGGATCGAATCAATGTGACCGAACAAATTTAAAGAACCAAAAAAGTATTAAAAACTCCTCCAAAAACTTTGCATAAAAAATTAAATACTAAAAAACATATAAAACCAAAAGACACTAATTTTTGTCTCGACCTTTCTTATGATATCAAATTAAACTACAAAAAAATTTTTTTTTAATAATACTATGCTCGTCACAAAATTTTCATTTCTCTATTAATTATCTAAATTAAAAATGACTTTCACTAAATAAAAATATCTAATCTAATTTACGATAAAGATATACCCGTTACAGAATTTAACTTAGTCTCTTGATTATATAAATAAATTTTAGACATATAACTTCATTGACGTGTACACAAAACAAAATAAAAAAATTAACAAATTTTGTTTATCACTAAATTCAAATCTATTTATAATTACTGCGAAAACTTATTGTAATAAATAAATGACTTTAGAGAAGCAAATGAAACATTAAAAAGGCACAACTTTAGGTCAAGACCTTTCCAACGATACCAAATTTAATTGTGAAAACCCATTTTATCATATAAATACACTGGCCACAAAATTTCGCTTATTCTCTTAATAATATAGATAATATTCATCATTGAGTATATAATTATTTCAGGTAATCATTTATATGATTCACAATGCAGCCGCTGTAAAGTAAAATTGGTAACAGCCATAAATTTCCCCTGTAAACACGTCGAGATGTGTTCTGTTTGTGCGTCTGGACGGAGTCATAAATTGTGTTCAGTATGCAACAAGACAATTGCGAGGACCGAACGCATCTTTTTACCAACTGACACTGAAGGTGATTAAGAATTCTGTCTTAGAAAATTTTTCGCCTATAATTTGTTAAAAGTTCATTTGTTTTTTGTTATATAGGTGAGGGCTACTGCTTAAATTGCGAAATCTGCGCCGAACAACCTGTAAGCATTATGTGGAATGCATGCAACCAGGGCTTAACTTGCAAAAGGTGTGCCGTTCGGATTGTCACAGCGGGAAATCAGACTAGAATAACTGAAAGAACAAAATTACAATGCCCCCATTATAATATTGAAACGGATGGGATGATAGAGTTTCAGTTGAGGAAAAAAAATAATAATTAAGAAATTCTTATTGTTGCATGATTTACAAACTTTTTAAACAATTTCATAACTTTTTATTATAATTTTTTTTAATTAAAAAATTTAATTTATAAATTTTTATGAATAATAAATACATTAAGACTCATATTACTGGTAAATTCTTACTAATAATAATAATGGTTTTTATTTGTATCACATTGACAGTGTTTTACAAAAAAAATATATAAAATTTCCAAATAGATTGATCAGCAGCGCAGTCATTCTATTTGGTTTAGTTTATGTAGTTTACATAGTGTTCAATTATATTAAATTAAATAAAATTATATTAAATTCAATTACTTTTTGGTTTGCATTTCATTATTTGTTTGGTACATTGCTTTTTTACTATACTCTAGCATAACCCATACTGACTTCCACTTACATTCTTTCTCACTTTCTTGTCCTTTTTCCTTATTATCCATTTTTATTTACTACTACTTAATCTGTTTGTCACACTAATGTTATCTGCAAAAATTGGTCTGGTGACAGAACAAAACATCTTCGCGCATGAATTGTTTCTTGCATTGGTCGCACTCGACGGTGCTTTTTTTCTGCCCGCAGTATGACTTCTGGTCCCGGTGTAAGTTCGACATACTTGAGAAAAGAAGCTTAGATTTGTAACAGCCCAAAGTGGGGCCACTGTCTACAACTCTGATCCGGGAAATCTCAAGAATTGGTACAATTTTTTTGAAGTTTTCCGCCAGGTCTTCCAAAAGTCCGAAAATAAGAAAACTTTGTTAGAAAAAATTTTTTTTTTCACTTTGACAATTAATATTTTTTAATATAGTTTTGTAAAAATTTATAAGTAAGTAAGGAATAATAATCATAATAATAATTTAAGTGAAGATAAGAATTTTTGAGATATGCAACTACTTAAGGAATGAAATATAATAATTAATAATAAATTAGTTTCAGGGAAAATATAATTTTATTATAATCATTTGAGGTATTATAATTTCAAATTTTGGTTTTTGTTGAGACTGCTGTTGATTTTTGTTTTGCAATAAAAATTCTGCTCAATAAAATGAGGAATCAGTCGTGGCTGCTAATTTCAATAACAAAAAAAAGGTTAAAAAGGTTACGTAATATAAAATCTTTTTAATTTGAAGCATTGAATTTTCTAAATCCAATTTACTCTACGATATTTTAATTACTTTTTTTTAATTTATCAATTCATATTTTTCAACAGACAAAAAATCACTGAAAATATTTTGCCCATTATCACTTAAAATTCACATTGCCGACTGTACAAAGGTGTTCATCGATACTGAAGTTTTTTTTTTTATCATCTAAAAAAATTTTCGGAAAGTGTCCAATCGAGAGTTAAGTTTTCTAGTTATTGCGAAACGGAAAAAAGATTTTTCTATCAATGACGATTCGGATTTTGTCTTTTCGGTTTAATAATTTTCTGATAAACAAAATTTATTATAATTGTCAATATTTTTTTCGGAATGTGTCCAATCGAATTTTGCCTCTTCGTATCGTTTCTAGTCGAAAAAAGAATTTTTCGATAGATGACAGCACAGTTTGTGTCTTTTCGGATATATTAGTTTTCGGTAAGTTTCGCTTATAACAAACTAAGGGTAGCCTAGGATAACTTTACTTATCCAATTTGCTAGCTGTAATCAACATCTGTAACCAACATAAATAAATATTATTTTGTGAGCATGCGTCTCCGGCAAAATGAAGTATGTATTTTTGAAATTCTTACAAAAATCAAGAAAAAAAATTGTAACGGAAACAAATTAATAAACTTATAGGTTAAGAAAGTAAGTAAATAAAGTTTTTCATTATGACAATGATTCATAGTCATTCTTGTGATCTATAAATCTATTTGGAAAAATAGAAAAAAATTTTTACAAAGGTATATTATTAAAATCAATACAGAAAATCATCAATAGAAGTAAAAATGTCTTGAATATGTCTACACATCTGTTTCGTAGACAAAATTCAAATCAGAATAATTATTTTATATCAATAAAGATTAAATTTATCTGCTGAACTACGAATTCTTTTTCCAAAATATATTCTGAGAACGTCGTAGGTTCTCTCAACTCGAAAAGTATACGTTTTTCGCTAAAAACATATTTCTTATTTATCTATCATTAATAATACTGTAGTAATATTTGTTATACAATTTTAAGTTTACTGAAGGTATTTTTTAACATGCTTTAAAAAGAGAATTTTTTTAAATTAATTTGTTTATATTCATTATTCTTTTAATTTTATGTTAACGAACAATTTACAAACAAAATTACAGTTCGTCAATTTTTTCAAATGTATATTTATTTGGATACGTTTACAGTTGACTCCTATAAATTAGAGCTACGAGATAAAGAATTTCGAAAATTCAAATTTACTGGGTACCTTATCTACAATATGATGTTTATCAAATAAATAGTGTTTTTCTCGCTTACTCTTTTTCGTCCAGTTTTTAAAAAGGAAAAAGCGACGTCTAAGTGAAAACTGTTGAATTTAATTATTTTGAATTTATAGTTAGGTTAAGTTCTGCTACAAGTATAAATATTAAATATTCGCTAATATGAACCTTTTTTTCTTTATGTATTTTTGTTTTGCCAATTTTTGTTACATCGAAATTCTTTTTTTAAACTCGGGCACTTTAAACTTGTATCGTTTTATGATTGTCATGTTTTTGTTTAGATTATTTTGTCAATCACAGTTTTAATCGTTTCAATTTTTCTAATCGAATTTTTCACCAACCCCTTCATTTTTTTTATTTATAACGACCTATTGCTATTTTACAGAATAAATTAATTTGTAAATCCCAGTATGCAATATCTTATTTCTTTTTACTTTTATTTTGAATGGTTTATTTTTCACTTGCAAATGTAGTGACTTTATTTAGGGAATTATTTATTTATACCTGGATTTCTGTTTCAATTGCTACATATAAAATAATTTACTTTACACTTTATTCTGACATTTTCGACATTTTTTACATTCTGTCCATTTTAGTTTTAAAATTTTTTATTTTTGCCTAAACATATATATACATATTGTAATTGACAGTTTATAAATTTGAATTGATGATCATTCCCTAGTTAATTCAATCGCATATTCCAATTCATAAGTGCGATTGTTTATGTCTATCTTGCATAGTAAAGTTACTATAGTACCAAGAATTTATATATAGTATGTAATTGCGCATAACGTATACATTTTATACTAACAATAATGTGTAATCATTTTTTTACAATGTGTAATGATTTTTTTACAAATTTATAATAATAATCGTTTTTTTTTTCATCCAGTATCAAAAATTTATAATTTTAGCATGAACTTTATGCAATTCCATCGCAAAAGCTTTCATTGCATCCTTTTAAAAGCGAAGAATAATTTATTAAATATTCAAAATGCTACATATATAAGGTAAATACTGATTTAAACGCGTGTGATTAATTATTCTTTCTGTTAAATTAATAATAATATAAGTATTTTTTTCGCGTGAGTTTAGATTAGCAGAAGTAGGAAAATTAGAAACTCCTAAATTGCAAGGGAAATATGAAACTGGACAATTAATATTGCACAGAGTATTTGGATATCGTGGTGTTATTTTGTTCCCATGGCTTGCACGAGTTTATGATCGTGATCTACCCAATAAAAAAAATGGGTAAGTAATTCATAGTACACCATGTATTTACACTTGAAAAATATTTTCAATTACATCCTTAACTATTGCAGATTTAATTTACTATTTCAATTGACTCGATTAAAATAACTTAAGTTTCTCAAAGTAACTTTTTTCGCTTCAGATAATAACATTCAGAATTGGCTTTAAAATTTTTTTTTCATAAAATATAAGATTAATTAAATTATTGAAATGGTAGAAAGGTACTTCAATTTGTTCAAAAAATTGGGTTTATTATGTTTTAAACAGTATCTCAAAGTAACTCTGGTTAACTACATTTGACAATATGAAATTAGTGAGTTAAATTATAAAAAATAATTAGTCTTCAAATAGAGATAGTTTTAAAAAGTGTTAGAAAGTTCATAGATTTCACTTTCTTTTTTCAAGACATTCTAGAACAGGAGATAATTTTTATAATTTAGAAACATCTCAAAGATTCTGAGTGATTCGAAGAACACAAATCTTTTTTAAGTTAAAAAACTTTTTAGAAAATTCTTCACATTTTCTAATCTTCTAGAAGCTTTAAGGACGTTTTGAGAAAAAACCGTTTTCTTAAAATTTTTTTCAAATTTTCAGTACTTTTACTCATAAGTATCCTCTATACGCAGGAATTTTTTTAAATAATCCTTGCGGCACTAAATTTTGATATATTAACATTTAAAATTTGTATATTTTACATACAAACCCTAGGCTGACCGACGTTCAAGCAAACGTTTTATTCAATGTCAATTGTACTTTTCTTAGGATTGTCTTAAAACAAGATTGTTACTGAGAATTATTAATTGAAGATATAACAACTATTTTTTATCAAAAATAACATACGAGCGTATTCACTTTTTTATAAAAAAATGTTTGAAGTTTGAAGTTAGTGACCTATTGGTGTCTTTTTCCTATAGCCATAGGCTATAGGTATCTTTTTCTTGCCTGAGAACGTTCTTAAAAACATCTTGATATATTTTTCTAATCCTGAAATAAGATGTAATCACAAATTATTTAAAAAAAAATTTTTTTTAGAGTTGATGAAATTAGTCCAAATAGTGTAGGCAAAGAAGTTAAAGGAAAAACTCACACATTTTATCAAGTCCTGATCGATCAACGTGATTGTCCTTTTATTGTAAGTTAAACTTAAAAAAATTTTAATTAACATCAAGCACTTGTTAATGAAATTATTTTTTATTTTGTAGAGAGCGCAAACTGAAGCTGTAACGTTTTTAGGAAATAATGAAAGTAGTAGAAGTTTGTATGCGATTCCTGGATTAGATTATGTTGCACATGAAGATATCTTACCTTACTCAACTAACGACAAAACAGCATTACAACATGAACTTTTTGATAAATTTTTAACATTCAGTCCAGATAGAGATCCACCTTTTATGGCTCAAGAAACTCTCCGAGCTTGGCAAGAAAAAAATCATCCATGGCTTGAATTATCAGACGTTCACAAAGAAATAACCGAAAATATTCGTGTGACTGTCATTCCGTTTTATATGGGTTGCAGGGAAACTCAAACCACTTCTGTTTATTGGGTAAGTTGAAGAAATTATTAGAAAGTACTGTTAAATGTTTTATAAGTAAATTTATTTATTCTAGTGGCGTTACTGCATAAGACTTGAAAACTTAGGGGATCTTAGTGTACAATTACGAGAACGTCACTGGAGAATATTTAGCTTATCTGGTACTTTAGAGACGGTGAGGGGTCGTGGGGTTGTCGGACAAGAGCCAGTATTATCAAAAACATTACCAGCTTTTCAATATAGTAGTCATGTCAGTTTGCAAGCTCCTAGTGGTCACATGTGGTAATTATTTTATTGTTTGCTAGTATCAGTAAATATATTGTAGATTCAACAAAATCTCTAATCGAAAAACTGAAACCGAATGGTTTTAAAACTAATTATGTCCTTTTTTTTGTTTAGGGGAACATTTCGCTTAGAAAGAGAAGATGGGTACACATTTGATTGCAGAATTCCTCCTTTCTCTCTAGAATCTAAAGTTGACGAATCATCAACTAATGTCGATTTATGAAATTATTGTCATCATCAAACCAATTTTAGTAATACATAGTTATTTTTATTTCATGTTTATTCTATTTTCAGGAAAATAAGCATGTTTAAATTTTAATTTTACAGTCATTAATATATAAATTTAATGACTTTAGTTGAACTGTAAAAATTGGTAGATAAAATAGAGATAAGAACTTGGATGTTGATTTTAAATTTATTTTACGATCTATGTGTGTGATATAATCACTAGATTAAATTTTTTTTTTCTTATTCTTGATCCAAGTTTTTTTTTTCGCTTTAAAAAGTCGCAATTGAAATTAGTATGAATACATAAAATAATTATAATAGTACTAGAGAAGTTGAGTATTAATCGATATTCACTTGAATAGATTTTATAAATACAAAAATTAAATTTCACTATGAGTGTTAGCTGTATTAATATTCTTAGAAATGTATAAAGATTTCGTACTTTTTTAATGATCATTCATCGTATTTGTAATTTGATGTCAGTAATTAATGAAAAATTATTGAAGTAATCGTTGTATATTTGTAAAATATATTTAAATGTCTATGAAAAACACAAGTCTTGTTCCTTAAATTTTTTTTTTAAACTTAGATTGTTTTAAACAAAATTATGATAAATTGTTTCAAACTGAAAGTGTACCATCATTCTGGATAAATTTTAAGTTTTAAGATCCTTCTCATTTTTATCTTTCCCATTGGTCACTTCATAAATATTTTATTTTAACTTCGTATAATTTCTAATTTAACCGTAAATTTTCTAAAAAAATTGAAATATTTTTTTCTCTCAAACCTATTGTGACAATCAGAAATATTGGGTAATGGTTTTAAATCGCGGCTCTTCTACTTCCACTTACAAAAAATCTATGAATAAATATTTTTCTAATAGTACACATATATTATTTTTAAGCTCAAGAAATGTGAAAGAAAAATTTTCTATGCGTAAATAATTAAAAAAAAAAAAAAAGCAATTGTCCAAATTTTTTCTTGAATTGTTCTAGTTTTGAGAGTCGAAAAAAAAAAGAGAGATTAATTACTCAATCATAAAATTCAGTCACAAGATTATCAATTAAAAGTATAACTTACATATCTAGCTAAATAAATAAATCGATTTATCGATTTATTAGATAATTTGACTGTTATGAATTCTAATAACATTATAACGGCTGTTTTATTGAAAAATATTTTAACTTTATAAATTATTTAACAAACGAATCATTTGATTTAAATAAATCATTAGATTTCAAAAATGTATAAAAATTCATTGTTTTTAACAAAAGAGTTATTTATGCATGATCATGAAAAGTATGTAATTAAAGTATCACTCAAATCATTGATAATTAAGAAGTTGGTAAAATTTTTTAATTAATGAAAATTTGTGACTCGTTAAACGGAATCAATTACATGGAAGTAAAAATTTATCAGAACAAGTTTGATTTTTATACTAATAAACAAGATAGTCCTCAAATTGATGTGATTAAAGGGTACTTAAAAATTAAAAAAAACTAAAAATTAGTATATTTTATTTTTTGATTACTTTAATCCCGTAACAGGTGCAAATTTTGCGGTTTTATAATTTATATATCAGTTCTTAATAAATTTAGGACTAACGTAAAAAGAAATAAAAAAAACTCCTACACTTTCATAAATTATCAACAACAGCAGTAACAGCAACGGCCACCTCTTACACTCACGGCACAGCAGGCAACCGACAGCATACACCCATATGTCTATATATGATATATATAAGTTTGTACGTATACACAGATACTGTCAAACAACTGTACTTGAGGTTATAGTCTCAACTTTGTGTAGTTTAGTTCATTATTCTTCATCGAATTTTACCTTTACAATGGCTATTCGTAAGTTATTTTACTGTTAAAAATGATTTATTCTGTAGAAATTTTTAAGAATGTAATATTGATTCTGTTAATATAACAAATATTCGTAAATAAGTAATAATTTATTACTTTATTTACCATACACAACATTCGATAAACGCATACGTTTCAAAACATGGATATTAAATTTTCATTTCTCAATAGTTTAATTAAATAAACTTTTTAGATTTCAATTTTCTGGCGCAAAGATGTATCAAAATAAATCCATTTATAAAACAAAGCATATTAATAGTTGAAATAAAATTTTTTTATTGTAACTAGTGTAGAAAAAGTAATTACGTTAATTCACCGTGATGAATGGTCTATATTATTAATCACGGTAATGTACCAACGCTAATAATTGATGTATGAATGTATAATAGGTTTTATTTTAGAACACCATTTGGTTTTCTTTATCATAATTGAAAAAATAGTAATTTAAGTTTAAAATATCTATACGACAAAAAAAAAAAACTTCACAATAAATTCAATGTAGATTAAGAAATTCGATTTTTCAGTTAAATAGCTTAAAAAAGTATTTTTTTTTTTTTTTGTATTTAACCCAACTTCTTAGAGAAAAATTTTTTCACAAAAAATATTATAACAATTATTCTATAATGTATGAAACTCTACAAAATAATTGTTGATGCTCATTGTATATTTTATAGGCAGCTGATGACTTTCAGAGCTCATAAGTCCAACTATTTTAGATAAGCATTATTATAATCGTACGGTACATGAAAACAGTTTGCACAAGAAAATGTCCAATGACGATCCTTTGAAATATTATAAATTCTACAATATAACTTACTAAATTCTTATGTTTTAATCTTAAAAATTCACTGAATAATTTCTAAAGTGCAATAACTACCCAGTAAACAATATGATGTCTTTAGAGGTTCTTGATGAACTCCTATTTAAGATTTGGACGTCGTAATTTTTAACGGAATGGTGTCTCTAAGACGTCTTGAGGACGTCGAATGCGCCACTTTAAGAGTAATATAAGACTTCCACAAATATTCTCAAAGAGATCTTTTTTCTGAGTTCAAAAAAAAAGAGTGCTTACAGAAGTTAGAATTAGGAAGTCTTTTTGAGTTCAAAAATAAGATGTCTTGCAGAAATCCGAATTAAGAGCTCTTTACGACTTCAAATAAAAGAGTACTTATAGTAGTCAGAATTGAGAGCTCTTTCTGATTTCATACAGAAAATTTGCAGAATATTATTATTATAAATTAATAAATATTATTTATTCATGCTATAAATTTATTAATATTAATTGTTAAATTATTATTGTTGTTATGTAATACTCATAATAATTATAATAATAATATTGATTTTCAGTCATTTTGTGACTTAATTTAAGTAATTTTTTATCATTTAGTCGCCATCCTTTCGTCCACGAAGTCAGTATTTTTTTTGATACTCCTTGACAAACAAGATGCATGTAATCCACTGAAAATTGAGACACCATACCAACACCAATATCTTCAAAATCTGATTTTCCTAAATGATGATCTTCATTTAAACGATATATAAAATTCGAGTCAGTGCGTAATGGTGCATCCATATCAAGAAATAACATTCGATGGTCACTATATTCTCCTTCTTGAATGCACTTACCGCAACCATAAAAACCACCATGACCTTTTGTGTAGGTTACAAAAGCTCTCGCTGGTGAACCACAAATGACAGCCCTTATAATTACTTTAAATTTATGACTATCATACTCGAAACCTTCCTCTCTCAGATTTTTGTACTCATTAATGAAATCTTGAAGAAATTCATTAGTCATTTGGTTTGTTCAGTCCATGGTATATACCAATAACGAATGGTACAGAGACTTTTGGAAAAATTTCTCCCAGTATAGGATACAGTTGTCGTTTTGAACTCTTCGATATTGGCAAACCATCAATGTGTATACTAATCTGGATAATATCTGTAATCTGTTTTATATCGACAATTTTTAATTGATCAATTAATCCTTCTTTCAGTCCATAGTGGAAATATTCTCCTGGTGCAACCTCACGAATAGTAGTATCTGTAGGAGTATCAATTAAGGTACGACTGTCATTTGGAAGACTTTTTAACTCTTCTATTGACTCCACATTTCTAATAATTTTTAGTAAAACACTTGATCCAGCTTGAGTAATGTTAAATTCGCATTTCCATTGAGCTAATTGTTTGGTTAAAGGAATTGGTACTTCGATATCACAATTATTATTGTTATTATTATAAGTGATAGAAGTTGTAGTAGTTGTTGCTGTTACTGTTGATGTTGTTTTTGTTGTTGTACAATGAGAATTATCATTATTATCTGTGTAAGTCTTTAAAGAGATATCGGTTACGGTATTATCTAAATGAATCGACTGTAAACTGAAATCATCACTGTCATAATTATTGTCGTTGTGCATTACACTGTTATTAATAACTGGATCATTATCAAACGAAGTATCAACCGATGCTTTTGCACGTGCAGTCTCCAAAATTGCCTGCTCACAGCGTTTTTTCAATCTTCGATTTTTCTGACTCTTAGACAGTTCACTGAATCTTTTTCTTTCAGACATCTTGAGAAAAAAATATTTTAAATTAAAAAAAAATCATAATTTATATTTATTTTTTGGATAAATGTATACGTTACCTTTAAAATCGAATGATTTCTCAAATTTATCACTGATAAAAACATGAAATATCATACACAGTCAAATATTAATTAGCTAAGAATATGCACTTACATTATTTTTAGAACTTTTAATATACAAATTACGAAATCACTGGTTATAAATAATTAATTGATTTCACTAAATTAAAGTTTTGCAATTCGACGCTGAATGTAAACAGAAAACGTACCATACACTTATAGGTTATATTAAAACAGAGATAAAAAATAAAAATAAAATTTCTATCGTTGTGCGCATGCGCCAATACAATTCAATCCTACCTCAGCAAAAAGACCTCTGAAAGAGTTCATATTCATGACATCTTACGAAGTTAGAAAAAAGACCTCTTAAAAAGCTCAGATTATTGATGTCTTATGAGTTCAGTAAGTAAACTACTTGAAGAGCTCATATTTTAGAAGTCTTACAAAGTTTGTCAAAAGATTTCCTGTCGACTTCTTGATTAAGAGTTCTGATTGATGAATTCGTTAAGACATCATATTTAGACTTCTTATGGACGTCTTTGAAAAGACTTCTTCCAGAAGTCTTTCTGATTTGGATGCTGACTGGGTAATTGTAAGGTAAAATACTAAGTACTTAGTTGGACAGGTTTAAGGTGAAATTTATTGAACCCCTCCGTTTAGCAAATAAAAATTAATTTATTTGATAAAGTCAGTATTAATTAAGAACATATAGACAATTTTGAATCTGTGAGTGAAGAAATCTCCAATAATCAAATTTATCCCTATTTATATATTTGTAACATATGATATAAAAACAGTAAACAGAAAGAAAAATTTCTTGACTGGAGAACAAAATTCTTGGCTCAAGAAAATTTTCGGGTGCCTGAAAAAAGACCGAATTTGTGTTGGCCAGAGTAAAATTTTTTCTTGAAATTTTATTCTTGGTGTAAGTAATTTTTTCTTAATTCAAATTATCATAAATACTTGATACAATAAATTTTTATATTCGATACTTTAGGGAAGTAGCGCCATCTTCTTCAGTGGAGAAAAAAATTTTTCTTCATACCTCGGTCGAAAGTACGTACTTTCCTCTCTAATGGCAGGAAAGAAAGTTTAACATTTACTCCCTGTGAGAAGTACACGCGCGATCTCTGTAAGGCGGGTGGAAAGAATTTCTCATGCGTAATTACACTTGTAACTAGGGACTGTTTATTCCGTCACTATGGCAAATTATTAACCGCTGTAATTTCTATTGCTACCTCTAACCTTAAAGATATTGATCAATGTGTATACTCAGTAGAGATATAATTTTTAACTGCTCCAATATCAAGTTTGAAAACTGTGTATTTTATGGAAAAATTATTAATAATTGCGATCATTCAAGAGAAAATTGAAACGATTAAAAAAAATGCAATAAGAGTTTTTCGCTTATAATATGTTTTGTTTGATAAATTTTATAATAACTAATATAGTTTGTTAAACTAATGAAAATAAATACATCTTTAAAAAAATGAAATTAATTTATTTTTAAAAAATATGACCAGACTTGACTCTTCGAATGTATTTGATGCCTGCCCCCACGACCAGCAGCACTCGCTTCGCTCGTGCCGCAAATGTCAGGGCAGGCATCAAGACATACTTATCTGCACTTGAAGTTAAAAAAAGTAAAATTGATAACGTACTTTCGACCGGCTACGAAGAAAAATCGTATACACTACACAGGCCAAAAGTTGAAATCTCGGTCCTGCGCGTCATGATGCCCGAGGCGAAGCCGAGGGCACCATGACGCGCAGGGCCGAAAATTCAACTTTCGGCCCTAGTAGTGTAATATACTATTCTCATCTTGAGAAAATTTTTCTCTTGAATATTTGATACCCATTTTAGATTATTTTATCGCCCAACTCTCACGATATTTAATTTTTTGGAGCAAGAGAGAAATTTTCTCAAGAGAAGAAAATTTACTTCTATCAAGAATTAAATTTTTTGGAGCAAGGACTAAATTTTCTCAAAACAAGAAAATTTTCTTAATTAAAATTTTTTTGGATCAAGATACGTATTTCTGAAAGCAAGGGAATTAATTTGTTGAAATAAGTGAAATTTCTTGGGTCAAAAAAAAATTTGTTTTCGCTCAAGAAAATAATTCGGAAGAAATAGTATTTTACACATCTAGGGCAGTAAAATAAGAAATGTCTCAGATCACAGGTAATTGTTGTCCAAGGCGAAGCCGAGGTCAATAAACATGTGATCTGAGACATTTCTTATTTTACTGCCCTAGATGTGTGAAATACTATTCTCGGCTCAAGTGAACCTTTTTTTCTGTATAGTGGTTTAACATCACGATATTTGAACAAGCATAAGATACAGCAGAAAAATTTGTCTTTTATTGATATCAAAGATTGCTTAAAAAGAATTCATAAATAATATTTAAAAAAATTTTAAATATATGATTTGTTAATTAAAAATTAATGAAATTTTCCTATTAAGGGGGATAGCCACTGTGAAATTTCAAAAAAAAAAATTTTTTTTTATTGAATCAAAGTTAATACATTAAAAAATATGTATCTAGAGTTTTATATAAAAATTTTGAATATTTTCCGAGTTTAAGTCATTTTTGTAACAGCGTGTCAAATGACCATTGCACGCGCAGTGCTCCGACAAAAACGCGTTTTTCTCGAAACGACTTTTTTTGAACTGGTGGGAACTGTAATTTGCATAAATATAAACCGATTTGCAGCTTTTTCTTTTTTACCTATTGATCTATTCAGTAGCTATAGTTGCACATAGAGGATTTTTAAAATTTTGATTTTGAAGATTTTTTTAGGGCTGTTATATTTGAATCCAAAAAAATGAGAATAAAAAAACGAAAAAATTGTTAATATGTCGCCATTTTTTTAAATCCAAATTTCTAAAATTTCCTACGTGGAACGATAACTACATGGATGCAGATTACAATACAGTTTGGTTTTTTTTTAGTAGATTTCATAGAAATCTAACTATTGCATTGGTCCTCATGACGGAACTTTTGAAAAATTTTTCTATATTTCGACTATACTCGTTGAGCTGAGTCGGAAAATGCATATGGTTCAAAAGTTTATATATGTATGTATATATATCTATATGTATATATATATATATATATATATATATATATATATATATATATATATATATATATATATATATATATATATCAGATATAACGCGGCTTGTCACGACGATAGCGTTGCCAATTTACAACGGATCTTTACCAAACTCAACATAATTATTCTACAGATAGATACCGAAGTCAAGTTCGTAGATGAGCTTAATCGGTCGAGTAATTTAGAAATGCGAGGATTTTAAAATTTTCAAAGTCACAGTTTTTAGAAACTGTGTTGTCATAAGAAAACCAACCTAACTAAAAATCATACTTTTATCTATATTAATTACTTTCTCCGAGCTTATTTGTAATAATTTATTTTTTAAAACTTTTTGCGGTTTGGAGAGAATTCTTTACAGCTATCAAACTTAAGTATTAAATTTCAATTGCAGAAGTCCTAGTTGAATTAACATTTTAAAAATACTGACATAGAATAAAATTAAAAAGCGGTCGCTCCATGCAAACGGTATCTATACTATCTATATCTATATCTATACTAATATATGAATCTATCGAGTTGTTTACGGTTGTTCTGTTAAAACTATTTAACTATAGACCCGATTGAATTGAAATTTTGCATCCATTGACTTGATGGATAGGCTAACTTTTTTTATCCGAAGTGTATAGCGGGGGCGTTAATGGTTAGAAAAAATGATCAAAAACTAAATTTTGAATTTTAACTTTTCTAGACATGAAATTTAGAGAGAAAATTTTTGGGCTTTGCTTAAAACAAACACAAATGTATTAAATGAAGTTTAAATCACAAAATCGGTTACGGGGGTCCCTGATTAAGAAATCTAATTTGAAATGATTTGAAATGATTTAAAAGCATTGGATTTTAACACTATATAGATATACAATTAACATGGAGGTAATCATTTCAAATCATCTTTCTGAATCAGGGGTGCTAATGAAAAAAAATTAACATTTTAATCTAAAACTCCCACAGACTTAAAAAACTCAAATAAAACACGACATTACGGCTTCAATAATTTTCAATTTTACCAAAATTACTTTACTTATTTATTTATTTATCAATTTTGAAAATTGGGAGGTATAGTTATAGACAATAAAATTTTATGAAAAAAGAAAAAATTTTCAATCATGTAAAAAATATATTATGCCTAAGAAAAATAATTTCAACTATTTTGCTGGTTATGAATTCAAAGTCTGAGTACCATTTTTATGATAATACTTTTATCATATAAGTAGTATTTATCAGTAATTTCTGATACAATACTTTCAAAGTGAGGAAAATTATAATTATTTCAATTTAAAGTTAAACTTTAATTTTAAAAAACTTTTCAAAATTGATTGCTAACTCATTAAATAATATTAACATGTGTTTAACACTTATATTCAATACCAGAAATATCCAGTGATACCACTTATATAAATCTGGTCTTGTACTTGTACTAGTTCAATTTTGCGTGGTGTTCAACTATTGAGATGCCGCAAGTTGCATTCCAATCAATTAATCCGTTAAAAAATTATAAGAGCACAGAAAAAAAGGCTCACTTGAGCCAAGAAAATATTTTTTTTCCTAATTATTTTCTTGAGCGAACATTTCTTACTTTACATTCCTCGGTGTGTAATATACTATTTTGACACTAGAAATTTTACTTATTTCAACAAAATTAATTCTTTTGCTTTAAGAAATACCTATCTTGATCCAAGAAAATTTATTTAAGTCACGAAAATCTTCTTGTTTTGAGAAAATTCAGCCTCTTGCTCCAAAAAATGTAGTTCGTGATAGAAGTAAATTTTCTTGTCTTAAGAAAATTTCTCTGTTGTTCCAAAAAATTAAATATCTCGACGGTAAATTGTTATTAATATTATTATTGATTAATAGTCAAATGGGAAGATCAAATAATTTTGAATTATTTTTGAAGTTATACTTCTTTTGGCGCGTTTGGATGAGACTGAATTCATGACCTACGCGCGCACGATGTCGATGGAATGGAATTAATAATATATATTTCTTTAAATGACTAACTTCTCAACTTATAAGTAAGGAAACTGAATATACAGTACTTAGTACAGTATATTCTGTTTTAGTTACCACAAACCTCTTGTCACTCACATACCCATTCAATTGTTACCAGAAGAACCTATGGATATAGCTTAGTTAATTTGAAATATTTAAAACATACATTTAGGCCGTTCACATAATAATTTATGATTACATACTTTTACTGTATAGCTATTTTTACTTCAATAAAATCTTATTGATTGATTTTAACATTTTTCTTCGATATTTACTGCATTTTGTTTTTTAAAATTTTTCTTCAGACGCCAAAGAAGTATAACTTCTAACGCGTGTACATAAGTACACACACACCTTTTTTATATTCAATATGTACAATTACACGCTAAAATATAAAATGTGTATCATATATTCAAGAAAAAAATTTTCTCAAAGTGAGAAATTTTTTGTCTCAGCTGAAGTAGTTGGCGCTACTTTCCTAAAGTATTTAAAAATCTTGATCAAATATGAAAATTTATTGTATCAAGTATTAATGATAATTTGAATTAAGAAAAAATTACTTCCACCAAGAATAGAATTTCAAGAAAAATTTTTACTTCGGTCAATATAACTTCGGTCTTCCTTCAGGTACCCGAAAACTTTCTTGAGCCAAGAACTTTGTTCTTCAGTCAAGAAATTTTTGTTTCTGTGAGGTTTAAATTCGTTCACACACATACACACCTGCGCGTAAACGGCCACTATGGTCATCTACCTATCTGACCAAGGTTGGAATAAACAGGGCATCGGAACTATGAGTTCAAATCTTAGCTTCTTTGGCGTGGCACTCATTAGTTTGTACCGGAATTACTCGTTTCTACTACCTCCAATGGTATTTTACCCACTTTTAGAATAATGTTCTTTTAATCCAACGATAAAGTTGGGATTTTACTCTGAATCAGTAAATATAACTGAATCAATTGTTCACTCAATTCTCTCAAGTACATACGTCGAGTCAATTTAGTGTTCATATTTTTTGAACAAATAATTTGGGAATTGATACCAGCAATATTTACCAATGAATTTAACATTATCATTGGCCATATTTTTGTTTCACGAGCTACTGAATAATTGGATATTAATTCGTTAAGAACATCAACACCTCCTTTTGTTTTGTTGTAAAAAGTTAAGATTTTGGGTTTTAGCTTCAACCCTGAGTCTTCGTCAATGTTATCTGATGAATGAAGACTAGACAAGAGTAAAACATTTTTTTTTTTTGGATACGTACGAAACGACAGTGCACTGACCGTTGAAAATAAATTTACTAATACATAAACTTTGATCTTTGATACTGATTATTTCCGGGGGTAGCTCTTTTTAATTTTTTTAGTTAGTTCCCACTAGGGTAGTTCGGTGATTTTTCAGCAAATCCTCAGCAAGAGGTATGGAAATGAAAAAATTATCGCAAGTGACGTATCTTCCAGTGTTAAAAATTGGTGAAAAAAGTCTTTTAACCAGATCAAATCCGAAATTTGATTGTTCATAAGGCCCCGGCGGTTGTTTACCACAATAAATCTCCATGTTTAGTGTGTAAAAGGTTTGGGAATCAACCAGAAAATAAATTTTAAATCCATATTTCGTTGGTTTGTTTGGTATGTACTGATGAAATTTGCAACGTCTTCTGAACGCTTCTAGCATTTCATCGATGGTCACGTAAGGTCCAACTGAATAATTTTCTCGACATTTTTGAATAAATCCAGAAGAGAATTCACGAATTGGTGGGAGGTTGTCAAATTTTTTTCGCTCATTTCGATCGCTCTGATCATCGAATCTTATGGATGTCATGAAAGCACGAAAACGATTTAAGTTCATGACTGTTCAAAAACAATCTGGAGCACTACCATCATTGGTCCAATATTCGCGCAGATTCAAATGGGAAGCTTTGTCTAAACCGAGCACGTAAAGTAGTCCAAAGAAAACCTGTAATTCTTGAACATCCGTTGGGCGAACTAAAGATTCTTGTTCATAATTTGGTCGTACTTTATCGAAATAAATATTTATATTTTTAACTATTTGTTCAATACAAACATCAGGGAAAAATAGCTTCCACACTTACACACTTTAATTACGTATTGATGTAGTAATCTCTTGTGGAAATATTTCTCTGAAAAAACGGTGAAAAAATTTTAATAAGTACGAATAATAGTTATTAAAATTTTTAATTTTCTTAAAACGTCTGAAAAAGTCTTATTAAGTCAGAAAAACTCTTCATTCGACTTAGAAAGTCAAATTTTTTGCAAGATTTGGGACTCTGCCAGGAGAGTTATTTAGAGTTATCAAAACTTCTTGTAGGAATTCTTGTGAAAATAATTCTCTGGAAAATCTCTTCAAAAGTCAAATTTCCCCTGCAATTTGGGACTTTCCCAAAATTTTATTAAGGTCCAGTTTTTCAATCCAGGATAAAAGTATTATTATTATTGCCAGTATATTTATTTATGTAAAATCTATAGATATATTTTATCATTGGATAAAATTTTAACCCGGGTTGAAAAACTGGCCCTAAGAGTTGATAAGACTTATTTAGTTTTACAGTTAAAAAAAAGAAAATATTTCGGTTCAAAAAATTTACTTATCAGAATTGGAGAATATTAAAAATTAAACTATAAAAAAGAATAAATGCATGTTTTGTAAATATTTTTTTTTAAATAATATTTTCATCACAAAAACACTTCGATGAGCATCGAATCGCTCATCGAATCGACGTCTCGAAGAAAGTGCCAAAAGCGTGTATTAGCATATAAAAAATTGCAAAAATTATAAACAATGAAAGATGAAAAAACTGGCATTTGGTTTTTGCCAATATTTCATAAAATATTAATATTTAAGAAATTAAAAAAAAAGATTCTGAAAGAGGAGGAAATCTATATATATAAAGGAGATTTTCTGTAGATATAGTCACTCATCACGATATCTCTAGAACTATAAGATCTAGAGACTTGAAATTTGGCAGGAATGTTCCTTTCGCCGAGTAGAGGTCAGCTAAGAACGGATTTTACGAAATTCCACCCACAAGGGGGGTTGCGGGGGCGTTAACAATGAAAAATTTCCTCTTTTAAACTAAAGCTCCTATCGACTCCAAACTTGGTAGGAATCCCCTTATTAAACAAAATGATTAAAAATGATTTCACAATGTTGAATGCCCCTTAAGAGATATGATTTGAAATGATTTACATGATTTGACAAGATTAAAAATAATTAGAAAAATAATCATTTTTAATCATATCAAATCATTTTGTTTAATCAGGGTCTTCTGTAAGAGATGTGGAAATAATCTATAAACGAATTTTACGATATCTTACCCCACAGAGGGTTGCGGGGTAGATATTAACAATGAAAAATTTTAATTTTCAAACTATAGTTTCTACAGACTCCGAAGTAGGAATTTTCTTTAAGTGATGCAAAAATTACCTATAAACAAATTTTACGATAGCTCATGACACAGGGGCTTGCGGGAGTGGGTGTTAACATTAAAATTTCAATTTCCGAGCTGTAGCTCCTATAAGCTCCAAATTTGGTAAGAATCTTCAGTATGTGATGTAGAAATGATTTAATATCGGATTGTATGAAAACCTACTTCCAATATGGACTGCGGGAGTGGATGTTATGAATGAAAACTTCAAATTTCCAAGCTCTAGCTCGTATAGGATCCAAATGATATAGTGATTGCACATTGAAAATTACAATGAATATTAGCTAGAATTATCACATGGATAAAAGGTATAGGCCAATCCGATAGAATTTAGAATCTGAGCAAGTCAAGACAAAACTCCAATTAAATTTAAGTCTAGACTTAAAAATACAATTCTATAAAGCGCCCAGCAGAGCGGGCGGATAACAGCTATAGTTTCCAATAAAAAAACTCTTAGCTCCCGGAACTCTCTCTCCATTATTTATAATTTTAATTTAACGCTGAAAATGGGTCTCCGCGCGACATTTTTAGGTTGCGTCCGCGGCGTCAAAAGCGAGTTCGATACATTAATTAATTGATTTAAGGTATTTAATATTTATTTTTAATTTGAAAAAATGATGGTGTCTTCTGAACACTATAAATAATTTATTCCCGTTGGAAATTTTACTTAACGTTAATTTTTCAACAAGTTAAATGATTGTTAACTAACAAAATTTTATCGAACTTTCGTCTTCATTGTAAATGGAAAAAAATGTTTTAATGTCGTAAAAATATTTCGCTTCGTAGAGCCTTTCTTATACCCCCTTTCGTAGACCCATTTTCAGCGTTAAATTAAAATTTCTACAAGAAGTTTTAATAACTCTGAATAATTCTTCTGGCAGAGTCCCAAATCTTGCAAAAAATCTGATTTTCTAAGTCGAATGATGAGTTCTTCTGACTTAATAAGACTTTTTCGGGCGTTTTAAGAAAATCAAAAACTTTGTGAACTATTATTTGCTCTTATTAAAATTTTTTCACATTTAATTCAAAGAAATTTTTCCACAATTTAAATTGTCCGTATAAAATTTTTTCGTACTATTAAGAAATAATAATAATGAATGTACATTAATATTGATTTTTTTTTCTTTTCATTAATAGCGGGAATGCTAACGTCTAAAATATTGGATGAATTTCATCAAAAATTTTATGAAGATAAAAAAAATATACTAGCGCAAAATGTATGTACAAAAAGCGACCCATTGGAATGTTGTCTTTCAAGATCAAACATTGAAAAAACTAATCATGTGTTTCAACACAAAGTATCAGAAGTAAAACCAATGACGAATCAAAAAAATTCAGGAAGATGTTGGATTTTCGCAACATTGAATGTCATCAGGATTCCATTTGTGAAGCAGTATAATTTAGAAGAATTTGAATTCAGCCAACCTTATTTGTTCTTCTGGGATAAAGTAAGTAAAATAATTTTTTTTTTCTTTTAACAGCCAATCCCATCTTTTCTAAACAAATAAGAATTTAATAAAAAAAAAACGCTCTGATATAAAATAGATAATTAAAAAATCTTTTACTATAATATTTAACCATATATTTCAAACAAGTACTCTATAAAGTTTGATTTATTTTTTACTTTGAAATATATGATATATATGATACATATGTTTTAGTACTATAACTTAAAAAATTTCATATCTTCTGAAAACGAAAATGAAACTTTCATATTATTAGAATACAGTGAATGAAAAATACTTTTACTAATAAATAGGTCTTTCATTTATGTTGATTTTATAGATTTTTTATATTTTTTATGAAAATTAATATTTCGTGCATTTCTATAACATGAACACTTAGAAGTAATTCATTATTATACAACAATTTTACACTGATTTATTCATGAAAAATCACTCCTTTTTCATTTAAATAAGTTTTTACTTTGAGCTCTTCGAGGATATTGCAAACAAATACGTTCACTGATAAAAAAATTAGAAAAACGGTTGACCCTGACGGCCATCCCTGCAACTTTCCGCTACTTTCGTAATTAAGTGCTCGATATTGCACTTATTATGTTTTTGAGCTCTTCGAGCTCAAAAATCTAATTTTCGTGTAGTTTTGAGTTCTCCGAGCTCAAAAGTTTGATAGGAGTTTAATAAATCACTATTTTTGGAATTTTCAAATCGCAATAACTTTTGAATGGATCAACCGATTTTTATGCGGTTGGTGGCATTCGACGCAGTTTCATCATTCTCATAAGTTATTTTCAGATTTTAATTGATCGAACCGAAAATTTCAGAGTAATCCCGAAAAAACACTTTTTTCGGTTTTCTTTCGTTCACAATAACTCACGAACGAATCAACCGATTTTGACTGGACTGGCGGCGATCGACGCAGTTTTTTTATGTTAAGAGCTGATTAGTTTTTGGAATTGATCAGTATAGTCGTTTAAAAGTTATTCCAAAAAAACCACTTTTTAAAAAATTTTTTTTTGTAGTTTTTTTCCAATTTCTCAAAATTTACTGGTCTGAATCGGTTCAAATTCTAGGAAATCTAAGTTTGGTCAAGGTCTTTCGAATGGCATCAACCGCGATGAAATCGGTCAAGCCGTTCAAAAGTTATAAAAGGGTTACACACACACACAGACACACACACACACACACGCGCGCGCGTATACAGACATACGGACATCATCGCGGGAATAGTCAGGGAAGCTTCCTAGGATCTTAAAACGTCAAGATCTGATGAGAACTTGATTTTCGAAAAATGGGGTGAAACCAATAACTTTCCGATTTTTGAAAATTTTCAATTTTTTTAGCGGGAAGTTAAAGATAATTCGATATACGGGCAAAAATCTAGAACCAAGAAAGTCGTACAAGATATCTTTAGGGCAAAAATTTTTGTGCTCGATTTGCGATAATTTCTTCAAAATAATCTTCTGGGTTCAAGATTTTAATTCTCTTGAATCAAATTTGTTTTTTATTTTTGGGCAAAAGCTTCAAATAACGTAAAAAGAATAAAAACACTAATTGAATTTTTTAGGGGTCTCATTTCGCCCCATATTTTAATATTTTTATTTTTCAATCAACGTATCATATTAATAACAATAACGTGGTAAGAAACTAGAATTAAATTAACACAAGCGAGAAAATCTGAGATTATCAGCATTTTTTCTTAAGGATATTCCCTCCCCCCTTTCCATATACATATATTTGTCTATCGAGTTACATATAATTATGTATAAATATATATAAAGCTATATTAAATCATATATGATTTCAATGAAATAGAATTCTGACTTAAAGTTTTAGACATTTTTTCGAAGACATAAACTTCAAATTTTTTTTTTATCCATCACAGTGGCTATCCTTTTTAACCTTGTTGTAGAAACAAAAGTTGATTTTCGAGATTCTCGAAACATATATAAAAATACTTTCTCTCAACTGATTTCTTTTTTATCAAACTCCCCATCATTTTCTGTACGATGACCACTATGTATGAGAACCATAGGTGGTTAGTGTACCTATATTTTGCTGTATTTATACAAATGTCCAGATTTCAAATCTGGAATATGAGATATAAATATTTTATAGACTAACAGAGTTAAGAATATTTACTTTACTTTATTTTATATATGAAACAAATTTTTTTCTTACAGATTGAACGATCAAATTATTTTTTGCATAACATAGTGAAGACTACGAAACAAGGTGAAAAAGTTGAGGATCGTTTAGTATCATTTTTACTCCATGATCCTACTTGTGATGGTGGTCAGTGGGATATGATATGTAATTTGATTAATAAATATGGTTTAGTACCAAAATCATGTTTCCCTGAATCATGGACTAGTGAATCAACATCGCGCATGAATTTTCTTTTGACAAGTAAATTAAGAGAATTTGCTAAGGAATTAAGAAATATTATTACTGATGGAGCATCTGATGATCTAATTGAAAATAAAATTTACGAACAAATGAACATAATTTATCGTATTGTTGGTATTTGTTTGGGAATACCTGCACAAGAAATAACCTGGGAATATTATGATAAATCTAAAGCTTATCATTCAGTTGGGCCGATAACTGGCTTAGATTTTTATAAAAAATATGTAAAACCATTTTACAATATTGATGACAAAGTATGTTTGGTAACAGATCCGAGACCAAACCACCCTTTTGGTCATCTTTACTCGGTAGATTGTTTGGGAAATGTCAAGGGTGGTCGTGATACAGTATATAATAATCAACCAGTCGATTTATTATTGTCACTGGTTGGAAAAAGTATCAAGCAAAATGAAGCAGTTTGGTTCGGCTGTGAAGTGATCAAACGATTTGCTTCTAAACAAGGATTTCATAGTATTGATGCACACGACATCAATTCCTTGTTCGGAATCGATACTCAAATGGGACTATCTAAAGCGGATAGACTTATATATGGAGAATCATCTATGACACATGCTATGGTCTTTACTGGTGTTTCATTTGATGTAAGCTTTCTTTTTTCTTTTCATTATTTTAATACTTAGTGTTTTAATACTTAATGAAAGTTCAATATTATCACTTATTAGTATTTGATCATTTTCAATTATAATTTTAAAAGTAATGATTTACTAATTTTTTTTTTCTATTATAAAAACTTGAGATTAAGATAAATTCATTATCATCTCAGAAAAAATCAGAAATTGTCAATGATTAACATATCTTTGTAATTTTTATATATTTTCTAAGTAGATAAAAATTAATAGTAAATAAGTGGATATCTCGAAAAATTTATGATTTTTTACTTTTTAGCCTGATGAAAAAGTGACAAAATTACGAGTAGAAAATTCCTGGGGAGAAGATCGTGGTGAAAAAGGTTTCATTGCAATGACTGCTGACTGGTTTATGGAATTTGTTTTCGAAATAGTTGTAGATAAAAAATTCGTACCTGCTGAAGTTTTGGCAGTATTCCAACAAATGCCAATCGTTTTACCAGCTTGGGATCCAATGGGAACTTTGGCTCAATAATGTATCACTTATTGTACTATGTTGTACTTCTATTCCATGAAATTATTTTTATTTGTAAACAGCTTAACAAGATTTATTAATTTTTTTCTAGTTTTAATCTTTTGAAACTTTATTATATAATTATTATCATATTTATAAGAATTATGCTCGATAGTATTATTTTTATGATTTTCTAAATTAATTGGATTCATTAATTGATGCTTGTTTTAAAGCTTATATGATTTTGTTTCTAACAAACAGTAGCTATATTACTTTATTTCATTTTAATATCTATTACGGCGTAAGGGAAGAAAATTTTACAATTCATAAACTATCATTAAATGTAGAATGATTAAATAGTAACAATCACACTGAGAAAAAATGTGAATTGGTTGATAAAAATGCAAAACACTTTCAATTTGATTAAATAATGTTTTTATTTAAATAATCTTTTGGATATATATATATATATATATATATATATATATATATATATATATATATATATAATGTTTTCTGAATTTTGTAACGCTAATAAAATGATTTCTTTTAATGTTCACTGAGAAAGAAATCTTATAATTTTTAATAAATTTTAAACAAAATTTACATCTCAGTTATAGTTACCTAATAACGTTAAAAAAATCAGCTTTGTATAAAATTTAAAGTAAAAATTTCAAAGCTCTATTACTAGTAAAATTATTTCTATTGATTATAAATATCTCTTTATTTCATTGTACTAAAAGAAAAAAATTATAGATATATATAAATTATAGTATATAAATTTTCAAAATTCTGAGAAATTTTTGAAAGTTTGTGTTACTGTTATAAAAATACTATCAAGAGAAATAGAAAAAATGTACTTGAAACTTAGTATATTTACACAGAAAAGAATTTTCGGTGAGCTATCAAAATTATTAAAAATTTATAATTTTTTCTACTCTCTTAATTCTGAACATCCAGCGATAGTCTAGTCAACAAGTGCCTTTTAGGTCAAAATTTTTTCAAAGGCTCCGAAAAATATGATTGAGGTGTCATTCGATTCGTTATCACATCTAGAAAGTTTTTGAAAAATTTGAAGATGCGCTCGCAAAAATTACAAAAGTTATAAACAATTAACTGAAAAAAAAGGGAGTTTAGTTTTTTGCTTATATCTCAAAAACTTTTTTTTTAACAAAAGGTATAAATTAATTAAATAATTAGTTAAGATCATGAATTTTGGGCTTAATTTATTCCTCGATTAATAAAGAACAATTAAGTCTTGACTTTTTTTATTGTATTGCAATTAGTTAACAAGATATAATTAGTTTAAACATGAAAAATCAGGTGAGACTAATGGAGTATAAAAGGCAATAATTTTTAAAATTCAATAAAAATATAAATAAATTTTTTTTATGAAGAAAAAGTAGTTAGTTAATTGTGTTTCATAGTGCATAGTAAAAAAAAACTACCGAAAAAATGTAATTGTTTATAACAAATTGTTTATTTAATAAACAATGAAAATTAAAAAAAAATCAGATTTTTTTGCTATCAAAGAGAAATATAAATTTTGATTAAAAAAAAAAAAAAAGTGGTTCAGGTTTTAAAGTTTTAACAGGGGATATGTTTGGGCATTTCCTAAGATATTTTGGGGTGAGACGATTTATTTGATTTTCATAGAATTTTTTAACAGGAGTTTAGTTTGGGTATTTCCGCTGAAAATTCACAACTTTTGGCCGGAAGTGCCAAATTGAATCTCCTGTTAAAAATTCTGTGAAAATTAAATAAATCCTCTTACCCCGAAATATTTCAGGAAATGCCTGAACACAGCTGCTGTTGAAAGCAGAATTCAAAATTCCAATTTTAAAAGGTTCTTCACGGAAGTTACATTTTGGCACACCAAAATATCGTATGGAGTGGTCGCTTCTCAATTCTTTTCAATCACAGTATTTTTAACCAGGGTTATAGTTGTTTAAAAATAACAAAAAATAGTGTTTTATCAAACTGTCATCAAACTTTTGAACTAGAAGAGTTCAAAAGTATAGAACAGCTAGTTTTTTTGAGCGAGAAATATGTTAAATTTTAAGCGTTTAGATATGGAATGAGCGGGACGTTGCAGGGATGGCCGTTAGGGTCAACCGTTTTCCAAATTTTTTTTTACAAATAACTGTAAAAAAAAACATCTTTTCTCATTTTTTCAGGTATTTGTTACTCACAATTAACTACAATTGTTCAAAATTAGAACCAATGGTCTATTTTACAGACATTGTCATAACGAATATAAAACATTTCGGTTCGTTTGCTTCACATATGTCGTTACCGAGAAATCGTGTAGGAACCAACCTCCCTGTAAATTATGGTGTTCCGTTTGAGTATGAATTTTTTGTGAAAAAAATTTTTATTTTTTGAATTTAAGACTTCAATTATCATGCTTAATAACTTTCATAAACATATCTTTTGTAGCAAGCTCACGGAAAATTCACAAAAATCGCTTATTTTTTTAGCCTACGAACTAGACTATACCCTTAATACATGGCCCTCTATGGGACAATAATTTAAAAGTAGAAAAACGTGAGAGTAGCCTCACATGTAGCAAATAAACAAAAGTTTTGAGTTTCACTTACCTATTTTTTTTTAGATTGTATGTATACGATTTGTGAAATTTATCGGTGAAAGAACATTAAATATTATAGAAACGTAAAATAGGGGATTAAAAAATTAATTAAATTATAATATAGTCATTAACAATCTAGGTTATATCAAGCTGTTAGTAATTATTTTCACATCTGAAAACGTATTTTATCATAATTTTAACTGTTACCAATGGATGAAATAACTCCAAATGATGACCATGAAGAATATCAGTACCTGAATTTGGTTAAGCGAATAATAAACCAAGGATCAAAGAAAGACGATCGCACCGGTGTCGGCACGTATTCAATATTTGGGACACAAATGCGATTTTCTTTGAAAAATGGTAAATTTATCAATTTAATCAATTTATAATTTTAACCAAACTTTGTCGTAATTTTATTCTTTTTTTAAATGACTACTGCAAAAGGTGTATTTCCATTACTAACTACAAAATCGGTATTCTGGAAAGGTGTAGTTGAAGAACTTTTGTGGTTCATCAGTGGATCAACGAATGCTCATAAATTGTCTGTAAAGGGTGTTCGAATTTGGGATGCTAACAGCTCAAGAGAATTTTTAGATAGTCTTGGATTTCAGAATAGGGAAGAAGGTGATTTAGGTCCAATTTATGGATTTCAATGGAGACATTTTGGAGCTCAGTATATTAATATGCACGCAGACTATACCGGGCAAGGTAACCATTTTATACTTTTTTTTTTTTTTTTGCAGAAAAATATAACTTTGTTACTTGATTAAACTTGCTTGTTATGATTCACTTTGAATCTCTTAACATGAAATTATCCGAAATTTTTCCTATTTTACTTTTAATTTTGACACAATAATTTTACTTACAAGTAATCGTGCTAAGAATGAATACCTATTATTTTACTTAATAATAGCCATTAGTTAATAATATTACGTAGTTTTATACTATTATGAAATTGCAATAATCAAATATCTATTAAGAGCTAATACAATTTTATATAGAATGACTTTGTTGTATAAAAACCTATAATTAATCACATTATTTTCATGATGTAGATCTATCATTATTCTGAATCGATAAATTAACATAAATTTTTTTCAGGTGTAGACCAACTTCAAAATGTGATTGATACCCTTCGTACTAACCCAAATAATCGACGAATGATCATGTCCGCATGGAATCCTGTTGATATACCAAACATGGCATTACCACCTTGTCACTGTCTTGTCCAATTCTATGTTAGTAATGGTGAACTTTCTTGTCATCTTTATCAACGCAGTGCTGACATGGGTCTTGGAGTTCCGTTTAATATTGCATCTTACTCGCTTTTGACGTACATGATAGCACACATAACTAATTTGAAGGTAAAATTAATCTCAATTACTTGCGAAATTTTTCTATATTTTGAGATATGAATTAGTTTTATATTTTAATAACCTTTTTGCAGCCTGGGGAATTTGTTCATACTATGGGCGATTGTCACGTGTATACAAACCACATTGATGCTTTAAAAATTCAATATCAACGTAAGCCAAAACCATTTCCAACATTGAAAATTACAAGAGACGTTAAAGAAATTGATGATTTCAGTGTATCTGATTTCGAGTTAATCGCTTATAATCCACATCCAAAAATAGCGATGAAAATGGCTGTTTGAAAAATTCATTTTCATCACTTTAAATTATCGTTGATAAAAAAAAATGCATTTGATTATAAATGATCATCTTTTATATACAAATAAAATAATTTTCTTACTTATAACTTGTTTCATGATGCGATAAAAAAAAATTAATCTAATAAAATAATACATTATATTCTTTTTCGTAATCTTTACATTAAAATCTTTTAATTCATAAAAAACAAAAATTCTGATCTAAATCTAGCCAATTAGAGCGTCAAAACTGTACTTTTAAATATTTGTCAAAAAATAATTTAGCTTAACGATAAACTTTATACATTAATAAAGTTAATTAAACTTAAGCTATTGGATTATTAAGAAAAAAAAAAAAGTGTAAATAGTAAAATATATTCCAATTTAACTTCAATAGATGAATATCAGTTTTTGTTTATCTTGAAGTTGTTAGTTGTTATTAAGAGCAGTTATTTTTTTTTAATTTTCAAAAACTGGAAAGAAATAAACAATAAATGAAAAAAATAATATTTTTTTCATTTACATCTCTTATGTATTTTTTTTCTTAATGTATTTTATAAAATAGTTGATCTCAAATTAATACTAAAGGCTAAGACATTTGAACATCATTAGATTGCGAAGTTGATAATTGATGAAGTTGTTGTGTAACTGCCAGAGTTCCAGATTCACTAACAGAAATAATTACCCAAATGATATCTGCAAAAATTATATATAGTTAGTAACAAATACACCCATGAGCACAACTATTTAATGATTATTAAATAACCTCCAAAATAAGATCCAGTAACTGTCATCATTCTCCATTTACTTTGAAAAACCCCTAATTCATTTGGACTGGTTAAAGTAACTGTAAGTTCGGTAATTTCCTTTGGACCTAGTGGTGGTACTTCAATTCGTGTACAATCCCCCATAACAATACCTCCAGTATATTGAAAAGAAATTCCTTCTGGCCATGATTCGTTGCCAGCATTTTGCACTCTCCATGACTTTTGGAATTTAGTATTAGGCGATACTGACTCACCTTCACCGATTGTACAGTCACATACTAAAGTCATACTAGGAAGTTTAAAAGGTGACTCAAAATCAAAATAACTGCAAATTGCCGCTTGTAAATTCCTAAAACATATTTAGAACGGTATATATTAATATTTTGTTTATTATTTAAATGTATTTTCATAACATCAAATAACTATGAAATTTATTTTAAATTATATTCATACCAATGGAATAATTAACAAGCGTAAAGATAATTTAAGAAAAAACATAACAAATTACCAAGAATATTTACCAATTATTCATATCCAGAAAAAAAGTAGCAGTTGCTTCGTTTAATTGACTACCTGCTAACAACTTTTGAAGTTGTTTAACCAAATCATCTTTATCAGTTGTACCCATACAACTAAATTGTTGTAATAAATGTTGATCAAAATCTTTGTCCAAATCCATTGTTAGTTATTTAAAGGCGTTATTAAAAATACTAGAATTTCTTTGAAACTTTCCTTTTAGCAACACGCCATAACACACAAAAACATGGAAAAAAAAAACAAATTAATAAATTTAAAAAAAAATTGCACTATCGATTAAAAAAATGTTCAAATTTATCTTTGTTGTTAATATTATTATGACATGAATATTTTCACTTGAGTTGAATAAAAGATAACACGCAATTTTTTTTTTTTCTCGATTTTATTTTTTATAACGCTCAGTATTTTTTAAAATACTCAACTCTTTGTTTATTATTTTATAAGTTGATAAATGTTTACGTTATAGAATTGTTAGACTGATGATTTTAAATGTCATTTGTTACAATGTGTGTAAATAATGTACAAAAGACAGACATTAAGTATACTACTAAAATAAAAAAGACACATAATATATAATGTCAGAAGTCCTATGTAAGGTTAGGTATGAGGTATGAGTGAGTGTATAGTTTGTATACATGCGGGTGACTGCGTTGAGATTTTTTTTTCTTTTGAGCATTGTTTCAATTCCGTAATATCCTATCGAGTGTTGTATTTACGTGATGCAACTAAATGTATTCAGCAGGTGACGCTACCTGTTATTAGACCGCTAATTTTAGTGAAATATTAAAATTTTAAAAACTAAACTTGTAAGTTAAGTTCATTTAATCTCAAATTAAAAACATTCAAGTCGATTTTTTTTTCTTTTAACTAGTTTTAATAAAAATTTTTTTACTTAAAAAAAAGTATGTTATACTACAAACGAACATTCTAGTCAAATTTTCAGAAATCACAAATTTACTTCAGTGGTTTCAGGACATTTCTTGTTGAACGAAACTTAAAAATCTGAGGGCCAGTTTTCGAAATGATGTATCTTTGTTAAAATATCGGTTTTATTCTTTTTTTCATAAAGAAAAAAACGCTGTTTCAACTAAAAAATGATGAGTGTAAATTCAGCCGACATCCGACAATTGAAAGTTTTAACAATCAATAACTTTGTGAAAATATCGATTACTGTAGTTTTGAAAAGTGATAATGGCGCGTATTCGAATTCTCTTCAAGAGAATTTTTGTAAATTTTTATTTAATTGAATTCCTTAGCAATAATTTTCAAAATAAAATTTCATTTGGAAATAGTGAAAATATATATCGATGAAAATGAATCAAATTCTATTAACGAAGCATTTTACTATCAATTTTCAGGAGTATTTTTTTATTTTTCGCAAAAAATGATTAGGTTCTTCTTTCAGCTATAACTTTTAAGATAATGTTCTAAATTACAAGAGCATTTTTTTTTAAATTAACTTTTGAGGTAAGTTTTTTTTTATATATACTTTTTGTATGTTAATTACAAAAACAGTTAAATTAATGTTTAGTTTTTAAATAAATTTATCGTCAACGATATCTCACAAACGAATCAAGCGATTTTGACCGGCCCGGAGGCGATCGACGTAGTTGTTTTTATGTTGAGAGCTGATTAGTATTTGTAATCGGTTGGTAAAGCCAACCGATTACAACTGTTTAAAAGTCATTCTAAAAAAACCACATTTGAAAAAAAGTTTTCATTATTTAAAAATTTTTGAATGGCCTATAAAATTAATAAAAATTTTCATAAAGTATAAGTGCTATAGATCAAATTGAAAGTAATATAATGAGCTTCACCATCAAGTTTCCAGAAATGAGCTCTTTTTTGTCAGTCAAAAGTTACAAAACTTGAAATTTACAAAATTTCAAATGGCCGCTATTTCTAAACTAATTGACCGATTCTGCTCATCTTCGAACTCGACCTCGGTATTTACCCAAATAATATGTGTACCAAGTTTCATCAAGATCGGTTGAAAGCTTAATTTAAAATAAAAATGCTCTTGTAATTTATAAAAAAATAAACAAGAGCTAAATGTTTTTTCAATTATTTATAGTATTTGCATGCTTGTAGATGAAAATTTAAATTTGTCGGATATTAAAAAAATGATTATAAATATGTTAAATTTGAAAAATTAAAAAAAAAATGTTCTCGTAGGATTTGATCAAGTAAAGAAGAGCATTGTTTTTTTTTTTTTTTTCGTTTAGAACATTATCTTAAAAGTTATAGCTGAAAGAAGAACCTAATCATTTTTTGCGAAAAATAAAAAAATACTCCTGAAAATTGATAGTAAAATGCTTCGTTAATAGAATTTGATTCATTTTCATCGATATATATTTTCAATATTTCCAAATGATATTTTATTTTGAAAATTATTGCTAAGGAATTCAATTAAATAAAAATTTACAAAAATTCTCTTGAAGAGAATTCGAATACGCGCCATTATCACTTTTCAAAACTATAGTAATCGATATTTTCACAAAGTTATCGATTGTTAAAACTTTCAATTGTCGGATGTCGGCTGAATTTACATTCATAAAAAATGATCATTTGAAAAACTGGCCCTTGGATCTCATTATTATAAAACTCCGTTTGTATTTAAAATCATTTAATATTTACAATATTTGTTAGTCTTGGCTGAGTGATTTTCATGGGATTCATACTCGAGCGTCACTCAGTAGACCTTGAGGTAAAAGTTCGTTAATTTCGTAAGAATTTATTTTATTAAATTAAATTTAATCAGTAATTTATTAAATTAATTAACATCTAAAGGTGGTTCTAAATTATATTTATTATATTGGTCAAGCGTCAGTTGAATTTTACGTCGTAGATAATCCGGGACTCAAGGTCAAAACTAACGTACTAACGAATATTTGGCGTCCATTTTAAGAACGCAAACCTTTGTCAATTAATTATATTGGAATATTTTACATGGAATTATTGAATTAATTTTTATTAATATTATTTTATTGCGAATATATTTATTCATCTTATGACGCGTTTACGATCGATTTAGTCGAAGAAATTTTATGGTGATTAATTTAATGTTTTGAGATATTTTAGACGTAATTATTTATTTAGATTAAATTAATTCTACGTAGTTAATTTATTGAATTGAACTTAAGTTCAGGAAATTATTTAGTTAAATTAATTTGTCATTTTATTGAAAAGTATTTTGTTAATTATTTATCAGCATGGATATCAAGTCCAAGATTGATACTACTACAATGAACCAAAGCGTAGCTTAAGATAATAACAGACACCTAGAAAAGACTTATCGCCTATCGATATCAACTGATATATTTTGGTGTTTGCACGCAATCAAACTCAAACTTCTACTAAAAATCTTGTTTTCCGCGTATTCCCGGGAACACAGTAAAAAATTTGTGTCATTGCGTCAAAAATCATAGTTAAAAATCATCGTTTTGGCATGGAAAATTAAAAACTTTATGCGTAAGCCGATATTTCCAATGAAAGTTGTACATTTAAAAATAATAAGGGGATAGAAATTGATGCGTCATACAGAACAAATTAATTTTAAAAGTAGAACTGCAGTTATAGTTCTATAAAATTTTTTTTCCCAGACTGAAAATAACATTTAAGTTTTAATCTTTTTCTAGCCGAAATCAGACATGATCAAACATGGACAGGTATGATCAGGCCTGAGCGTATTTAACGCTTTAGACATGAGCAGGTATGAACAGGTCTGATCAGGTATAATTTCAGACCTGATCATACACGAACAGGCCTGATCAGGTCCAATTTCAGGCCTGATCATACATGAACAGGCCTGGTCAGGCCTGAGCGTATTTAACACCAGACATGAACAGGCATGGAGAGGCATCATCATGTCTAATTTCAGGTCTGGTCATACATGAACAGGCCTGATCAGGTTTAATGGTCAGGTCCAATCATTTTTTCCCGGGCCGAGAGTATTAAAATACTCGGTTTCAGCGCGGGAAAGGAATCTTTTTAAATAAAAGAGTTCTATTGAGACGTTATTTAATTTTGATCAAAATTATTTAGTTGGTTTCAATTTATTATTTAACTTGATAAAATATTGAATGGCTTCAAAATATAAAATTGAGCTTTACAATAATGTGATCTTGATAATAATCTAAGCGCCCAACGAGAAGTTTCGGGTGCGTTCCACTAAGCGCTCACAACGATCAAAATGCTCCTTTAGTCGTTCCACATAACGACCGCGGTCGTTGTGGTCGCGGCGAAAACGTCACTCATGACGTCATGACTAACGCTAACGCGAAGCTCACAATGACCCATCTGAAAAGGTAGGTTGAAGTGAGCGTTGAGAAAATTAGCGGCACTTTCAAAACTGAAAGCAACAAAAATGGCGACCGTGAAACTTACATTATTTAATGCGGAAAGAGATATTTTAGTAGATGTGGATGTTTCTGCAGCGGATGCTCAACGTGCCTCAACAGATAAATATAATTATATGAAACAAGTTTAAAAAAGTAATTACAGCTTATAATCAATACAAATATATACATTTTTCCTTGATTGCCAATAACATAACCTACCTTTATGAATGAAAACTAAGTTAGCCGACGTTTAAAAATTTGTGATTTTTTTGTTGAAAAAATTATGACAAATATTTAAAATTTCACTCGTGAAAATTTTATTTTTATTATAGATACACTATTTACGACACAACGTTTGAACAAAGCTTTAAATGAACAACCGCAAACATCAACGTCCGCTGATCTTGCTGATGAAAATGTTCAATTTTCTGATGATGGCACTGGTAATTTTATTGATGAAGAATTCCTCAATACAGAGGATACTGCTTATCCCAACTCTGAAACTCAAGAAAGTGAAGGTATTCATAAACAATGATCAATTGTATAAATGTCTTAATTATCACATATAGCATGTGACGGAGTTAATTAACTTTGTAATAGCATTTGTTTACATTTCTTTATATAGGTGGAGTACACCTTGTGTGTTGTTATTATTAGAGTCTTACAGGTCAATGGAAAACGACTTTAATAGTGGAAAAATATCCCAAAAGAAAGTTTGGGAAAAAGTTGCCAAAGAATTGAAGGTAAAAGGACATGATGTGACTGGACCACAATGTTCTTCTAAGCTACGAAGCTTAAAAAAGTCTTACAAATCTATCAAAGACCATAATAGTAAATCGGGAAATGACAGAAGGACTTGGCAGTTTTTTGACGTTCGTATAAATTCTTTAATATTCTTCTTAACTTCAACATGTAGCGAATTTTTTTATAATAATACAGACCATATTTCTTTAAAATTATCGTAATGTATTGTAACAGGGTAAAATTACCCTTAATCGATAAGTCACCGAATATCGATAATTATTCGACATAGCACTGGCGCGTCTCGATCTTCGGGCCTAAAGGGAGAATAGGAGGGGGTGAGTTTGGGTTAAAATAGGTGAGCCGTGCAGCGGAACAGGGAGAAGTAGTGTGACCGCCAGACTGAGTGCCACGGAAATCAAAAAGGACCGTTCCCGAGAGTAGTGATGAGACGAAGGAAGCCGACTACAACTAGGACTTCATCCTCAACGAGTGAGTTAGATCATCGTTTTGTTCGTCAAGGTGTCAATTATTGCTCTGTGGGAAGGAAGTGGACCGCGGTTTATCCAATGCCCAGTTACTTCTCCTAATTATTTATCAATTGGATCGTTAATCGACGAAAATCTTATTCAATAATTAAATCGTAGAACATTTGCTAGTTTTTGGATTGAGTGATTTTCATGGGGGTTTATACCCGAGGATCACTTGATCGACCTTGCGGGGGAAATTTTTAATATCTAAAAGTTTTCAATCAATTAACTAACATCTAAGAAAATTTATTTAATTAATTTTTCAATAATTAACTGAGTAAAATTGATTGATTTTTGTCATTGAGAAAAAAAGACAAATTTTTATTCGTGGAATTTTCGTCAAGCGTCAGTTGTGTGTCGCATAAATTCCAATACCCAAGGTCAAGCAAAGACTTGACTAGCGAATGTTCTAGCAATTGAATTGACTATTTCGACTCGTGTCGAATTTTTATAATTTATAAGACGAGTAGAACGCTAGTGATAATGTTTTATATTAAGAATTAATTATTAAGAATTCTATATTGAGAATTAATTATCGAGGATAATATAGAGTGGAAAATTATTAAGAATATATTATATTAGGAATTATTTATTGAGAATATTATATTATAAAACTATTCCGTCAAGTGTGAATTTAATAATTTTGGGATTAAGTCCGTGAATTAATTAAATTAATTTTACTCTAAATTGATAATTATCGGCATGGACATTAAGTCCAAGTAATCAGTGATATTGAGTCAAGGTCAACACGAAAAAAAAAGTTTAGTAAGAAATTGGTCATGATATAGGAATTTTCGTTTCACCGATAGCCAATGATTGAATAAAATAAAAATAAATTGTAGTTAATTTAAAATCATTTTTAAAATTAAAAATAAATTAATTAAACGAAGTGTGGGTTATGTGTGTGAAGAATTGTATGGGTTATGCGTGATAGAGAGTGTTAATAGTGTTAAATGCGGTAGTCCTGTGGACTTAGTTTTAAGTTATAAGTGTGTAAAGTGGAGTTAGTTTTGGTCGTCCGGTGGACGTTAAATTTTAAGCTTAGTTTTAGGTCAGGTGTGGGAGACCGTTCGTTAGAAAAAGCCCAGTAGTTTTAAGCAGGTGTGGGAGACCGTTCGTTCAAAAAAGCCCATTAGTTTTAGGTCAGGTGTGGGAGACCGTTCGTTAAGAAAAGCCCATCTAGTTTTAAGCAGGTGTGGGAGACCGTTCGTTCAAAAAAGCCCGTCTAGTCATCGTATCGTCAATTGGAGGTTCGTTTGTAAATATCGTTTATTTCGCAGTTATTCTCCGTTTCGTTAGATTATAAAAGTGTGTGTGAGCGCTTAAAATTGTTAAGTTTGTTAAATTTTTATTGTTAATAAAACTGATCAGATTGTGAATTAAATTTTTATTATTTAACAGCACCTTCCTCCACTCTCTCTACCCTAAGATAAGTTTTCTCAGCTCTGGACCGGTTCCAGGAACCGTGATTAATAATCCTGGTGGCGCCCTGGTAATTTTTATTGTTGTTAGTTTTGTTAGTTAATTTAAAAATTGATTAGGGGCCAACCTGAGCAGGTAAAACTGTTACAGTATCATATATTTTTATTAGATAATGGAAGAAATTTTTTCCCAAAAAGCTTGGTGTGATCTAGTTGCTATTGCATCTTCCACAGGTCTATCAAATAAACAATTAGAAAGTAATGATAGTATGGGAGGATCTGATAGTGGATGTTCAATAAGTAAGTTAATTCCGTCTGAAAGCTTTGTTTCACTAAAATATTGTAAAAAATGGAATTTCATTTCAGAATCAAATAAGACACCAATTGCCACTTTATTAGGAAAAAGACTGAAGCAAAAAGAAGAACATGAACAACAAAAAAATAAAAGACATAAAGAGCGAATGGAGATGGATGAAAAATTTCTGAACGTTTTAGAAAAGTTAGCTAATAAATAATGAAAAATTTTAAATACTCCTTAAAAATAAGTTTTGATAATTTCAAATTCTATTGAAAAAAAAAGTTTTAAAAAGTTTAAAAAAGTTTAAATTCTACGTACAAATTAGCTTATAACCTTTTTACGATAATTTAGTATTTTTTTATTAAACCAAGAAGTGCATTTCATGTTTTTATAATTAATAAAGTTTAATATTTAAAAATTTTGATTTTGTACAATTCTTGTAATATTTTACATGTGTGTGTTATCATATATGATATAATAATATGTTTAATTTTTGTTATTGGCTTAAGATTATTATAGTATTGACAAATTTTTTGGAAATCTTAAAGTTTTCATATTCCGTGAAAGTATTTTTTTTTTTGGGGAAAATTTTCAACTGCCAAAGAAATTTTCATTAGATTCCCATGATTTAAAGTGCTAAGAAATTATTATCACGACCGAAAACATAGTTTACAATTAATCATCATAATTATTACAAAGAATTCATTATAACATCTCTTCTTAAAATTCCTGCATTACGTTTTACTTCGCGTGAATTGTTACCATTATTTTCGTCATTAGGTTCGGGTATAGTGATAACAATTATTTCATCTTCTCGTAAAGTACAGATATTATGAATTACGCAACATGCAATAATATACTCTGCCATTAAATCTACTCTTGTCATTGGTAGACAATTTAATAAGCTTCTCATTCGTCTTTTCAATAATCCGATGCATCTTTCAACAGTAACTCGAGCAGCTGATTGACAATAATTATATTTTTTCTGTTTCTCACTTAAATGTCCATTATCTCGATAAGGAGTAAGTAAGTCCTGATGTATTTCATAAGCAGAATCGCCCAAAATATGACTGTCTTCAGGGAATGCATTGTCATCGTTCAAGTAATCTGCAACTTCTGACAAACGAAAAACTCTTTGATCATGAACAGATCCTCGATTTCCAGCATGACAATGGGTTATCAGAGCCTTGTGGTCACATACCAGCTACAAAAAAAATTTAACTCTATGTAAATCTATTTTAATTATATAACAAAACTAATATACTTAAATATAACAGTTATTAATTACCTGTAACTGAATAGAATGGAATCCTTTCCGATTGATATAATCTACTGGATTCTGTTTTGGCGCATTTATACGAATGTGAATCCCATCAATTGCTCCTATTGTTTTAGGAAAACCACTTGCTGTCTCAAATCCACGCATTACTTCAATAGCACCATCTCCCGTAGGCCATTGTATAAATCTTGAGGCTCTTTTAAATAAAGCATGACAAACTCGACGTACAGCCTTTACGGCAGTAGCTCGCCCTACGTTAAATCTGTCACAGACGGATCTACCATAAAATTAAAAAGCAAAAGTTTAGTCACATACTTCTGAACTGTACTACATCAGACTAAATAGTTTATTTCTAAAATAATGTTACCTGTAAGAATCTGTTGTAGCCATTTTCCAAAGAGCTATTGATGATGGGAAAAAATCGTAGGGCATCCAGGAACGTGCCGAACTAAATCTTCTCGTATTAATTCATGTAGATAATTAAATGTATTTCTTGAAAGTCTAAAAAAAAAAAAAAACAACAAAGACTTACATAAGATAAATTTTCATAATATACAATGTGTTAGGTATGCGACAGAAAATCATTTACCTGAAATGACTTTTTAATTCATCATCTGAGTAACGATGAATTACGTTATCGTAATCAATAATACGTGGTCGAAGTTTTCTTTTTTCAACATCATATTTTTGTAAAATTGTAGACCATTCTTCATCTGAACTGGATGAACTACTACTTTCTGGAGCATTATCGCGACGGATCACCAAATATCCAACTGTTGCCGCCAAAGACATTTTAATAATACTTGAATTAAAGTTAATTAAATACACCACTAATTATCAATTTTTTCAATATAATTCAATGTAATTAATAATTATTTAAGTTTATTTTTAAGGCTCACAGATTAAAACTTAACGTCTTAAATTTTTTGCTTTCTTATTTTCACTAACTCGCCATTTGTATTATTTACCTCCACGCTCAAAACGCACCATAGTCCATTCCACTTGAGTTTACGACAGTAACGCTCGCAGGTAGGTGGAACGGGAAAAACTGTGGTCGTGAGCGTGATCGTTGTGAGCGCTTAGTGGAACGGACCCTTCGTTACATAATTTTTCCGATGAGCTTCAAGCTTCGTTCTTTTCCCACCATAATTCCCATACATGTATCCACTCTTGTATGTATAGAAATACACGTATTTCTACTACATATAAATGATTTTTATACACTAATATATAATACTTTCCATTGTGTTCACATGTATTTATTTATAAATTATATATATTGTAATGTATTAATATTTGTATTTTGCAAATTAGATTAAGCTTATTACTATTTCTGTCAATATATATATATATATATATATATATATATATATATATATATATATATATATATATATATATATATATATATATATATATATATATATAGAGACTTTCTATAGATATAGTCACTTATCACGATATCTCTGGAACTATTAGACCTAGAGACTTGAAATTTAGCAAGAATATTCCTTTCGCCGAGTAGAAGTCAGCTAAGAACGGATTTTACGAAATTCCATCTACAAGGGGGGTTGCGGGGGCGTTTACAATGAAAAATTCCGGTTCTCAAACTATAGCTCCGATAGACTCCAAATTTAATAGAAGTCGTCTATATGTAATACAAAAATGATCTAAGAACGGATCTTACACCGAATCACATCCAATAAAGATCGCGTGGGTGGGTATTAACAATAAAAAATCTAAATTTTTAAAATATAGCTTTAAAAAGCTGTAAATTTGGTAAGGATCTTTTATGTGTCATGTAGAGATCATCTCAATACGGATTTCAATAAATTCTACTTCCGATTCGATGGAATGTGGAACCTATGCAAGTCAAAATAATACTCCAATTGAATTTCAAGTCTAATAGATTTAAAACTACAATTCTATAAAGTGCCGAGCGGAGCGGGCGGGCAACAGTTAGTTGTTAATATAATAGATATTTAATATTATATAATATTATTAAATATTATTTTATATAAAATCTTATTCTTTTAACATTCATTAACAATTATTTACAAGTTGGATACAGGATATGAATTGTTTATTCAACTTTTATATATTATTTCATTGCAATATTATATTAAAGCAATTTTAACAAAAATATGTTATTTAACGACCTTATTTTTAGTTGCATATTGGTTACGTTATTATTTAGCCGTTGAAGCAAGGGATCATATAATTTTTCTCTCACGTATCTTTTATGATTTTACTTCAGAATATCAGGTACATAAGGTTTCTCAGAACTCAACTACAATGTTCCTTTGTACTCGATAATAACTTACATTTATTTGAAACAAAATATACTCTATATAATAAATATTCTACAACATAGAACTTCAACTTTCTAATTTGGACAGTCTTTACTATTCAAATTATAAATTAATAAAATAATCTAAATTACATTTAAATTCCCACTTCACTGGTTAATAGTGTCACCTGCTGGATGCATCTAGAGGCATTACAACGGCAGGGGTACAGCTGTATTCCGAATTTCTCAGCTCAACGCCACCTTTATTCCAAGTTTTTGCCTTCAACTTACAAAAACAAAATAACAACTTCACTCGATACTCGCACTGCTCGAAAACAAGTATACTCTGTGTCAAGTTTACTCAATACCAACTTTACTCGGTACCATGTCGTCTCAACAATGTAACAGAGATGTTATGTCCAAGGGCATTTTTAGAGCGGTAGCGTAAACGGTGGAGGTTTGGACTAACAGTTTAAAGAATACGCAACGGAGGTTTTAATTCCGTTGTTGTAATTATTTATGTGGGACGTTTTCGAGATACGAACTTACCACGCCTTCGTTTGAGACTGACGGATTTTTATGTTAGCAGATGTACTTACTCTCTGCAGGAATTTTGGTTGTTACTGTATCCGTGATTCTGGGGCTGCTGTTAGCGCCTTTTCCTGACTTGGGCCCTGTGGTTGGTTCTCGCAGCGGATGGAGTAGGGTGGATTTGGGCTGCTTATATTACGGGCTTCTTATTTTATGGAATGACTTGTTGGAAACTGATTTCACTTTAATTGAGATTTATTATAAACATTAAAACTTACACTTTCACAATTTGAATTTTAAAGAATTTAATTTAATGAATTTTAGTAATTTAAATGAGCTAACGTCCTCCAGTCCCCGTAGGGTAAAGTGCGCAAATTTAGCTCTTTAGTGGTATTTTATTTAAACTTACTGCCCGGATTCTCGCCTAAGTGCAGAGAAAATTAGAATTCTGAGATTCCGGTTCTCTAGATATTTAGAACTAATAACTAATACGTGGCCTGCTGGTTGAACCGAATCTGAACTCGTCTTAAGTGCAGCGCAAATTAAGATGAGTGACTTTTACAAGGCACGGGTCCGTCAATTAAACGCGGAAGTCGAATTAATTGCTCAAAGACCAATACGTGGCCTGCCAGTTGAACCAAGTCTGAACTCGTCTTAAGTGCAGCGCAAATCAAGATGAGCGACTTTTACAAGGCACGGGTCCGTCAACTAAACGCGGAAGTCGAATTACTTGATCAAAGACAAGGCGTTGGCAGTTGATCGCCTTTTTAAATACTCGCGGTGCTGAGATTGCAGAAGTCCCTGCTAGTCAACCAGCAGTCGCGTAGCTTATATTTTATTGTGGCTTTCGCGCATGGAGAAGTCTTCCATCTGCGCGGGTGATTTAAATTTAAAGAAAAATTTTGGGGTGGACATAACATTCCCCCGGAAAAGCGAGAAGCTAGTATAGTTTTTCGGTTTTCCTATGGCCACCTTCCCCATAAGCGAGAGCCACTTACAAATTTTGATTTAACTTAATATAATTTGATATAATGAAAAGAGTAACAGTAGGAGGCATCTAGTGCTTGTAATTAAGTTTAATTCATATTTTAATTTTGCAATGCATTGCATTGTACATATTTTGCTGACAAATTATTTTTTTTTTTTTTTTTTTGCTTGCTTCTCGAGTTCGCGTAGTCGGGTTGAGTGTTAGTGTACTTCAAACCGTGGCCTGTTGTAAGGATATTCTCCTCAAAAAAAATAAAAATATGTATACTTGTGAGGTGAATTTTGAAGGCTATGGTACCTGGTACCAGATGGTCCTAATGATGTATGGGGAGAGGGTAAGTAAAGCATTATTTTAAAATTGATAACAAAAATTTGTATATAGAAAAATAAAAAAATATAAATTTTTTTTTTTTTTTTTTTTTTTCCAGGATTTGAGAAGGGCGATTCGTCTCTTAGCGGGGTTGGCTCGTCCTATCCATCCGAGAGAGGCCTTATTTTCGGCTTCATGCCTGGTGACCCTGTTTGGCTCTCTGCCTCCCGAAGTCGTGGATGCAGTTGTCCACGTAATCTTGTTCAGCGAGGAAATATTCTTCGAATGCAGGTTCCGTCATTAGATATTTTGACGTAGGCTGAATTGTCAATGTTGATAATTGATCTCCGATTTTCTCGGCCTTGGGAAGTGATTTTAGTTCATATGATAACCACGGCGTCTGGTCGAAGAGTGGTACGGTTATTATTATCAGGAAGTGGCCGTTCGATTTTCCTGTTTCTACTTTCGACACCTTCGCTAGCGTGCTGATATCCATGTGGTCCAGGGGTTGTGGCGGATTTAAGGTCGGATGTTTTTTGATCATGTCCGCGGTGGCTTGGTTTACTTGTTTAGCTGACACCGTTAGGTAGGTCAGTTTTCCCCATTTTGCTTCCTCTATGGCTTTTTCTGCATTATTAAGAGTTCTTAGGTGGTTAGTCATTCGGTGAATATTTTCATTGCCGATCATTGAGAACAGTTGAATCCTTTGCATGTCAGTTATTTGTTTATTCGTTGTTTGTTGCAGAGATGCTGAACTTTTTGCTAATTCTTTGATTCGGTTGGTTAGGTTCGTTTCGTGTTTGAGGATTTCGTTGATTTCGCTCTTAATAATGTGGGTGTTATTTTGAGATAGGTGTACGAGTTCCCTGTTGTCTTGATATAACTTGTCTAGTTCGTTGGAGATATGTTCTTTGTCGCTGTAGTCCATGGTTCCGAATAGTTTTCGCGCAATCGAGCCTACGAAGCCGAACCACGGTGCTCTTTTGGTGCGATTCTGTGGACGTAGTTTTTCGAGTTGAGGATCTTCGAGGAATTGCCTTAGCCGGTGTTTTGCTTGTTCGATTTCAGCATATATTTCCCGGTGTGTATTTGTTCTTAGGTACGACACACAGGATGAATGATTGAATTTTTGAGCGCATATCCCATAAGCTTCCCATATGTTTTGATTTAAGTAGGGATAGAGAGTTACTAGTTTTTCGATGTTTATTGAGCTGATGATTTGCCATTCTTCCCTGATGAGGTGGACTCTTTTGAATGGATCGTATAGTAGGCCCGGATTCGTCTCCATGGGTTTTATTTTCACTTCGTCTGCTCCCCATGCCAGGTATCCGATTCCCAGGAGGAGAAGTGGTTCAAGGATCATATTAAAAATTTTTTTTTTTTTTTTGTAGATTTCTGCGTCTAGGTATGTGTATATTTACTGAAACAAACAATCTAAGTTCTTTTTAGTCGAAATTTTCGCGGCTGGCTGGTTTAGCCTTATTCGGGTGGATTAGTTTCCGTTTTCCGTTTTCTTTTTCTATTGTTAAATTTCCCATTTCGTTTATTTCAACTATTTTAAATGGGCCAGTATAGTGATGATCTAATTTATTTTTTCTAGGTTCTTTTAACGTATACACGAAGTCTCCTACGTTAAATTTTACGGGGTGTATATGTTTGTCAAATCGGATTTTTGACTCGTGTTTAGCTTTCGTTAGGTTTTCCGCAGATATTCGTTGAATTTCGGAGATTCGGTTAATCAGGTCGGCTAGATAATCGTTATATGATTCGATTTTACTGAAGTCGGGAAATTGAGTTGGACTACGCGCTTTTCTTCCGTACAAAATTTCATATGGTGTGAATTTCGTAGCCGTATGTACAGTGGTATTATAGTTAAGCATAGCCATTGGGATGTATCGATCCCAGTTACTGAATTTATCTACGTAAGCCCGGAGGTAGTCGACTAAAGGCTGGTGAGATCGCTCCAAGGCTCCGTTAGATTGAGGATAGTAAGAGGAAGTTGTTATTCTTTGGATTTTCAGTGCTTTGGCTAATTGTTGTATTAATTTGCTCGTGAATGAGGTGCCCTTGTCTGATAGAATTACGCGAGGGCACCCATAAAGGGCAATATAATGATTTAATAAGGCGTCTGCGACAGTTATTGCTCTGATATCTGGGAGAGGAACTGCTGCAGCTGCTTTGGAGAAATTGTCTTGGATCGTTAGGATGTGAAAGTTACCGTCAGGGGTCATAGGTAGGGGTCCTACCGTGTCTATACTAATTTTCTCGAAAGGTTCAAAGGGTGTATCTGTGATGGACATAGGTTGTTTGGTCTTTATTCGCGTGAGTTTATTTTTCTGACAGATTTCGCAAGCTCGGATATAATTATAGATATTGTCTTTCATTCCTGGCCAGTAATATCTTTCACGAATGCGCCAATAAGTTTTTACTACGCCTTTGTGGCCGCCTATTAAGCTGTTATGATTTTCTTCGATTATTTTAATTCGTAGGGATTCATCTGGTACCTCGACATTCCCTTCGCACAAAGTAATTGTTAGTGGGCAGTCTCTTAATTCTTGTAGTAAATAAGCTTGGATGTTAAGGTCATCGAACTCATCTCCTTGTTTTGCACAGCGGAGTGAATGAATGTCATGTTTGTGCATCGACTGTCGAAGGTTTCTCAATCCTTCGATCAGGTCTGTTGGGTCTAGTTTTTCGAAATGTTTTGTCTTAATAAATACCGTGAAGATTTTACAACGACCTAATTTGGTGACAAATACATCCCCTTTTGTAGGTTTTGAGGCATGAAGGTCTTCGGCATTTATAAATTTTAAGTCATGGAGCAGCTTCGCTACAGGTTTTATTATTTCGCAGTCGGCCGCTAAGAAATGTAATAAATGGTCTCGGGCATAAGTGAGCCCATCTCGGCTGATTGCAAATTTTATTTTTATCTCGGGACCTTTTTCAGGTATACTTTCGTCTGAACTAGAGGGTGAAGATATTTTTGGTCGATTACATCGTTCGGCAAAGATATTTTCAGCTTCTTCGAAAGTTGGAGGGTCGAAAGCGATGAAGGGTGGTCCAAATCGGTGTGTCCCTACATCATCCCCCACTGTTTTATTCCCGCATGTTGTTAACTTATTTAGGGTTTTATCAGATTCGTGGGATTTTTCCGAGTTATTATTATCTGGTGGATTGGTTGATTTAATCCTTTGTGGTAAATTATTTATTTGTTCTACCCGTTCTGGTTCGATAGGGGTGTTACTCGTGTTGCACGGTTCAAGTTCGATTATTTCCTGTATTCCCTTGCCGCGTTCGTCTACGATTTGGCGGCTTGCGTGGTCATAATGGATACCCATGGCCGCTAGTTCATCAGGGATGAGGACTCTTCCGAAGATTGGGGTTCTGGGTTCTGGACCGTCTCTCAAATATCCAGTGAATCGGGATTTAATTAAGTTTTGTGGTGTTAGTGAATTTTTATTCATTTGTTTTTTCTTTTTATCGTGAATGTTGATGATGTTTCTGATGTTAGCAATTTCTGCTGAGGTTGCAGGTTCCGGCTCTACGATGACGGGGTGTTCCGTTTCACTGAGAGTTTCATTTTCTTCGCTTCTTTCCGCATCTTCTGGGCTGATGTCGCTGCTTGATTCTGCTTCGAGGTCATTGTCGTTGTCTCTAAGAAACTCGTCGACATTAATTTCAGTTGCAGTATCGTCTACGGAATCTTCTTCGCTTCGCCAGAGCGGAGGCATTTTACTTAGCGATTGGCGGATGTTTTTCGCAGTTTCAGAGCTGGTTCTCTTCATTTTTACTAATTCTTGGGGGGTATAGTTAGTTTTTGCTTCTTCTAGAAGCATTTTTTCTAGAGCTTTTTCTTTGTAAGAATTTTCAGGCGGGGGTCGTTTTTTTATGATTTCGTCGAACATTTTTATTAACTCGATGGTTTTTCGTCTTTGTTTTGGTCGGATGATGTTTTCTCTATTCTTTTCTACTTCTTCGTCCCTCTCTGCTTCGTCGTCCCCCTCTTGTCCCATATCTGGTTGGGTAATCGCGGAGGTCCCGGGAGTTAAGGCTGGCAAGAAAACATCATCGTCCCCCTCTTTTTCGTTTCCGGTTTTCTGCGACTTGGGATCATCTATAGTTAACTCAAGGTTGCTATTTTCGAAGTAGTTTATTTTGGGAGGGACTCGTGTTTTTCCCATTTCCCTTTTCCTAAGACGAGAAGCGATTGTTTCTCTGACTTCGGGGCGCTGCTGATTCTTGGTCTGTTTTTCGATCCGAGAGGACGACCAGGGCGCTTGACCCATAGAATCGCTTCTTCATCCGAGAGTATTTTACGAGAGTTTTTATGGTAGTATTCTCCATGATGGGCAGTGCCAAATATTCGTTTTCGGTGGTATTGTTATTTTCATTTTCTAAGGGCTCGGGGCGACCTTCGGGGTTGTATGAGAGTCCTTCTGCATATTGTTCGGTGATTTTGTGCCGAACTATGACAGTAAATTTGTATTCGCTTAATCTGGACCGCCATTTAGCTTGCCTTTCGGTGACAGTCGTGCTGTCCCTTAGCCAGGTGACACAAGGGCTGCTCGTTATTAAAGTAAAGTGTTTTTGGAGATACGGTCGAAATTGTTGGATGGCATAAACTACTGCAAGGCATTGCTTTTCGATGTCAGTGTATCGGGTTTCGGTGTCGTGAAAGACACGTGAAACACATGACACTATTTTCTCTCCGTCTCTTTTTAAGTCATCGTCCCCTTCTGTTGTCTGCTGACTGAGGATTCCGGATATCCCTGAGTCTGACGCGCTGACAGCGAGGATGAAGGATTTGTTAAAATCTGGGTATTTGAGGAATGAATCTACGCAGAGGGCATTTTTGATATCATCGAATGCCTTTTGTGCTTCCTCGGTCCATATGAAGGGCTTCGTTTTTCGCGTGAGATCTGTTATAGGTTTAGCCCTTTCCGCGAAGTTTTGTATGAATCTTCGGTAATAGTTTGCAAGTCCCATAAATTTCCTGGCTTCCGTATGATTTCTAGGTCTTGAGGCATTTTTAAGTGATGAAATCTTTTTAGGGTCTGGTTTTATGCCTTCTTTCGTTATTACGTGACCTAAATAATCTACTTCAGGGCAGAGAAATTTACATTTTTCGGGTTGGAGGGTGAGACCAGCTTTTCTCAGTCTATTGAATAATCTTTGCACTCTCACCCCATGTTTTTGTAGGGTTTTTCCATAACTGACTAAGTCATCGATATAAATAAACAATTCTGTCCCTTTTAATCCGCTTAAGGTGGAATCCATCATCCGTTGGAAGATAGATGGAGCGCATTCTAGTCCAAAAGGCATGCAACGATATTCCCAGTGCCCGTCTGGAGTAGAGAATGCCGTTTTTGGTGCGTCCGCGGGGTGCATCGGGATTTGGTGGAAACCCATGGCGAGATCAAACACGCTGAAGAAGTTAGCGTCGCCTAATTGGTCTAATATATCGATAATTAGAGGTAAAGGATAGGCGTCCCCTCTAGTGATTTTGTTTAATTGCCTAAAGTCAATAACCATTCTATATTTTTTTATAGAGGGTCATTTGATTTTTTTGGTACAATCCACAAGGGTGAGTTGTACGGCGAGTTAGATTTTCTGATTATTCCTTGTTTTTCAAGATTTTCGACCTGCCTGGCGATTTCTTCCCGATGTTCTGGGGGAAATCGATATTGTTTTATTCTCACCGGTTCGTTGGTGGTGGTTTCTATCCGGCAGGTGAAATTCTTGGAACGACCTAATTTATCTCCGGGGAGGTGAAATACGTCGTGATTATTTCTAATGAGATTCAGAACTTGTTCTTTTTCTTCCTGATTTAGGTGATCTACAGGTATTTTCTGAAGTAAGATCTTAATACGTTCTTGTTTGTCTATTACACGATTGGAGTTTTCTATAGAAGAGTCGTCGGATTCATCCCCCTCTGAACTGGGGTTATCGAATTCGAATTCTTCGAGTGTTTGAGGTCCTATATCGATATCTACTGGGTTTGAATTGAGGTTGATGACCATGCACATGGCATACCCGTCATTTACCTTGACAACGGCTTCTCCTCCGAGTACCCCTTTTGGAAGGTTCATTCGGGGGAGGTATCCTTCGTCTTTTTCAAACTCTTGGATTGGTACTGATATTGATATTCTCATTCGAGGTGGTAAGGTGTAGCTGGAAGAAGGCTTTGTTTCGAAGCTAAAGGGTGTCGGTTTCGAAGGGCAGGATAATAAAACTAGGGTTTGGTTATCATAAGAAATTTCCGCCTTTTCAGCTTCGAAAAGTTGTTTCCCAGAATTCCCACTCCAGGGAATGGTAAATCTTCCAAACAGACTTGAAATTCTACATCAATATTGAGGATTTTTAAGGTGGTCGTTCCTAACGTTTCGAAAGTGCTATCACTGAGTCCTCGGAATTTCCTAGCTTTTCCGGTGTCGATAATTATTTCGGGTTTTAAAGCGGATGCATTGATGAGGCATACATCCCCCCCGGTATCAATGAGGAAGCGTTGATAATTGCCTAGGAGTGAGTTACACGACACGTATATTTTTGGCCCAATTCCTAGAGCGAGGACTTTTTGCTCTGGGAACTTCCTTGGGTTAATTATAGGGATGGGTTGTATTGGTTTATTTTTCATTACTAAGGTATTCCAGTAAAACGAGATGGTTACGCGTTCTCGAGTATAGAATTCATTTCCGAGTATGGCCTTATAACCTCCGGGTGGTTCTGATACGAGATGGAAGGTAATTTTTGTTCCGAATACTTTTAAGTTTATTGAACCGATTATGGGCATTGAGCTAGTAGCGATGCCTCCTACTACTCCTGTATTTTCGTTGTTACAGAGGACTTCGTTGCATAGTTCTTCGATGCAGAGTAGGTTGAGGTCAGAGCCGGTGTCCAGGAGTGCGTTTACCCCTCCATTACGAAATGCTGGGCTTCGTATATGGACCGAGGAGCCTTTTCCGGTCGTTAGACATTTTGGTTTGTCCTTCCCTGGACTCGTAATTCTCCTGCCGTCATCAATGGCGGGTTCTGTTGAACGAGTGGTGGTTTTACGTTGTTCGGATCGGGTTGTTGTTCCGATCTCTGATGGGTTATCATTTCGTTCGTTTCTGGATGGTGTTCTAGGTCCGGCTTCTGGGAGTTTTGGAGGATTGGGCGGGGGTGTTGATTTTGGAACCCCCGATATGGACCCTTTTGGTACTGTTGATAATTGTTGAGGTGCCTCGACGGTGTAATCAGAGACGGGACGGGCATACTCGCCATTGCCTCTTGTTGACGAGCGCCCATTCCGTTTAAAGGGTCGTAGGCATCTCGACGTTCTCCCTTCGGACAAAACGGACAATTACAGACTACTGAAGGGTCCTTTTTATGTCGTAATTTGGCTTCTTCAGAATCTTCGTCGTCTTCGAAGCGAACCGCTCTTTTAGTGGGACCGTTTACTCCAGGGTGATAACGATTTTGATTGAAATTTTGAAAGGTTCTAGGTTGATAGTAATATTGATTTCTCGGTGTATATTGTGGGTTTCGTTCGGTTCCGAACGCGAAAGTGGAGCCTAAAATCTGCTGTTCCCTCTGATAATTCGGACCGTAGTAATTCTCTTCATAAGTGTCAGGGTATGGGTCTTCATAGTAGTCCGTCGGATGTACTAGTCTATGAGTGAATGTTTCTGGGACTTGTCTGTATTCGTGGTATGATAAAGTGCGAGGCAATTCGCGATAATTACCTCGGTCATCGTAGTCACGAGAAGATCTCGGCATCTGTGGATAGTGTCTATTACCGTCTTGTCCCTTTCGTCTGTGAAATTCTACGGAGGGCGGTAGGGATTCGCCTGGTATAACTCCGTCGTCTCTCATTGCGCGTCTACGGTCTGGTCTTCTGTACGCGTCATTTTCGATGGCCTTGTACATGTCGTCTAATGTTTCGGCTCTTCTCATTTTACATAGGCATCGTAAAAAGTCTGGTAAGTATTCGTAGAAAGTAGTGGCCGCTGTCTTTTCGAAAGTTCGTTTTACTACAGCCCTATCATCTTCGGGAGCATTAAGTTCGATACGCCGGACCATTTCGCTTAACCGAAAATAGAAATCTTCGATATTTTCAGATTCTTTTGGGGCTGCGGCAGCTAGATTTTTCTGCCACGTGGTGTATGGGTCGCCTCTTTTTAACTTTCGCCCTAGGATTAGTAAAATATCTTCAACAGAAGCTAGTTCTGCATGTTCTATTAATCTTTTAGCTCGTCCATATAGTTTTTGTGCTACGCGGCGAGCGAAAAAGCCCTGATTATCAGCTGGAATGCTGGGTAACCAGTTTCTTACTATTCCGTCAAATAATTCGAAATCTTTTATCGCGGTTGGACCTTCTCCGTTAAAATACGGGAGTGCATCATGTAATTCTTTAGCGAGGGTTTGAATTTGGGTATTGAGGTTTTCCTCGTTTATAGAGGTATCAACGCGGAAGGTTCTTCTTTCCATGGCTCTAAACGGGAAATCGTTAGAGCAAGGCACGAAAAACGTTCCGGATTCGTCCTCGAATGGTTCCACGATTTTTATTTGATTAAATCGTCTTAAATTTAGCTATTCTGTGTAAGAGAGGTATTTAAAGAAGGGTTACAAGGGAGGTTTGTTCAAGAGAAGAAAAAGAAAAATTTTGATTTTATCTCATTTAAATCGCGATGTATTTTTATTCGGTCACTAGGTAAGTAGGTCAACAGCTGTAGAGTACAATGACACGAAAGAAAGATTAGTTATCGCGGTGTATGGTTACCGAGTGACGAGTACGGTAGTGTAAGTAAGGAAGAGTTGATAGTTGAATTTGTAGTAGACAATTTTACGTTGAAATGAGAGAAGATTTAAATGCCTTTAATTAAGCCAAAAGAATTTTAACTGATTTGAATAAGTAATTCCCGTGTTCGAATGAATATTCAATAGTGGAGAATAGTTTAAGGAGGTCAAACAGGAGGTTAAAGGGAATTAATATGTATAATTCGGAAAGATATTAAAAGTAGAAAGGATAAGGTTTAGATTTTCGGATAAATCTATTTGCAATGGGGATTTAGATGTCGTGTAGACGGGTTTAGATGAGCATTGATAGGGTTTTGGGTTTGTCTAAATTTTAGTATTTTTTGTAAATTTCCGGGATAGCCTTAACGTTTTCTAAGATTTTCGGACCGCCAGCCTGATTGACGACTACCTTATTCGCGGGTTCCGTATCTTCTTCCCAATATTTAGTTTCGATAGGAGGGCGGTGGTATATTCTGCCGTTAACGAAATCGGAATGTATCTTTTTCAGATGGTATCGATAGCCCGACCGTCTACTCTTTCCCATTAACTTTTCTCGAATTCCGGAAAAATTTTTATCGATTTTAACCCAACATAGTAAAAGTGTTCGAAAATTTTGAATCGTAAAATTGTAATTTTATCGATTGATGATAGGGGATTATAGTTTTCTTATAATTAATATGGGTTAATATTACAAGTATACAAATATAAAATTTGTTTTATACCCTTGTGAGTGTGTAATCTAGAGAAGGTGCTAAATTCAAAGCACCCTTCCCAAGAGTTTTGTGAGAGCTTCTTTCGTAAAAGAAAGTGCTAATTAAAGCACCTTTCTAGTACTAGGAAACTTCTGTGAGAATTTTGTCACATGAGGTGCTAGGTTCACAGCACACTTCTCTTAAAATGTAGTGTAAAGGTAAGGGATAAAAAAAATTTTCAAAATTTCGAAATAAATAGAGTTTAATGTTAGTATTGCTTAGTTAGCAAAAATAATTTCTTTATTTCGCAATACCGAATTAAAATAAATTTTGCTGACAGGAATTGCGATTGCAAATTCCGTTTGGTGTTAATCAACTCTGGCATATACGCGTCAGCGAATTCCTTTTGCGGTAATTTATTGTCTAAAGAATGTACGCTAAGGTCAAAAACCGATTGCGAAACAATATTATTGGAGTTCTATAACTTTTGAAGGAGAATTCCAGGCAAAGAAAAAAATTTTCGAAATATAGAATTTAAATTATGTCGAAATATAAGAGAAAATTTTCGTAAGACTCAAAATTCGTTCTAAAATAAAAATTGAAATTACGTCAAGATTGAACAAGATTATAGATTAAATTTACACGGTGAATTTACTTTACTTTACTAAAAAATTGAATAACGAACGAAAATTGTTAGAGTTTTTAAATTTTCTCAAACGGAAGTTAAATAATTTCGTATTCGAATCCCACCGCTGCCACCAGTGTTCTTTATGTTATGTCCAAGGGCGTTTTTAGAGCGGTAGCGTAAACGATGGAGGTTTGGACTAACAGTTTAAAGAATACGCAACGGAGGTTTTAATTCCGTTGTTGTAATTATTTATGTGGGACGTTTTCGAGATACGAACTTACCACGCCTTCGTTTGAGACTGACGGATTTTTATGTTAGCAGATGTACTTACTCTCTGCAGGAATTTTGGTTGTTACTGTATCCGTGATTCTGGGGCTGCTGTTAGCGCCTTTTCCTGACTTGGGCCCTGTGGTTGGTTCTCGCAGCGGATGGAGTAGGGTGGATTTGGGCTGCTTATATTACGGGCTTCTTATTTTATGGAATGACTTGTTGGAAACTGATTTCACTTTAATTGAGATTTATTATAAACATTAAAACTTACACTTTCACAATTTGAATTTTAAAGAATTTAATTTAATGAATTTTAGTAATTTAAATGAGCTAACGTCCTCCAGTCCCCCGTAGGGTAAAGTGCGCAAATTTAGCTCTTTAGTGGTATTTTATTTAAACTTACTGCCCGGATTCTCGCCTAAGTGCAGAGAAAATTAGAATTCTGAGATTCCGGTTCTCTAGATATTTAGAACTAATAACTAATACGTGGCCTGCTGGTTGAACCGAATCTGAACTCGTCTTAAGTGCAGCGCAAATTAAGATGAGTGACTTTTACAAGGCACGGGTCCGTCAATTAAACGCGGAAGTCGAATTAATTGCTCAAAGACCAATACGTGGCCTGCCAGTTGAACCAAGTCTGAACTCGTCTTAAGTGCAGCGCAAATCAAGATGAGCGACTTTTACAAGGCACGGGTCCGTCAACTAAACGCGGAAGTCGAATTACTTGATCAAAGACAAGGCGTTGGCAGTTGATCGCCTTTTTAAATACTCGCGGTGCTGAGATTGCAGAAGTCCCTGCTAGTCAACCAGCAGTCGCGTAGCTTATATTTTATTGTGGCTTTCGCGCATGGAGAAGTCTTCCATCTGCGCGGGTGATTTAAATTTAAAGAAAAATTTTGGGGTGGACATAACAGAGACATTTGGCGAAAAAACAACTTTACTCAAAATTTCTTTACGCAAGGCCATCTTTATTAAAAATCTGAATTTTCAGCATAAAATAAAAATGACAACTCTACTCTATTCTTTCATTAGGGTAAGTGTGGGTATTACCGCGGCTTAATGTGTACGTCTAACTTTAAAATCATATTTCAAACATTCACTATAAAATATCGTCTTAATTTTTTTTTCTTATCGATAATCAACTTATTTTAAACTATAAAAAAGATTAAGAGTATGATTTAATGTTGAATTTATTAAATAATCAACATTTGAAAAAAAATTGCAAGTGCTAGTATTACCGCGGACCTTAAAATGACTTGTGACAATTAACGCGCTACAATTATTGTGGATGTTACAATTACCGTGTGACAATTACCGCGGAATCTGATGAAACAAAAATTAATAGAATAAATTATAAGGACAAACGTTTAATAAAAACAACATAGTTTTTTTTTTTATAAAAAATGAACTTTTAACTTTAATAAGGCACAGCATGTTTCAATTTTGGTATATCTGCCAATCGTAAATTTTCATGCTTGTAATTACACTTTTTTTTTTAAAGCTTATATTTTTAACTTGCTTTTTTGTATTTTCAGAACTTTTTTTAGTTTTTGCCATTGTACCTGTTTACTATAAGATCAACAACACGAGATATTTTAATTTTAAGTTTATAACTAAGTACATTTCGGCAGGTTGACAACTGTACTCCAAATTACTCGACTCTATGCCAGCTTTACTCAAGGAGCATCCGTAACTCGAAATTTTTAATATCACGGTGAAAACAACTGTACTCCAAATTACTCAACTACATACCAACTTTACTCAACAGCATGTGGCTGTAAATGAAAAACTTTTTTTCAATTCGCACTGTATTCAAAGCCAACAGTATTCAATGCAGAGTTTACTCAGCGCTGAATAGATAAATAAGCAAGCCTCGGTAAGAACGAATTCAATCAGAGAGAAATGACCATATGGTGCTGTATGGAGATTCCGAAATCATCTTGAATTAATCAAGATAATATTTAAATAGATTGAACTTGGTAATAAATATAAACTAGTCATTACTTATTAGATTTATTTATAGAAAAAAAAACTAGTCTATTTTATTATACCTTTATAAATAATTATAAAAATTATAAAACTTGGGTTAAAAATATTTAAATATTAATGAAAATATTTTAATTTTGATAATTATGGTCCAAGATTTATTTAAAAAATTAGTTTGTTTATAAAAACTTTATAATATTTTATTAGTTAAAATTAAGACAATTTTATTATAAAATAACATTTTGTGCACAATTGTTAGCTTAAAATAATTAGGTTTAAAAACAAGTATGTGAAAAAAATTGCTTCTAGAAATATATTTCTAAAAACTTGATTGTGTTGAATCAATAATACTCGTTTTATTATTAATTAAATATTATTACTAACTATAATTAACTTAATTAATAAAAAAACTCTTATTATTGACTCAACACGATCAAATTTTAAGAAATTATTTTTATGATTTTCTTTTATTTTTTTAATCTAAACCTGCACTATGGATGATTGGTAAATATTTTAATGTTTCGTGATTTTTCACGACAGAGTGGACAGCGATCTCCAATTTTTCGATTGCACTCATTGCAAATACATAAATGACCGCATTTAATAAATGCCCAGACAGCAGCCCGAAATCTACAGCAGCAGCATATGCTTGTCCCTTCCGGAATAATCTCTGAAAATATTAATTTAAATTTGTTAAGAAAAATTGATTAAATTTCATATAATAATTTCTAAGTAAAATACCTTCGTCGTCACATGCTGAGTTACTTTGAATTACTGTTAAGCCAGACGTTGACAGACTAGACTGTGACATACTAGAACTTGACAAATTTGCCATCGCCGGGCTAGAACCGGCGGGGGCAGACGCAGACGATTCGTTGACTGTTAAGCCAGACGTCGACGGGCTAGACTCTGACATCCTACGACTTGACAAATTTGCCATCGAAGAACTAGAATCGGATGGCTCAAACGCAGACGAATTATTGAAAGTTAAGCCAGATGGTGTGGTCGCACGGCGATCAGTCCCTGAAGTTACTAAGGAGTTAATGAAGTAATCTGTAACAAATCCAATTATTTATTAAATTGTTTCATAAGATGGCCAAATGAAAACTAAAAAAATAATTAATGAAAAATTACCTTCATCATCACTATCCGATGAGATTATTAAAGTGTCATCTAAAGCACTCGCATTTTCCGATGATCCTGCAACCGTGTCATCAATCACAGCTTCAGCTGACATAGGCTGTCTTGGCATAGTCGGTCCCGTTGATGAGGTTCTTGGAGTGAACCTATCTGGGTAGGTACGTTGATTAATGACATTAGGCAGATCCTGCAGATCCGTTAATCGAGGCACTCTAATATTTAAACCTAGATGAGTTTAAGAGAAAACAGAGTAAAAAAAAATATATAAAGTAAGATTATTCATGAATTTTAACAACTATAGTGAAACATAGTTATTAAAGACAAGAAATCTTACTAGCTTCACTGGCAACAGCACGCAAAATTAAATCCTGCTGATAGCGGTCAACAGAAGTTGCCAAAAAATCTTGAACTGTAATTTGTGAAGCGAGCAAATTACTTCGCAGTTGGTCAATATTTCTGTTTGAAAATTGATTGTTACCCTTGTGGAAATAATTCTCTGAAAAAACTCTTGAAAAGTTTTTATAACTCTGAATAAGACTTTTCGAAAGTCTTCACATCCCTAACTAAGTAAAGGAAAGACTTAATAAGTCTTCAAAACTCTGCAATACTCTTCAAAAGTCAAATTTTCCCTGCAATTTCGGAATTTCTCAAAGAGTTATTAAGACTTGATAAGACTTGTTCAGTTTTACAGGAAAAGAAGAAAATATTTCTTTTCAAAAAAATTACTTATCAGAATTAAATAAAACTATAAAAAAGAATTAATGCATGTTTTAAAAAATTTTTTTAAATAATATTTTCATTACGAAAATACTTTGATGGGCATCGAATCACTCATAGTTGAGCAAGTCAAAACATCAACAGCAAATGAAGTGCACTTGATGTTGGAAACAGATACTACTCAAAGAGTAAATCCAATCGGTATTTAATTTGGACTATCAAATATTAAAGTCAACTTTCTAGGTAGGAAAGAATTTTCTATCCACACGCTATCTGCTGGAATTAATTGATACCTAACATATTTTAGTTTACGAATTTACAGTTAGAATCTTTGAGTGTTCTTAGTTTCTAATAGGTGGCATGTGGTTAGAAAATTCTTTCCTACCTAGAAAGTTGACTTTAATATTTGATAGTCCAAATTAAATACCGATTGGATTTACTCTTTGAGTAATATCTGTTTCCAACAGCAAGTGCACTTCATTTGCTGTTGATGTTTTGACTTGCTCAACTATGAGTGATTCGATGCCCATCAAAGTATTTTCGTGATGAAAATATTATTTAAAAAAATTTTTTAAAACATGCATTAATTCTTTTTATAGTTTTATTTAATTCTGATAAGTAATTTTTTTGAAAAAAAATATTTTCTTTTCCTGTAAAACTGAACAAGTCTTATCAAGTCTTAATAACTCTTTGAGAAATTCCGAAATTGCAGGGAAAATTTGACTTTTGAAGAGTATTGCAGAGTTTTAAAGACTTATTAAGTCTTTCCTTCACTTAGTTAGGGATGTGAAGAATTTCGAAAAGTCTTATTCAGAGTTATAAAGACTTGTCAAGAGTTTTTTCAGAGAATTATTTCCACAAGGGATATAATTATCAAATTTATTTTAAACAAATGACAATCGAATAGAATAAATTTAGTTACAACAAAAATTCATCATTTCTAAGTCAAAAAAATATTGGTTCCGAATATATATATATACATATATATATATAACTAAAAATTATTATTATTACTAAAAATTTATATATATATATTAAAAATTTTTCATGAATATACATTAATATTACTTACGTAGAAGTACATTAAGAGATGGGTTATTACGTCTGCATAGACGGAGTAATTGTTCTGTGTAATTTTCCGTGATGTTCTGAATACGTAATGGACCGCTTTGCCTGAAGAACCCATCGAATCGCTCTATGTGTCGAAGGAAAATGGCTACACTAGGGTACTCTTCTTCAATTCTAAGTCCTGCCGCTGATGTAAGTTGGAAGGCATCAGGTCGATAATCGTCAGGAACAAGCGGCAAGGACCATGATAATCTTAGAGCGTGATCATTAATACGGAGTGGCAGGTTTAGTGAACACCAATTTTGGGTAAAATTCTGATGAAAATTCAACAAATTAAAATTTATTACAATTACAGTAATTTAATTAAAAAAAAAAAAAAAATAATAAATAATTCTTTAACATATGATTTTTTTGAATTTATTACTTTAAAATAGTAGGAATAAATTTATTAGGCAAATATTTTGTATAAAAATTACCCATTTTAAAATAGAAAAAATAATTGCGTCAAGAAAATGACAGCAGAAAATACAATCATTTTATATCGGATATTCAGATTTTTTTTTTTTTTTTTTTTTTTTACATCAATAAAATTCATTAAAGAAGCTGATATTTTATTAGTAGAAAAAATTTTTTTTTCCCCTTGTAATTATTTTCATTTAATTTTTTTCAAGAATAAAATCTAATTTTCTTATTTATAAGCCTATCAAAATGTTATTATAAATAATTATTATCAGCAGTAGTATAGCTCAAATTCAACAATTGTTTCATAAAAAAAATATATGTGAAATAAACAGTCAAGTTAATGCGAAAATAAAAGCTCCCCATCTAAATTAAATTTGTCGAAATGAATAATACTTTCTAAGAGATAAATTTCTTTTTTTCTTTGGTAAGTATATATATATATATATATATTTAATGATATAAAACCAAATTCCAGAAATCTCTAAATCAGCTTCTTTGACTTAAAAGTGCAATAAAATGTTATTATAATATGAATTCTATATTACAAAAATAACGCTATGTTATCATAAAACATCTCACTACGCTAAGCACTCGCGCATGGTCTTAAAATTATTCTTCGGTTTTCTGATTTATTTTCAAAATTTTGATATTAAACTAAGTTTACTAACTGATGAATTTTATAAGATAAGAGATAATGAACATAAAAGTATTAAAAAAAATGAAAGTATTAACAAAAATGTAACTTTTAGTGCTATGTAAATATATATTTTAAATTCAAGTAAATATTTTAAATAATTTTTTTTTCAGTAGATATGCTACCATTTTTCGAGTATCATCACAGGATACGATTTTCTTGATAATGAAAAGAAATTTATTTATTTCTTTATTAATTTTATATGCCAAGGCGTTAGTCGAATTACAAATTGTTACAACAGCAGAAGATAAAAGTAGATATGATTATATAAATCGTTCGTTAACAATCATTTAAATTTATAAAATAATAACATGTGTAATATCAAAGAAAAAATTATATACAAATGAATCTTTTTTGATTTGTGGTAGAATTTTTTTTCTCTCTTTGAATAATAATATCCTTTGTCTTTATTGAAATTTTTTTTAATATTCAGTTTTCTTAGTTGTTAGTAAATTAATATAAATTAGTTATAAGAATTCTGAATAACAAACTTGATAATTTTCTTATTTTCTGCATAATTAACTGCACATAAGGATAACTGAAGAAAGTATATTGTAAACAGCATTTACTTTTTTTTTCTTCATTTATATCAATATTAAGATATCTTAATAATTTATAAGTGCTTTTCGAATCGCACATTAAAACAAGTCAACAAAGAGTACTACGTTTTATATCAATAAATAATTATTAAAGTAGTTCATAAATAATTATAACTTTTATAACAGAGTGTTTCAATCGATAACATTTTTTGTTAAATAGATAACGCTATTTGTTGTACACTTTGAAATATTATTAATTTTTTTCCGTTTAATTTTATTCTATTGTATGGAATTTAATTTGTACTTACCCGCATGACTTGCATCCATGTAGCTTCAATCCTACATGTGGGGAAGCTGCTGCGGATCGCTCCGACAAGATTTCCATCCATTGATGTCACGACAGTACGTATGTTATTCGTTAGGCGAGGATTAAATTCCAAGAACTGCCGAAAAATAGATCTATATAGTTCTTCTGATTGTGCACTGCACAAAGATAGCATCAATGGGATGGTCTGTACGAAGAAAACATAAGAATTATATATAATAATAATCATCATATAAATTTTTATTGAATTATAATTAATTGAATAATTAAAAAAAAATTACTGTCAGTTCAAAATATTAAATATAAATTAATATTAAAATATTAAATATTAATTATTTAAAAAAAAAAAAGTTAGCATCTGTTAGTTTATCAAACCAGCTTACGAACGTTTATTTTTTCAACAACTTTGATTATAAAAGCATTTTTTCTAAATACCGAGTTCAAATTTATTTCTTCATCTAATTATAAATATATATATATTTTTTTTAATTATCAATATATGAAAAATTTATTAAATTCAATAATCAAAATAAATTGTATGCTTTATAATATTTAAATAATGGGTGTCAATAACGAGTTCATAATTTCCAAGTTGAATCTCTTATTGACAGCCATTCGACAGCGTTACGATAGTAAATATTAGTTATTATCATTTTTAAAAAAGAATTTGATTATTAAAAATATTTTATGAGACATTACCACGAACAAAATTCTACGATATTGATACTTGATTCGTTAAAAAAATATCAAATCTCTAATAGTATCAATAATTGGGGCTTCTACCTTATGTTTTAATTATTGAGTTTAAATTTTACTCACGGATTCCGCTCGGTAAACGAGTACCATCAGTAAATGACTTAACCTAGGTGAAGTCGGAACGAGCTGCAACACAACGAATTAAATTTTTTTTTTTTAATTTTATTTTTATTGAATATATTAAAATATTTGAAAATTCACTCTCATCGAAATATCAATGTAAATTGTATTTTCTTCCATTCGTTGAAGTAAACTCATGTTGGCAAAAATAAATGCTGTACTTTGATCTCCACTGTGAACCGTACCACGAAAGACATTATTTGTAACGGTTAGGTTGTTTAAAATTACACCTAACTCTGTCAAACTTTTTATTTGTCCTCTTAATCTTATATCTGCGATTGGTCTTCTATCATTCGGAATAGTTGGATAAGGCAAATTACGAGCTCGTCGTGCCGTACCTCTACCTCGTATTCTGTAAAATATGATTATTATAATAATAAAAATGCATGCACAGCAAAAAAATTTACTTGATTCAAGAGAAAAATTTTTTTATCAAGTAAAATTTCCCTAAATCAAGAATATCAAGTTCTTTAAAATTATATACTTGATTCGAGAACTTTTTTTTTCTGTGTGTGAAAGCTAATTTTTTATCAACACTAGTCGCTTACAATGATAGAAGAATTTAATAACCATTGATAAATATTTCTTAACAATTATTAAATTGCACTTAATAAATTACCTATTAACTTTTCATAAATATTTGTTAATTATTAAAAAAATATTTATAAACATTTAATAAATAATTTATCGATTGTTAATAAATTATATTGCAAAAAATTGAATAAAATTTAATAAATAAAATTACCGCTCTCGTCCAATTCTCCCAGGTTGTTGTGGAACTACGTAATCGCGGTCGCGGTCCTCATTTGGGTGATTTAAGTGACAATTCAACAATGATCGCCTAGAATCATTCCAAATCCATAATATGGCAGGACACTGGTTTGTAGGCTTATAAATACAATGATATTTGGTAACTATCAATGATCTTTGAAAGAATTTAAATGTTTCGCCTTGATGGTCTATAAATTGCATTGGAATACATCAACATCATCTCCATTTTCATTCATCTATATAAAAAGGAAAAAAAATGTTTTATAACATAAAAATTATCAGTTATCTAAAAATTTACAGACTTTATGGATCATATATATTTTTTATTTTTTTTTTTTTCGAACAGAATTTATTCATCGTTTAAGCAAATTTTAATTATTAATGAATAAAATAAGTTTCAATAATTTATTTCATATATAATTGTTAGTAAAATATTTTTAATTTTTTTTTTTTAATTAACGAAATAATCAATTACCTTGCAATCTGATAAAAATCAACGAAGCCGTAAACTTAAATAAATACACTTCCGAACCGTAATTTCAAGCAGACTGAGACTAACCACCGAACCAACAACCGACGCCAACGACCAGTACAACCACAACCAGAAATAGAGTTAAGCGGGGCAAGTGTACGCTGGGGCTGAGAGTATCTGCGCATTACACTCTTGAAGCAGGCTCTACTATAGGCCACTCGACAGCCAATCACAATTTTCTTATTTATATATCTATATATATTCTTCTGTGCTTAATATATATATATATATATATATATATATATATATATATATATATATATATATATATATATATATATATATATTTCATCGCTATCGTATAAACATTTCAATGTATTGAACAATGACTTACTTAAAATTTACTTATTCTTATTATTTCGTATGAAGTTTAATATGTCGTTTACGAAACTCCGACTGTTAATAATGGGATTTTTGAATTGTTGAAATAACGCTTAATCAAGTAATAATTTTAATTTACTGATAGTTAGTAATTAAAGCACATGAACCTTATAAAAATCGAAAATAGTACATATAGAAACTCTCTTTTCTTCATAATCAATACCATAATTTGCATATCGGCAAGAGTGATTAGCACTATATAGGGTTATAAAGACCTAAATACGATATGAGCATGCATTACACATATATCAACCGAACCAAAACATTTCGCTTTTCCTTTTCTTTCCTTCATTCGAGTAGTGCGGCTAGATCGTGAGTTAAAATTTCCTCTTTCTATTGCGAAATCGTATAGTGCGTAGTGGTGGGGGAACTTCTTACGTACGGTTTGGTTTCATTGCGCGGCGTCCCGCAGTCGAAGCCCGAGTTTTCGAGTGTGTAGTCCATGCCTGTCCATGCCAGTATTTTATGATCTTCTAATCAGTAGAGTGCGCAGTTTACGATTAATAATTTTCATACAAGGAGTACAACTGATATTACAGTGAGTAGTCGTAACTAATTGATCATAAACTTTTCGCCTATAAATTCGGGCGACAGACGTGTCTAGATAAAACTGAAATTAAAAAATAAGTATTTTATATTTTTTATTCATCATCAAAACATTAAAAAAATTCAGTTATTCAAAATTTTAGAAGGTACGAATTTTGTTGGAAAAAAAATTTCGATTACTCATAATTGATTTCATTAATATAACTAAAAAATTGTCGGAAGAATGAGGCATGGGTCTATTACATACACTATATCCGTGCAGATATTTCATACGCACGGGACACTGGTTACGAGCACCGATACAGTGTATATGTAATAAACCTGTGCCGCATGGGACAAATTCTCACTCAAAATTATCAGATGTACTGATACCAGTGATACCTACGATAGCGATTAATTCGATGTTACCTTCCACGACCAATAGTTTCTCAGCATTTTTGTACGATAACACGATCGTATATTTTGACACTACCTGTGATAAAAGTTTTTGCTATGTAACTTTGATAAGAAAAATTCAGAGTTGTTACATTGTGACCAGAACAAGCGTTATTGTATGTTTTATGCGTAGAATTGGAAAAACTATAAGTGCATTTTTTTCGAAAATATTTAATTCCGTTTCTAATTTAATTAATATAAAAAAATAAAAAATTGTTCAACGTCTTTTGATTCCGCCTTTATATATTCAGTCATCATCTGACATTTTTTAGAATTTTATACTAAAGTATCTGTTTCAATATAGCATTATATTATAGATTATTATCGATTATTTTCACAATATAAAATAATTAACTATGTCTAATAATTATTAAATGTAATAATGTATTAAATAACATCGTTGTGATTATTAAAAAACTCAATGCTTTGATCAATTTTAAACTACTTCATAAATATTCAATGAGTATTTATATTGAGGAGGTCCTTTCGCCATCAATGCTAATTAAAAAATTAGGAATATATGGTTGACCCTGAAGGCCATCCCTGCAACTTCCCACCAATTCTATACCTAAACGCTTGAAATTGCACTTATGATGTTTTAGAGCTCTTCGAGCTCATAAATACAATTTGTGTATTATTTTGAGCTCTCCGAGCTCAAAAAAATAGCTTTTGTATGCTTTTGAGCTCTTTGAGCTCAAAAGTTTGATAGAAGTTTGATGAAACACTATTTTTTTAATTTTCAAATCGCAATAACTTTTGAATGAATGAACCGATTTCTACGCGTTTGGTGGCATTCAACGCAGTTTTTTAAGCTCCATAAAAAATCTTTGAATTTATATTCACAGAGTGGAAAAATTCGGAGTAATTCTGAAAAAACGCTTCTTTCGGTTTTCTTTCGTCAACGATAACTCACGAACGAATTAACCGATTTTGACCGGACTGGCGGCGATCGACGTGGCTTTTTGATGTTAAGAGCTAATTAGTTTTTGAAATTGATCGGTAAAGCCGTTTAAAAGTTATTCCAAAAAAAGTACTTTTGAAAAAATTTTTTTTTGTAGTTTTTTTGCGATTTCTCAAAATCTACCGGTCCGAATCGGTCCAAAGTGTATTGGTAATCTAAGTTTGGTCAAGTCCTTTCGAATGGCACCAACCGCGATAAAATCGGTCGAGCCATTTAAAAGTTATGAGAGGTTCACACACACACACACACACACACACACACACACACACACACACACACACACACACACACACACACACACGCGCGCGCGCGCGCGCGCACGCACGCACACACAAATCTGAGATTTTTAGCGGGAAGTTAAAAATATTAGATCATGCATAAAATTAATTTTTATCTAATAGTTTATGTATCTACTAGTGAAGTTTAATTTATACTTCACCGTGCAAATTTTTGAAAAAAAAATTTCTAAAAATGTTAGTATTTTTTGCGAGTTTTACGAAAAAGTCAGACCTTAACAACTTTCTCAAATTATGGCATTAACCACCGATTAGATGGGGTAAAACAAAACTCAAAATAAGATTTTTGAAATATTCAGGTTTCTTTTTTTGTAATAAAATATATAGGCTGCCGTGGAATTTATGGAGAAATTATAATTATAAAATCACAGAAAATTTATAAGTAACCTACATTTAAATAGCGTCAGAACATTTGGCAACGTTGTGTAGCGCGCGAGCTTCAGACCATTCAATAAATTCAAACTAAACTTTAACGCACTTATGTTTTTCATACATACTTATTAGTTAATTTATTGTTAACAAATTTTCATAATTTATAATCGAAAAATAAAACAATAATTAAAAAATACTAGCATTCCTGTCATGAAATATTAGAATGTTATGGTTTTGTGACTAAACATTTTCAATTAATTTATTTATTTACATTGACTGCAAAAAGTTAAACATGGTTAAGATAATATTGTGCAAATAAAAATGTAAACAGCTGAAATAAATCGTTGCCAAATCACGGACAGGTTACTAACAGCTGATTTACAAAAGTCAAATTAATTTTTATATTTAACTATTTTTTTTTAATTTTCAAAATTTCAACGATTAATGCCTCATATACTATTTATTTTTTAATTTTAGGAATTTTAGTGGGTTTTTTTATTTCAATTTATCGAATATTGACTATACTACAGTTGTTGTGACTCAACTGGAGCTAAAGGACTTCCTTAATCAACTATTTAAATCTTAAAAACAAAGAAGTGTTTCTTTGCAAATAACCCTTGCGACTTTCAAATCATTCTGAAATCAGTCTGAAAAAATTCTGGAAACATTATGGAATCATGATGGTTCCAGAGTGTTTCCAGAGTGGTTTTGTGCCTATTTTCCAGCATGAAACCAGAGTGCACCCAGACTAAAGCCAGAGTGGAATCAAAGTGAACTCAGAATAAAATTAAAGTGGAACCAGAGTGAACCCAGACTAAAGCCAGAGTAGAATCAAATTGAACTCAGAATGAAACTAAAGTGAAACCAAAGTGAACCCGGACTAAAGCCAGAGTGGAATCAGATTGGACTCAGAATGAAACTATAGTGGAACCAGAGTGGAATCAAAGTGAATCCAGAATGAAACCGAAGTGGAACCAGAGTGATACCAGAATGGAACCAGATTAGAATCAAAGTGAATTTTACATAAAATCAAGATGGCTTCAAAGTGGAATCAACATGAAATTAAAATGAAATCAGAGTAAAATAATAATCAAATCAGAATTCATTCAGATTTAAACTAGCGTGAAGTCAACGTGAAATTTGCATGAGTCACAATGGAGTTATTAAAAATTAGATTAAACTGTCAATAAATTTAGAATAAGTTCGGATAAAATCGAAATGAATTAAGATAAAACTACAGCAAAACTAAAGTCAGATCCGATAAAACTTCATAGGGATCTGAATGTGTAAATAATTTAATATAAATAATAAATTACCTTCATTGGAAAAAATTAATCAATTATTAATATACTTCTTAAAGTTTTTTCCATCTTTATTATATAAATGTACATAATAAGATGTTACATAGTGGAAAACGTATCCTTTTATAATTTCAATGATATATATTAATATATTAATCAACATTAACAGTTTGTTTATTTAGTCACATATATGACTAAAGAACCTATGCAACTGTATATCTATATTGTATGTATATACAGATATACAGTGTGTGTAATTCAATACTTTTTCAATACTTTTCAATACTTTTTTTTAATCAGGGATTTTATCAGTCAAATATACATGGTACTCTTCAGTATAATTTTCCATTCTGTTAGTATATTAATCTTTATCGGACAATCCGAACCAGAAGACAATCAGATTGTATGAGTATAATCAAAATATAGATTTTCCATTCATGTACTGTTGAAAAACAGTAATTGCTGATTAATTAATTAATCGTTTTCAATTCTTATTTATATGTATTTTATTAGATATAAATTATATAACGCAGTATATGAGAATTAATGGAAAAGTTTCAGTAATATACGCTTCGTTTTTTAATGTACTATTCCACTATAATATTGTATTTAAATTAATCAGGTTTTATTCAAAAGAAAATGATCTCATTGAATGAGGCTGATGCACATGCATATTTAATATACACGTAGTGCTCAAAAAAGTAATTACCGTTAATGAAAATCTTCTTTTAATATTTTTTTATATATGTATAATATAGTATTTATATGTATAATATAGCTTATAATAATATATGAGAAAGTATCGGCAATACATACATATCCTTCAACGCATGAATCCCTTCTTGTTTTACATTTAGGTTTATCAGGTAATCCAAATCAAAAAATGATAAAATCGTATAGGGTTTGTTCCAATTCATTTTCTCCATTCACAAACTGTTTTAAAACAGTATTTGCAAATAAATTAGATCTTTTTTATAATTTCCTATATGTATTTCACCCAATGAAAAGTAATATTGCTAATAAAAATCTATGATAATGTATAAGCAATGTTATAATAATTTTTGAATGTAATAATTCATCTTAGCGTTATATTAAAATTTACCAGATAAATCAAATTGAAAAATGATCAAATGACATGAGGGTTTGATCAACAATAATTGATAATAAATTTAATATTTTTAAAATATCATACGTATCATACACTAGTCACAAAAATTAAGGGATATAAAAAAAATTCCAAATTTTTTGGTGATTTTCAGCGAGCTGTAACTCCGAGGAAAATGATCGCACAGAAAAAAAAAAAAAAGCAAATTGTAGCTCCAAGTGTCTAGTTTTTAGATATGACCATGAAAATTTTTTGTCATCGTCAGGTCTGGAGAAATCCTAAGAAAACTACTGAAAAAAATTTTTCGAAATTTTTTTCGTCTTAAAAAGGTCTACGGGCTTCAAAAAAATTTTTTGATTGTTTCGTTTAAAAGCTCTTTTAGTAAATTTAATACCCTTTAATTTGACGTAATCAAAAAGCCTGTACGATAATTTGCCGCGGAGTTATCGTCAATCAAAGCAAAAAAGTTTTTTTGACTTTGGAAATCAATAACTCTGGAAATAATGACCGTATAGGAAATCGAAGGAGGGTTTTGAAAACTACACAATATTCTCTATAAGAGAACGTAAACCGCTTTTGAAGAAAAAATTTTTTTGAATTGAAAACTCGGACTGAAAAAAGACAAAAATTCGCATAATTAAGGATATTTGGATAACTTGGTATAACTTTGGATAAAATGGATGAACGAAGGATATCGTTGGTAATTTTTAACTTCAAAGTGTCCCCTAAAATCCCTAAGAAATTCAAAGCGCTGCGATTTTTTGTTCATAGTGCCCAGAAGCTTCAAATTCTGTGTTTTCGCAAAAATCACCATTATGAGCAATTTTGTGATTTTTATTCATTTTCCATTGAAAAAATTTTTTTTTTTTTTCAAAATTCTTTATTTTTCGATCAAAGAGATTGATTTTTCAAGAAATTTGAAAAAAAAAAAAAAATTTTCAATTTTTTCGAAAATTTTTTTCGAAATTTTTTTATCAAAAATTTTTTTTTAATTTTTTTTTTTCGTCTTCAGAATGCTTCACTATTGTCAAAAAAATTAACTCAATTTTTTCTGTCCGCTACAACTGCCTTAGTTTTAAATCTCATTTTAAAAATTCAATAAAAACAAATTGATATACCCCCGCGGAGTTCGGCTTTTCCTCACACAAAACTTGAATTTTACGTTTTCTTTTTAGCCTAAATTCCTTACGTGAATTTTATGTAAGCTTTTCTTTGATAAGCACCTTTTGATATGCCTCGTCGACATTTAGCTGCCACAGATGTGGCTCGCATTGTTACCCTCCTTCAAGAGGGCTACAGTCAGGTGGAAGTAGCAGCTTCTATGGGGTAGTGAGCCAGTCCGTTATCAGTCGGGCCTATGCCCGATTTAACGCGACTCAAAGTTACGATCGTCGTCCGGGTCAAGGTAGACTACGAATCACTACCGAGCGTGATGATCGAGCTATCATTCGAGAAGCTCGTCGAAACCCTACTGCGCATGCCCACACGATCGCTCATCAATTTCGCAATCGTCGACAACGTCCTCCCCAACAACACATATCGGCATCGACGGTTCGAAATCGCTTTCGAGAGCAAGGACTACGCGCTAGACGCGCAAATCGCGTGCCTATGCTCACTCCACGACATCGCCGAGCCCGATTGGCCTATGCTCATGATCATCACCATTGGGGTCGTAGACAGTGGACCAGTGTATTATGGACTGACGAATCTCGATTTTGTCTTCATGGCAGCGATAGACGATCTCTCGTTTGGCGCCGTCGTGGAGAACGAGATCGGGATGGTTTTACGAGACCAGTTACAGCTTTCAATGGTGGATCAGTCATGGTGTGGGCAGGCGTGTCCTTCAATACCAGAACCCCGTTGGTCATCGTTCGTGGGACGTTGACTGCCGATAGGTACGTCGACGAAATTCTGGAGCCACACGTCCTGCCTATGCGCACACGCATGGGGGCAAGACGGTTCATTTTGATGCAGGATAATGCTCGTCCTCACACTGCAGTTCGTACGCGAACTTTTCTCCGCGCCAACAACGTAACAACGCTTAATCATCCAGCGATGAGTCCTGATTTGAACCCAATTGAGCATGTTTGGGACATGTTTGGGCGTCGATTGCGGCGAGACTATCCGCAACTGCACAATCTTCATCAGTTGACTCAAGCGTTGTTACGTTGTTGGCAAGGAATTTCGCAACGTGATATTCGACGATGCATCAACATGCAAGAGCGTTTACGAGCTGTGATTCGGAACAGAGGTGGCAATACACGGTACTGAGCAGTTACTGCTGTGCGTACAGAGGTCATTCGGCAGCTGCAAACAGACAAACACGCAGACACACACACACACACACACACACACACACGCGCGCGCGTGTGTGTGTGTGTGTGTGTGTGTGTGTGTGAGAAGCGTAAATCCGACCGAGCAACCTCCACGTGGTACGCTTTGGGTAACGCTAATGCCGGCGGTAAAACAACAGTCGAAAAAAATTGAGAAAATTTCGAAAAAAATTTTCGAAAAAAATTGAAATTTTTTTTTTTCAAATTTCTTGAAAAATCAATCTCTTTGATCGAAAAAATAAAGAATTTTGAAAAAAAAAAATTTTTTTCAATGGAAAAATGAATAAAAATCACAAAATTGCTCATAATGGTGATTTTTGCGAAAACACAGAATTTGAAGCTTCTGGGCACTATGAACAAAAAATCGCAGCGCTTTGAATTTCTTAGGGATTTTAGGGGACACTTTGAAGTTAAAAATTACCAACGATATCCTTCGTTCATCCATTTTATCCAAAGTTATACCAAGTTATCCAAATATCCTTAATTATGCGAATTTTTGTCTTTTTTCAGTCCGAGTTTTCAATTCAAAAAAATTTTTTCTTCAAAAGCGGTTTACGTTCTCTTATAGAGAATATTGTGTAGTTTTCAAAACCCTCCTTCGATTTCCTATACGGTCATTATTTCCAGAGTTATTGATTTCCAAAGTCAAAAAAACTTTTTGCTTTGATTGACGATAACTCCGCGGCAAATTATCGTACAGGCTTTTTGATTACGTCAAATTAAAGGGTATTAAATTTACTAAAAGAGCTTTTAAACGAAACAATCAAAAAATTTTTTTGAAGCCCGTAGACCTTTTTAAGACGAAAAAAATTTCGAAAAATTTTTTTCAGTAGTTTTCTTAGGATTTCTCCAGACCTGACGATGACAAAAAATTTTCATGGTCATATCTAAAAACTAGACACTTGGAGCTACAATTTGCTTTTTTTTTTTTTTCTGTGCGATCATTTTCCTCGGAGTTACAGCTCGCTGAAAATCACCAAAAAATTTGGAATTTTTTTTATATCCCTTAATTTTTGTGACTAGTGTATATATCCCTATTGAAAAACTCCAATAAGATCCCATCAAAAACGACAAAAGCCACTTAGAAAACAATAAAATTTATGGGTTTCTAAGTGGCTTTTGTCGCTTTTGATGGGATCCTATTGGAAATTTTAATCAAGGATATCAGGAATATAACATATTGGCAATAATTGTACTTTGTTATATTACTTGACAAAATTTATTTATTATTTTATTTATTACTTAAAAAATTAAAGATAGAAAAAAAAAGTTTAGTTATCAGCGGCGTCTTCATTGCTACTAGTTTCACTCTCAGAATCAGTACTTTCTTCACTAGAACTACTATTGTCACTGGAGCTAGAAACTTTTTTTTTCTGGATTCTGGCTTTACTCTTTTTCTTTTTCCATCAGCCTTTTTCTCAATTTCATTAGCCTCTTCTTTTTCAGTTTCTATAACACACAAATATTTATATACTGTGAATGAAATTTGATGCCATAAAATGTTTAGATCTAATTTTCATCGAGACAACTAGGATTAAATATTGTTTATGAATGTTCATGTAATTAAGTTAATGGTATCTCAATATCAATATACAAATATCATTGATAACTTTAAATTATTCTTACTTTTAAGTGGTATTTTTTTGGTCTTTCTAGATCTGAAATTTTTCCCCGAATATATTCCACGTAGTCGTCAATCTTCTCATTGATATGTTTTTCTGACAATTGCCTGTGTTCCTTTAGATAATGTCTGTAAATACCTGTAAAAAATTTAATTACCCTCAACAAAATTAATTTTTTAACTAAAAATAAAATTAATTTACCTCTAACAGCAAGCATTTTGATGGGATCTAGTTTTGGTTTGGCAGGTCCTTTGGTTCTGTTGCTTCTTTTACCTGTTATACTACTGATCTTTAATACGTCTCGAGTAAATATATTTACTGCTATATTTTTACAAAGATAGCATCAGTCCCAGCTGCAGCTTTTGCATTATTATAATCTTGAACAGTAATCCAGACATTTTGACCACAATGAATCTAAAAATATTTCGATTACAGCAATTAATAAAAAGTATAAGAGACAAGCGGTTAATTGCAAGCTGTACTTTCATATATGGCTCTTAACCGTAAGATGGACGGTGGTGTTTATTACTCGATAGGTCTTATTAGGTGACTGAATAGTAGTTACGGACAGTGTCTCGGATACCTTAACTGGTAGAGTCCCGGTCTGAGCTGTCTGAATTATTTTTTCAGTTACCGAAAAATTCCTACTGAGTAAAGGTCCTCCCCTTCGCCTTTATCCTTTATAAATTCCTAATGAATTCCTTTATGAATTCCTAATTCCCAAATTTGTCTTTAATGACAAATTTAACTATCATATATGGCTCTAGTACTCTAGTGGTTAGATCTTTTCTCTTGAATTTATTGTTAAATCAGATGTTTAATAGAGCATTTTTCCGACTTGGATCAATTAATTTTTTTTGCGCATTTTTATTTTCATCGCAGCATATATTTTCATATATCGAGTAATTGAAGAATAATTAATAAAAGTAAATAAACACTCCAAGTTAACACTTGAAAAAAATTTCTATAGAATATTTAATCGCTGATCATTTATCAAATTATAGGTCTCTTTTAAAGTTTGATAAGTAAACTTGAGATAGCTTTTCATGCAATCGACAAAAAAAAATTGAAAAACAAGTATTTTTTAGGATACTTTTCATTAGAGTAAACGCAGCGATTCAATTTTTTCTACAGCAACAATAAAATAATTAAATTCAAATTTTTTAGTTTAAATAAAAATTTACCATTTCGGTGTCTGTCCGTATAAAACCAACTGGCGGAGGCACTTGTATATTTTCGAAATCTATTGCTTGAACTGCTGTCGGTACTGTTGCGCGTGTACCTGAAAATAATCATAGATATGAATTAATCCATATCAGTTCTAAATAAAGTATGCATTATTGTCGATCGCAAAATGTAAATTGATTCATGTTACATGAAATGTCGATTTTTCCTTTTAAATCGTATTAGTTATGTTGGCTAACAAGTGATATTTAGAGATTCAATGATGGTGCGAAGGTATTATTGAGAAAAATTATATAAGCTAGTATATATTACGTGTATTTTAACTTGAAGAAAGTACGAACTATTTCGATGTATTACTTGCAGAAATAATCTCAAAAAAATAACGAAAATAAAATCTATGACAGTTTACGAATATTGGTCTTTGTTATTTTAGTTTTATTACTTATATCAAATTGTAGAGTTTTTTTAACCGATTTTTGCACTAGTTTCTTGTATTACTGATATAGTAACAATGAATTTAAATGGAAATGATTTATAATATATATAATATTACTTTGAATCTGCTGCCAATTTGACAAAATTGTTTGCAAAGCTGCGGTGACTACTTGCTGAAAAGCCTCTTGACTTTTTTTAATGTCATTTATTTCCTGTCTTACTTCGTTCATAACGCCATTTTCCGATTCATTTCTTTGATTTTTGATTTTACTCTTCTGTAACACAGTAAAGTATGTTATATTAAAGCGAAATAAATTATTAATATTTGAAAAACTGATTCATTTGATTTTAATAGTTTTATTACTTTAATTACGCACCTTCGAACTTTTGCTACGTTTCGGCTTTTTGTCTGAAAGCTTACTTTTCTTCTTCTTCTTCAAAGACTCATTCACAGGCTGATCGAAAGAACGAAAAGGTTCACAGGAAATCTGTAAGTAATATGATAAATAGAAAATTCGAAAGAAACACACTGGCTTTTACATAAATAAAATTATAAAATAACTATATTATTCGTTTTGTTAGAATTCATTTGTTATACATTCTTTGAATGACAGGTAACAATTTATTAGCGTTTGATTATTTAAGCTTAATATTTTATAATAAATTATTTAATTAAATAGAGTTCTAAAATTCACAGTTTGATTTCTATTAGTTATGAGAAAGCTTCAAATTTTCATAACTGATGGAACAGTTAAAAACTGAAAAATTAATGATATGATTTCCAATTAACAGCTTCATTAGTTATATTGTATTTTCGCATACTAAAGGGGAAAAATATCACAAAAAAGCCGGCAACAATTTTTACCATTTTTTTGAGTAGCTAGTAAGACGGTAAAAATTCAAATTTTTATTTAATTATTATAAAAATTTTTATATTTTATTGAAGTTCGTTTCATATTTTTCACATTTGCAAGATATAAAAGAAGATAAGCACTCGAAAGAATCATAAAATATTTCGAATATTTTATAGTTACTACACTGAAAAAAATTTACTTGATTCAAGAGAAAAATTCTTGAACCAAGAATATAATTTTGAAGAGGGTAATTGAAGACAAAAATTCTTTAATCAAGTAAAATTTCCTTAAATCAAAAATTTTTCTACTCAAATCAAGAATATTCAGTTCTTCAAAATTATATACTTGGTTCAAAAACATTTTTTTCTGTGTACTTATGTACGATATCCACTTATTTTTTATCGATAAAATATGAAGCTTAATATATATTCTCTACACTTAAAAATATTAATTTTTATTAAAAGTTATTACGTTATTATCATATTATCATGATAAATTAATCATTGTATACATACGTCATCTTGCTCAGCGGCACTTTCTTCCAAGACAGTTTTTGTTGATCCACTTTCGAGAGAAGTATTGTTGGCATTCAGGGTAGTTGCGGTCGAGTCTTTAATCAAGTTAATTTGCTCAAGAAATTCGGGAGTTTCAGCAATTTCTGATACCGTTGGATCAACTTCTTGAGATCCACTTATTTTTGTCTGAAAATATGTTAAGATAAAATTTGAAAATTTGCATTAAGCAGAAATAATGCAAATTCTATCAAATATTGATAAAATTTTTCATCCTTTTTATTTCGACAGGCCAACATTATTATTTTTAATTTATTTCCTAATTCTCGTCAACTTAGAGGCGTTTTTAAACTCAAAAATTTGATTAATAAGAATCAATTTTTTTTTTTAAGAAAAAAAAGTCTTATGTTGAGCAAATTGAAGGACATTTCAAAGTTCGACTAACAACTCGTAAAGTTGTGAAAATGAATGGAATGGAAAAATTTCATAGAATTTAAAGCTTAATAAAGAATTTTTTATTAAAATCGCAATTTGAGTAATGTAAATGAAAAAGTAATGTAAATTAAAACTTATTACAAGTGCTTTCGGAAAAACTTCACATAAATTTATGTATGTATACTAATTTCAGTGACGTTTTCAGGGTTTTCAGTATTCTATAAATACATACATAAATAAATTTTTGAACTTATGGTATTTCTTAAATCCACATGCCAGATTTACTTGAGAAGTAACAAAATCTGTAAAAAGTTGCGCGTTAAAGATAATTTTAATAGTTACATTTCTATGAAATTCACAAGACAAAAACCGCTACGGTTTAATGAATGTCACTAATACTCTCAAAATTTTTATAGTGCAATATCAACATATTGTTAACCTAAATCATAACAATTTCTAAGATTTTAGCATAATTTTTTAGATAGAGATAAGTGTTCCGCTCACGGATATTTCAATTTAAAATAATTTTTTATCATATTACTTGAGATAGTTGGTCATTGTCATGTTCCTCTGAAATAATTTCTTTTTGTTTATTTCCCTCGACTATATCTCGATTTGGAAGTCCATCTGGAAGAATATCATGTGCGTCGCTTTTTGTTACTGTAATAGATTTATCGTCTTTCTTAACTTGTAATTTTACTGATCCTGTTGATTTCATAGATCCATTCTAGAAATATTTATAGATTGATATTAGATACTTTAAACATTTTCGAAATTGTCTGATATGAGCTATTTTTAATTATACTGACATTTTGCACCTGTCTACTGCCACCATCATGACTTAAATAGCTTGTTGTTTTTCTATGATAGAGTTTCTCTGTTTTTAGAATCTGCCGATTTCTGAAAAAGAAAAAAAAATATATATCTATACAGTCACTCACTTCGATAAATACTTTATTATAATTTTCACTGATAAATCAATTTTTATACTACGTATGAGAAAAGGACATAAAAAATTTTTTTCCCGCATCTGCAATAGATAACTTTGTACTGTAATAAATTTACTCTATTTCAGTTAGCAGTTTACTCTATATCAGTGAGCATCGTTTAAGATCTAATCTTAGAAATTTTGTATTTTTGCCTTCAATTATATTCGTTTTAAATTATTTAATTCTGATCTTTGAATGTATTTAATTATTATTATTAAAAATAAATAATATTATAATTTATAATTTAGTTTTAAATTTTTACCTTCATCCCTTTAGATTTTTTGTCTTTACGATTTTTACGAGATTTTTGTTGGGCATAGTTTCCATCAATGATTCCGGATCACGCTTTCTTTTCTGTAAAATAGTATGAATTATCGCCGACTATTTGAACGGAATTTAGATATTGTAAACAAAATTTTTACATATACAATAAAAACAAAAAAACACTTCATAGATGTAAGATGCAAAATATGTCTAATAAATTTTATAAGCAAGAATATTCAAATTTTGATCTCATAATAAATAACAAAAGCGAAATTTTTAATTTATATAGAAAAATGAAACAATCTACAGTAAAATGGATGCAACTCACTTTGACTTCCTTCGACTTTTTTCAATCTTCATTGAAAGTAGGTCCAATTTTTCTGGATGTAGTGTTTTTGGAGGAGTAGTCACTTCTTTCAGAACATTTTCATGATCTTTACTATGATTTAATATGAATTTTGAATTTTCTTTATCATTATTGTCATGAACTTTGGTTGCCAAATTGTCATGAACTTCTGTCCCATTACTAATAGCCTGTTAGTATTAAAATATTCAAATTTTGTTTATTCAATAAAATATGATTTAATATACACAGTTTAATTTTGAAAAACTTTTAAAAATAATATATTTAAAGAGAAAAAACCATTAATCCGAATAAATTTTTTTGTATCTAACTGAACTACAGTATCGTTTGTTTTTGTAGGACGTGTATAAGCTGTGCTGCGAAGCACCATTTTATTATAAATACATCGATCATAAACTTTAGTTGAATGAGTATTGTCAAAATATTGGTGCATCAATAGAATCAATTGATCGTCCGGTGATTTCTCAGTGCCAATCAGTAAAGCATGATCATCACTTCGTGTACAGTTCTTCAGTTTTCGTGGCTTAAACAGATCCTTACAATAATTACGGCATTTCACAGATTCAGTATTATAGTCAATGTTGCATCTAATATTTTTCTCTTTCAATATAGAATTAACTATTTGATTTGAGACACCACTAACTACTGTTATGTAACGTTTAATAAGAAAAATCATGCTTTCAAAAGGAAAAGCAGAACTTGACCACAATGGTCCACTTTGCCTAACTGATTCTACAACATGCGACAATGAGTGTAAGTTAAATGTCATCGAGTTAACATCGTAAATTAGTTGACAATCACGTACAAACTGAAGTAAATTTATTTCACATAGTAAAAGATCTTCTTCACTTATATTGTCTGTCATCAACGTATATATACTTGAAACTAATAGGAGGTACGACTGAAAACATTTTTCATCGAGAATACCCGCTAGATACGGTACACTATCAAATAATAGCCACGATTCCCATTCTGAAGCTTTCCATTTTGCTGTTTGATCTACTGTTCTCACAAGTCTATGAATTTCTTGAGGTCTTTTAATGTGTAATTGACGAGCCATGATCTTTTTTCGTTGTTGAGGATTTAAATAATATGGAGTTCCTGGTTTAGTCCACAATGCCCATAAATGTCGGGATACACCTAATAAAATGCCGTGCATGTAATCTAAAGGAAAACCCCACACGCAGTCGAAATGTTTCAATTCTAGCATTGCACAATTACCTTTGACGCCGTTTATTGACTTTCCCAATTTTTCCACTTGTTCTACATCTTTAATATGACTTTGATTTGGTCGCAATAATGGAACTTGTTGAGTGATAGGGTATCTCATAACAGAACTATCGTAAACTCCAGTCGCATAACACCAACTACAACCTAAATATCCGTTGAACTGGAAACGGTTTTGGATAACTGGTCTAGCAACCGAATCTACGCATAATAAAAGACAGAAAAATTTTAAATTTCTTATTCGATCCTCATTATCAGTTATATTTATACCAGCTTCCATTATATTATTTGCTTTTTCAAGAAATTTTGACATGTAAGTTTGCATAAATTCGGGAGATAGCTCAGCCGATGTAATGTATAAACCACCAAGAAGAACGTTACGAAACCGCAATGTTGGTGATAATTCATTTATATGAAGTTGTATTGGCCACATACTTCGTTTGGAGCTTTTTGTAAGTGGTGCGCCATCTGTGTTGACGTTGTAAGTCAATGCGCCTGGTGAAAGTTTTTGTACAGCTTTATACAGTTGGCTGTCATATATATCATTTATAACTCCATCATTTCGCGGTTGTCTCAATTTTTCCATTGTATTTAATAAATCATTTTTACTTCCGTATCTCTGAATAATAATTTCAATTGATATTTCAAATCAATAATGATAAATTGATTTTTACTCGCCGATGATAGTTTATACTTTGCTTTACAGTCAGAACATTGAACTTTTATTTTTTTGTCCTTATCCGATAATTTCCTTGTATGTAAAATGCGTTGACATTTTTCTGTCTGGCAATAAAAATTTGATTGAATTTTCTTTCTTGGAGGATTATATGCTTTCGACCGTGAATAATGGGAAGCATTCCAAGATTCAAATGCTGGACCAGCTAAAACTTTTATTAAATTAATTAAGTCATCTTGGTCATTTCTTGTCAAATGTTTAGATACTGAAAATGCCGTAACCATTAGCAATACATCTGAGACAGTACTACTTGACTGTGGAAACATGATTGTAGAACCATTCATTTTATCACAGTTAAAACGAAATGAGTCATCGGTCGATGAATTGTCCGAATCCGACTCGGTAGTTTGCTCATATTCTGAATCTTGCTCTGAATCTACTTCACTTTCACTATCAGAAGTTTCTTCATTATCTGAGTCACTGTCGCTATCAGAAGTTACTTCACTATCTGAGTCGCTGTCGCTATCAGAATACGGCTTATCATTTGAGAAGTTACTTTCGGAACTTAGTTTATCATCTAAAGTATTGCCGTTTTCTAAATATCTTGATGATACGTCACATTGATTGTGAGTAGATTGTTGTTGATGAGGATCCTTAGAAATACAATGCGAGTCTACTAAGCTAGTACTGAAGTCCATGGTGGAATTTTCTTCCATAGGATGTTGGTGTTGTTCTAATGACACTACAGAAGTAGAGCTAATGGATGACTGAAGCAATTTTGTCGTATTAGAAACTAATGGCTCAGTTATTGGAAAATCTGTATTATTAGCATCAAATATGTTTTGAGGACTGTTTTCTATAAATTGATCAAAGAGAACTTAGGTTTTGCCATTTCAAAAAAATAATGAATATAGATTTTTTTTTCCAGAATGCATGTATACGTTACCTCCTGAGAATAAATTTTTTTCATACAGCTGTTTTATTTTATTTTTATGTCGAGATCGAGTTGCTCTACTAACTTGATAAGGATTATAATCTTTAAATAAATATTGTTTATTTATCCGTCGGCTCTTTTGCTGTTTCATCTCTATCGATAATGAAGAATCGAACTGCATTTATAAAGATTGATTAAATGTGAAATCTTGAATAATTATGCTTAAAAAATTAGAGATATTTAATGTCAAATCAGGTGAAAAGACCCAGAGAATATATTTTAAATCATTTATTCATATATACGACGTTTCGTCGGTTTTATTCCGGCATCATCAGGTATCTGACAACAAACCAACAAATTAGTCAATAAAAAATTTTTAGTCAATAAAAAATTAACAACAAGTTAGTCAGTAAAAACTACAATAAATTAAATAATATCAATACCTTGAATAATTTGTTAAAATGTTGTCAACCAGATATTCATTACATGACAGCTTTACATTAGTCAATTCCAAATTATAAAATAATAATAATATATCAACCATTTAACAAATAAATTTAATAAATAATTTTCATAGTATTAATAAATAACAAATTATTAATAAACTGAATATAAGAACACGCTACTCAGCAAATTGCTCTCGACTAAAACAGCTGATAATATTAGCAACTAGCAACTCTAGCGGCGTTATCCTGAACTAGTCATCTTACTCACTCAATTCAAATGCTTATTGAATTTAAATTTTTTAATCAAACCCAAATACACACTATTTAAATTTTCATAATTTAAATAAATATGTAGAATTTACATAATTTTTCATGTAAAAATTCTTTGTAAAAATAATAAAATTTATTTTAAGCCGTAAGATGGACGGCGGGGAAGATGGTCGATCTTAATAAGCATCGAATGTTATAATTCTATGCTTGTATAGCTACCTTTGAAGTATTTTTCTGGTTAATAGTCTACTATCAGACAAAATAGGTAGAATTTACATAATTTTTCATGTAAAAATTCTTTGTAATAAATTTTAAAATGTCTTTTTGAACGCGGAAATAAAAATAGCTCATTGGAAGAGTTCTCGGCTTGAAAGTATTTTAAAGAACATAGAAGAAGAATTATTACCTATCTTACCGGGCAATGTTTTTGTTTTTGTCAACGTATTAACAGAATCAGATATGAAAAAATATTCAATAAAATAAAATTAATTCACAAGAAGAAATTAGACACTCTACTGAAAAACTCAGTGGTGTTGGTGAATGATACCGATTACAGTAAGGTTCTATATAATTTCTCTGATACGGACTTACCAGATTTCGCCACAAGGGTACTCAGATTATCTCCTAAGTTTGGTATTGAGCTAGACAGGAAGGCCATACCTATCCCCACACTTATTAAGGACTTAGAAGGTGGTATTTCACGGATTAAGGTCCAGGGTATAGATGATAAGAAATTGGATAATATAAAATCAAATGTGAGGATGAAGGCTTTGAATTCGATCTCAAACTTCTACAATGGTGGTCCTAGTAATTCGGGACTTCGGGAAGATTTCTTATTGAAGCAGGATTTGCTTAAGACTAAGGAGTTTCTGAAGGAACATGACCACGTCATTGTTATGAGGTCTGATAAAGGTGGTGCCACTGTGGTAATGAATAGAGATGAATATTATTTGGCAATGTCAGAGATGCTTAGTGACCAAACTATATACAAGAAATCGAAGACTGATCCTACAAGTAAATATCAAATGAAGATCAATAAACTGGTAAAAAGGCTCGTGGAGGATGAAGTTATTGACGACTGGATGGGGAAGAGCTTAAAGACCGTGAATGGGTTACCACCAAGATTATATGGTCTTCGTAAAGTACATAAGGCAGGCTGTAAAATGCGTCCAGTTGTCAGCTGCATCAAATCACCATGTTATAAGGTAGCTAAATTTTTACATACAATGTTGACTCCAGTGATTGATAGCGTTCATCCGAAGATTCAGTTCACAATGGAGAAGGAAGTTGACAACAAGCTACCGTTCTTGGATACGGTGGTGTTTAGGTTGGATAGTGGTGAATTACGGACGAATTGGTATCAGAAACCTTCCTGTTCGGGCAGATTACTCAATTTTAACTCACATCACCCGATTGCACATAAAATCAGTGTGGTCCTTGGATTAATGTTCAGAGCGTTCAGATTGAGTCATGCAGACTTTTATGAAGAAAACTTATTACAAGTCCGGGACATTTTACATAGGAATAACTACCCAAGGTCGTTCATAGATGTCTGTTTGAGGAGATTTGAAAATTTGCATAAGAACAGGGATAGTGTTAACATAAAAACTCAAGAAAATAGGTTCAGGTTCCCGTTCATTCGAGGTCTTAGCAGGTATATTTCATTGAGTTTTCGATCTACGGATTGGAGACCAGCTTTCTATAATATTCGTACTGTCAGCGAAGTATACTCAAAGCTAAAAGATAAAACTGTCTGGAACCAGGAATCGGAGTTAGTTTATAGTATTCCTTGTTCTTGTGGAAAAGCATATGTGGGCCAGACTAAACAGTACTTATCAAGAAGGATTTATCAACACAAATATAGCTGTCAGGATAAGTTCAGAGATAAAGAAGATCTTACTGCGCTAGCTCTCCATCATTTCTAAACAGGTCATGTGTTTAATTTTGATTCTGTGAGAATTGTGGATAGAGAAAGTAATTTTTATAAGCGTAATATTAGTGAAATGGTCCAGATTTTCTTGAGAGACACGGTTAATTTAAGAACAGACACTGAAAATTTAAATAGTGTGTATTTGGGTTTGATTAAAAAATTTAAATTCAATAAGCATTTGAATTGAGTGAGTAATGACTAGTTCAGGATAACGCCGCTAGAGTTGCTAGTTGCTAATATTATCAGCTGTTTTAGTCGAGAGCAATTTGCTGAGTAGCGTGTTCTTATATTCAGTTTATTAATAATTTGTTATTTATTAATACTATGAAAATTATTTATTAAATTTATTTGTTAAATGGTTGATATATTATTATTATTTTATAATTTGGAATTGACTAATGTAAACCCAGTAAACAATATGATGTCTTTAGAGGTTCTTGATGAACTCCTATTTAAGATTTGGACGTCGTAATTTTTAACGGAATGGTGTCTCTAAGACGTCTTGAGGACGTCGAATGCGCCACTTTAAGAGTAATATAAGACTTCCACAAATATTCTCAAAGAGATCTTTTTTCTGAGTTCAAAAAAAAAGAGTGCTTACAGAAGTTAGAATTAGGAAGTCTTTTTGAGTTCAAAAATAAGATGTCTTGCAGAAATCCGAATTAAGAGCTCTTTACGACTTCAAATAAAAGAGTACTTATAGTAGTCAGAATTGAGAGCTCTTTCTGATTTCATACAGAAAATTTGCAGAATATTATTATTATAAATTAATAAATATTATTTATTCATGCTATAAATTTATTAATATTAATTGTTAAATTATTATTGTTGTTATGTAATACTCATAATAATTATAATAATAATATTGATTTTCAGTCATTTTGTGACTTAATTTAAGTAAATTTTTATCATTTAGTCGCCATCCTTTCGTCCACGAAGTCAGTATTTTTTTGATACTCCTTGACAAACAAGATGCATGTAATCCACTGGAAATTGAGACACCATACCAACACCAATATCTTCAAAATCTGATTTTCCTAAATGATGATCTTCATTTAAACGATTTATAAAATTCGAGTCAGTGCGTAATGGTGCATCCATATCAAGAAATAACATTCGATGGTCACTATATTCTCCTTCTTGAATGCACTTATCGCAACCATAAAAACCACCATGACCTTTTGTGTAGGTTACAAAAGCTCTCGCTGGTGAATCACAAATGACAGCCCTTATAATTACTTTAAATTTATGACTATCATACTCGAAACCTTCCTCTCTCAGATTTTTGTACTCATTAATGAAATCTTGAAGAAATTCATTAGTCATTTGGTTTGTTCAGTCCATGGTATATACCAATAACGAATGGTACAGAGACTTTTGGAAAAATTTCTCCCAGTATAGGATACAGTTGTCGTTTTGAATTCTTCGATATTGGCAAACCATCAATGTGTATACTAATCAGGATAATATCTGTAATCTGTTTTATATCGACAATTTTTAATTGATCAATTAATCCTTCTTTCAGTCCATAGTGGAAATATTCTCCTGGTGCAACCTCACGAATAGTAGTATCTGTAGGAGTATCAATTAAGGTACGACTGTCATTTGGAAGACTTTTTAACTCTTCTATTGACTCCACATTTCTAATAATTTTTAGTAAAGCACTTGATCCAGCTTGAGTAATGTTAAATTCGCATTTCCATTGAGCTAATTGTTTGGTTAAAGGAATTGGTACTTCGATATCACAATTATTATTATTATTATTATAAGTGATAGAAGTTGTAGTAGTTGTTGCTGTTACTGTTGATGTTGTTTTTGTTGTTGTACAATGAGAATTATCATTATTATCTGTGTAAGTCTTTAAAGAGATATCGGTTACGGTATTATCTAAATGAATCGACTGTAAACTGAAATCATCACTGTCATAATTATTGTCGTTGTTCATTACACTGTTATTAATAACTGGATTATTATCAAACGAAGTATCAACCGATGCTTTTGCACGTGCAGTCTCCAAAATTGCCTGCTCATAGCGTTTTTTCAATCTTCGATTTTTCTGACTCTTAGACAGTTCACTGAATCTTTTTCTTTCAGACATCTTGAGAAAAAAATATTTTAAATTAAAAAAATCATAATTTATATTTATTTTTTGGATAAATGTATACGTTACCTTTAAAATCGAATGATTTCTCAAATTTATCACTGATAAAAACATGAAATATCATACACAGTCAAATATTAATTAGCTACGAATATGCACTTACATTATTTTTAGAACTTTTAATTTACAAATTACGAAATCACTGGTTATAAATAATTAATTGATTTCACTAAATTAAAGTTTTGCAATTCGACGCTGAATGTAAACAGAAAACGTACCATACACTTATAGGTTATATTAAAACAGAGATAAAAAATAAAAATAAAATTTTTATCGTTGTGCGCATGCGCCAATACAATTCAATCCTACCTCAGCAAAAAGACCTCTGAAAGAGTTCATATTCATGACATCTTACGAAGTCAGAAAAAGACCTCTTAAAAAGCTCAGATTATTGATGTCTTATGAGTTCAGTAAGTAAACTACTTGAAGAGCTCATATTTTAGAAGTCTTACAAAGTTTGTCAAAAGATTTCCTGTCGACTTCTTGATTAAGAGTTCTGATTGATGAATTCGTTAAGACATCATATTTAGACTTCTTATGGACGTCTTTGAAAAGACTTCTTCCAGAAGTCTTTCTGATTTGGATGCTGACTGGGAAGCTGTCATGTAATGAATATCTGGTTGACAACATTTTAACAAATTATTCAAGGTATTGATATTATTTAATTTATTGTAGTTTTTACTGACTAACTTGTTGTTAATTTTTTATTGACTAAAAATTTTTTATTGACTAATTTGTTGGTTTGTTGTCAGATACCTGATGATGCCGGAATAAAACCGACGAAACGTCGTATATATGAATAAATGATTTAAAATATATTCTCTGGGTCTTTTCACCTGATTTGACATTAAATATATTTATTTAAGACCTGATTATTTTCCATAAATTAGAGATAGTAAGAAAACGGTAATTTTCAAAAGTAGCTTTACTATCGGCGATGGGTTAATTCAGAAGTTAAAAAATTAAAAAATACATTTTTTAATTTTACTGATTCATACGATACTATTGAAATAAATTGAATCGTTAAACTGTAGTTCAAAGTATCAATTTATGAGCATATTACCAATATAATAATAATATATTATTTTCTCAAAATATAATAGTCCAAGACTAATTATAACTAATGATGATACATACATAATAAACGAAAAAAAGTATAAAAAGTCATTTCAATAACTGATCTCTTTTACTAATCTATTTTGTAAAAATAAAAATTTGAAAACCGCGTAAAAGACACCTAAAAATCAAATGAAAGAAAAGAAGAAATAAGAACAAGTTCGTAAGAGTTATTTTATCAAATACTTTACTTTTAATTCCAAAAATAACATTAGATTCCAATGCTAAGATATGACTAATTTTTTTTTTTTTAAATACTATAGTAATGAATAGAAAAATTTTTTCAATTGAAAGATTTGAATTTCAAATCTACAATGTGACAAGTTTTTAGTGTTGATATTATCGGAAACTGATTATTGATTCCATGTTATTGGGGATTGAAGCACGCTAATGTAGTGCATGATTAAAATTTATAGTTTTATAGTTCCAATTTAAATGACAGTTTTTTTATGATAGACAATTCCAATAGCTAGGTTTATTTAATAATTTTCATTAAAGATTTATGAAAATCGAAGAATTAATTTAAAATAATAATGCCTTAAAAAAACTTACCGCCAATTTAGCCTTCAACTGTTCTAATTGTTGGTTGACAACAGGATTTATGTCAACATTTGAAGTTGTTTTATTTTTTCGCACTGCTTTCATCAATTTCAGTGTCACTTAATTCAGTGGCTGTTTCTTGATTTCGAGGAGGTAGAACTGTGATTCTTTTTGATTTTATTTGTTTTTCGAGTACATCAATTGTATCTGAAAAATAATAAATATTATAAGCACATCCATCACATTACACGATAGAAAATATAATACATTATGCCAAATTATAAAGATAACAGTGGTAATAAGAACCACATTACAAAATATTTTAATTTCTTTGAGTGGATAATAGTGTAAAATACTGTTATGCATTCGTACAGACAAATTAACTAAGTTTGAAAAAAAAAAACCTTTGAAACTTTACATTTATACAGTTATTAAAATCATTTGGTTTCATTTATATTAAAATTAGGACAAATTTTGTTTATAATTTTAAAGTGTTCAATACATTTTCTTAAGAGTTTAAAAGGGACACATTAAATTCAATAGAATACGTACCTTCAACGAATAGCAGCAAAGCTTTTTTTGGTGGTTGATTTTCATATAAGATATAGTGTTGTTTGTTTCTATTTACAGGTAGCTTTACTTGATCATAATTTTTTACCCATGTAAATGGTATAGTATCATATTTGTCTTCATCTACTAACTTGATGTAAGCAAACATGGTGATTATCCGTAGGTCACTAGAATATAATAAATAGATTCAGTTAAGTACATAGTACATACTTTTCTAAAATCAGAGCATGCATACTAAATTGAATATCTATATTTAACAAATTTATTCTAATCCAACATCAAACAAATATGTAAAGTAAGTAGATACTAGTTTTGTTAACAGTGTATGTCACGTCTTTTAAATATTTTTACGTCTCTGAACAAAAAATCCGGCTTCGTAAGCCTACTTTTATTAATAAAAACAATTGAAAGTTCCTAAAGTCATTTTTTGACCTGCTATAAATATATGATAATTATAATGATTGCTGACTTTTCAATAGTACCTACTAGATTCTACCTTGTTAAACCGGAAATACCAATCCAATCATATCAATTACGGCACTTGTTCGAACAAATTTATTATGACGGTTATAATTTTTTTATAAAATCTCATAATAACTCTTTAATAAATAAATAAACTTTTAGTTCAATATTTAATTAAATTAACAAATTCAAATAATATCTCAAATATTGAAATATATTTAAAAATTACGAAGTAATTTTTACAATGCAAGTTAAAATTAAAAATTTTATTGCATTTAAAAAAGTAAACACTGTACTGTCTACTGTTTTAAAACACTCATAATGTCAAGCGATAATTGAAAAGTTTTCAATCAGCAAACAATGCAATACTAGAATTTAGAAATAAAAAACAAAACTTTTTTAATTTAACGCATTAGATATTAATAGTTAAGCTGGAAATCCACATAAAATCTTTTAAAACCTCATGGTTATCGATCGTTTAATAAGAAAATTCTAACATACAATTGCTGACTTTTCAATAGTATCTACTAGATTCTACCTGTTAAACTGGAAATTCTGATCCAATCATATCAATTACGGCACTTGTTCGAACAAATTTATTATGACGATTATAATTTTTTTATAAAATCTTATAATAACACTTTAATAAATAATTAAATTCTGATTTCAATATTTAATCAAATAAATAATTCAAATAATCTCTCAAATATTGAAACAGATTTCAAAAATTACTTGGTAATTTTTTACAAAGCAAGTTAAAAGTAAAAATTTTATTGTAATTAAAAAAATAAACACTGTACTGTCTACTGTTTTAAAACACTCATAATGTCAAGCAATAATTGAAAAGTTGTCAATCAGCAAACAATGCAATACTAGAATTTAGAAATAAAAAACAAAACTTTTTTCATGTAACGCAATAGATATTAATAGTTAAGTTGGAAATCCACATAAAATCTTTTAAAAATCTCATGGTTATCGATCGTTTAATAAGACAATTCTAACATACAATTGCTGACTTTTCAATAGTACCTACTATATTCTACCTGTTAAACTGAAAACACTAATACAATCATATTATGCACGGCACTTGTTCGAATTAATATATCACTACATTAACAAACTTTATTTTAAAATTGCAATACTATTAAGTAATGTTATTATTACGTTAATCATAAGCAAATAAAACAAAAACTCTGTTAAATATTCACGCACATTGAAACAGTTATTCGGTAATTTTTACAACACATAAAAATTAAAACTTATTTTCATTGTTCAAAATAATTACTGCAGAGTCTCATGTCGTAAAATACTTACAAAATTAAACAATAATGAAGAAGTTTTTAAATATCAAAAAATAATTATTCTTCCAAAACTTAATAAAAATATTCAGTACTTACGTGTATGTTGGTGTCAATGGATTACTTGAAATTATATTAAATATTAAATTTTAATTATTTAAATAATTTTTTTGTCAATTTAACACCGCAGTTAATTCACTGTGAACGGCTAAAAAACAACTGAAACGACAGCCAACGTGACTACCGGCTTCTACACACTTTGGCGGGCTTTAGTTATGTACAGCCGATTCTCGTTAAGAGTTCGATCTCTTGGCCAATGAAGAGTATAGAGACGTGTGGAGGGAGTATGGGAAACTTCTATCTACGGACTTATAATGAGCGATCTTATAACGCGACTCGACTGTCTACGATAGAACTCTTATACTTTCAAACACTTCAGATTCGACTTCCCCTACTTTTCAGTGGAAGCTTTTTCTCCATCTCGTACCCCTTTATTTTACTAGGTAAGTGAGAAAGACAACTCTTACTCTTTATTATTAAAAATACCCAAGATTGTGGTGTTTATTTTGTTTGTAAGAAATAAACATTTTATTAAAGTTGTATAATTTTAAAAAACTACTACAATTACATAAATTCATACTTAATAGAAAATGAGAAATTAAATATTATTTTCTCTTAAGTAATCCAAATGTTGTCAGTCATTCTTCTTATTTCAAATTATAAAATTAAACACGTAATTTCTTTTAGCTTATAGGTACTTTGAAGTAACGATTATTTTTTATTTTGTAAAGCAATTTCAGAGTATATCTAATTACTTTTTGTGTCTAAAATATCTATCAAAAAAATAATTAATATCATAAAGATTGTTAATAATTTTTTTTTAATGAGATTTATTTGATTGTACGGTTAAAACAGTAAATTCGTATACGATCCTTTTAATCATAAAAATCAGTAACTGCAAATGAGACATTTTGGATTTTACAGGTGAAACTGAAATTAAATTTGTTTAAACTTAAAAACTGAAATAAATAAATGAATTGTATTTTGTAATGAATATCGGACTCAATCGGTACTCAAAAAAATTTCTGATAAAAATTGTTTCTCATTGTTTCTCATTATGGGAAGATTTATATAGGTGTATAACATATAGAAAATCAAAGAAATATTGTTGTGATATCCTATAAAATTCATACAAAAAAAAACTGCAATTGCTTATAGTTTCAATTACGGTTAATTTAATGGAATGTCAGTTTCAGTTATTGGAATTTAATGTGTTTTTGAAACAGCATTTCCTCATGAATAAATATAACATAATCTCATTTCTGTATTGTAAATATATTATTATTAACGATAGAGATGAGAAAAATTAAATGAGCAATTACTGTTAATTTCTGATAGAAAAATTGAGCAGACCATCCTGTGTAATACTAATTCAACTATAAGTTGGAAAATCCGATGCATATATAGCTTGTACGACCTAAATGCATTTGCAGACGAAAAAGTATAGCTTCGAGCAACTGTATATGCTTATGAAATTACTGTTTCGATCGGGATGTATTTAACCCTATGAATACTCTAACCGATTATCCGAGTAAAGTCCAATCAATTGAAAACAATGATACAATCCTATGAATTACGATAAGGAAAACACGGATAGATTTTAATTTTTGGTAACAACGGATAAGTTATGATAGCATTTATATCGGAGCATTTTTTGGTCCACATAGACGTATCAGGATTCTTATGGGAACTTAATATTTTCTATCAGGCTTTTTCCACAGGGTTATAACGATATTACACAATTTTATTTAGTTACCAAACTTGACAATGTTTCGATTTAGATATCCAAATTAATTATCACGTCAATTTCTATGAACTTGTACGTCAAGTGGTATCGTATACACGATGAAAAAAAATTTTTGTCTGATCATATATGATTATACATGAGGTTTGGAATGATCAAACATATATGACCAAAACATCTTGCGATAATACTCTTGGGACCTTAAAAAGTTTTTTTTTAGACTGGCAATACGATTGTTTTGACACTGACATACAGCCTGTCAATAATTACCGAAAAATTTATTGGACAGTGACTATTTTCTAATTTTTTTTAATAATGACATAATTTTTTTGTAATTTTATTGTACTTTGCGAATTTTATCAAATTTAATAAGTTCTTAAACTTTACAAAAATCTATTGAATTCCGGAATTTGATGAAATTGCAAAAATTTTTATAAAAACCAGTACTTTCTGTTGTTAAAAGTCTAATAAATTTATGTCTTTCAATATTAATGCTGGTGACTTGGACGAGTGAGCAGCGTTCCAGACGGCTTCCAGCTAAAAAGATTTGAGTTCGAGCCCTCCATACGCCTGCGATTTTTTAATTTAATATTGTCATGAATTGATTATCCTAATATTGTAACGAACCATTACCGTACTATTCCATTTCTCTATGTATTTATGAAATGAATTTGTTATTCTCGAAAGCATTTTTTTATCAGACATATATGAGTAAAAATAATTATATATGATCATATATAATAATGCATAAGTAAATCTGATTATATATGATTAGACGTGGCCAATATATATATATATATATATATATATATATATATATATATATATATATATATATATATATATATAAACTTTTGAACAAACTACATTTTCTGAATCTCCTCGAAAAACTGAGTCAGAAAATGGCTAAATTTTTTAAAAGTTGCGCCATGAGGACGGCTGCAATAGTTAGATTTTTATGAAATCTACTAAAAATTATGTAGCAATACGAACGTTTTGAACCATATGTATTTTGATCAGACGAAACAAAATCGATATAAATTCACAGTAGGTATACTGAAGTGTAAACATGACAGATCCGTTCTAAAAATTCTTTGGATTTAATCTAAAAATACTTTGGAGTAACTCAAAATTCATAAAGGATTTGCTAAGAAAATAATTAAAGTTCACTCTGCAACAGTTTGTATTCACTTTGGTTCTACGCTGGTTTTATTCTTTATCTACTCTCATTCCATTTTGATTCCAATCGAATTTTATTCAGGTTGCATTCTGATTCAACTCCGACGCCACTTTGGTTTTATTCTGGCTCCACTCCGCATCCACTCTGGTCTCACTCGATAACCAATCTGGACCCGCTTCGGGTCCACTATGAATTCATTCTGTATCGATCGTGAATCTACTGTGTATCCACTTTGGTTTCATTCTGGCTCCACTATAGTTTCACTGAATAACCAATCTGGCTCCGCTTTGGCTTCACGTTGATTCCATTCTGTATCGATCTTGAATTTTCTATGTGTTCACTATGGGTCCACTATGTATTCAATTTGTATTCACTCTGTATTCACTATGTATTCACTCTGTATTCACTCTGAATACAGTCTGGTTTCAATCTGTATCCAATCTGGTTTCACTCTGAAAAAAAGGCACAAAACCACTCTGGAAACACTCTGGATCTAGTATGATTCCACTCTGACTCTGGAAACAGAGTGGTTCCAGAGTGGACTCGCAGTCGCAAGGGAAGTTATGTGCAGCGTAGATAAATTCGTTATTGTTATTTCTATTATTTACATTACTATTGAAATAACATAAATTAAGCATATAAGGATTGTTATGAATACCCCGAGTAAAAATGAAAATTGATTTTTAAAAAATAAAATTTTTATTCACTGCCGCAACACCGCTGCACCACAGCCGTTTGGAAGACAAAATCGCCGCAACACGAAATTTTTATTCTCGACTCGCATTGCCGCAACACCGCCGCAACACAGCTGCACGCTGCTGAATTTTATTAAAATCGTCGCCGCAACACTGCTGCACGCTATATAAAAAAGAGTTAGGTAAAGAAATTATTCATTTATAAAAAAGATGATTATTTATTGATTGAAAAATGAATTAAAGTGCAATTAATTTCATAGTTAAATTTTTCAAAGGTTTTGGAATTGGAGTTGGTCATTTTGTTCATTTAATCCGCTATTACTCGATGGGGCCTGATTATTTGTCGTCGGATGATAATTAAAGTCTTGTTGTGGGTAATACCAGTTGTTGACAGAATCGTTGTAATTCGAGGGCGGTACGTATCTCTCATTTTCATAGTATTGCATAGTTTGGTTCGGTGGCTGGTAGCTTTGACCATAATTATAAGGATATTGCAAATGAAAATGGTTCATGAATGGTGTATTTTCGTAATATCCAGTGTTAGTATTGTCGTAAGTAGTTAATGAAGTCTGTGTATTATTTTCAAGCTGAGAAAATGGTGGATTTGGACAGTTATTATTGGCAGAAAAGTTTTTTGGTTGTTCTAAATTTGTTGCTGATTCCTTTACTGGTCTGTTTTGCTGGTGATTTGTTTTTTTTCCAAGCCATTCGGTTTGTCCTCTTCAAGATTTTCAATGGTCACTGTCTGCTCAATCTTATTTGTGTTCTGTTGATTTCCAATTTCTGACACTTTAATTACATCTGTACCTTTGTCCTTTCCTGAAGTATTATCATTTCCAATAAATGACTCAGTCGATTGCTCGTGATTATCATTTATATTTACTAGTGATAAATCTTCATGAATAATTTGACTTGTCTTGTTTTGGCTTGTGTCATCTCTATCTTTACTCTCTGAGTGAAGAAATGGCTCTATTCCTAGCGTATCATCAGAATCTATGATAAAAATATTTAAAAACTGAATAAATCAAAAATTATCAAGGCAATTAATATAAAGATTTATAAAATAACTTAACAGTAGTGTAAATACGAAGATAAACATTATAACTATAGAAAATTACATTTAAACCAACCTTTAACTTTTTTGAAACAATGCTGGAATTTTCTTTTGATAGTAGCTTTCGTTTAGATCGGCTGGTCAAAGCCCTTTCAATATTTTTACTTTTTATTTTTGTATTTCATCAAGTGGTTTTTGATTTATTACAGCTTGATCGATTTTGCGTCTTACTATGTCATTGAATTCCACAATCGTTAAGGAGACATCACATTCACTTTTCAAATAGCCTGTGAATTAAGAAAAATAAAAATTTTTTAATTTGTTTTATAAATTATTTAGTTTACCGATTAAAAAATTTTCCTTACCAATTATTGCATTGCGTATGTTAGGATTATTTTTATTCATATTTTCAGCAGTTTTAAATGCAATTAATTCTTCATTAGTTATTATTAGAGATAACAATTGCCTAACCAGCTTTCGATGTTTGTAATTGGATTTACTCAAGGCAAGATTTATCTCATTTTCAGAAATAAAAATTCCAGTATTAGGATGTAATTCAATCTGAAATTTGGTTTATTTTTAGATTATTTTAATAAAATCTATTAAATAAATATTTTTAAACTTAAATAACATTAAATATTTGAATTAATAATAATTAATTCTCGATTTCTGTCATCCAAAAACTGGATCTAGTAATTATAATAATTAAATTTATGTTTGATGATATTTTTATAATTGGTTCAACAGCTTATATCCTTAATTTTCATAATATTATATTTTTTCCTTACAGCTGAAATAAAATTTTTATATTTTATAAATAACAATAAAATAGTAATTGACTTACCTTTAGCTTTTGACTTGCAGTTAAATTCTTCTTTGATATATATTTATTAAAGCTATTTGCTTGCAATCCGAATAAAGTTGTATATTCTGGCGTAACTAAATGAATAGAAAATATTTTATTTAAGGAATATTAAAATAATCAATATGAAGATTTAGTTTTTAGTCACAGTATCAAAGAATTGTCTCAAACAATACATAAAAAAAGCACTAGCAACTAAATCAAATCTAGTAGTCAGATGATGATAGAGTCATGTGTCTACTAGCTCTATAAAATTTTCTTCAATCATTTAAAAATAACATTAATAGAAATTTATTTAATTACTGTTAAAACTTACGATTTGATCTCCATGGTCTACAAATACAATCTTTGCAGTTTTCACAAGTATTTTTTTGTGTCTGTGATGTTTCACTAGAAGTTGTGGATTTGGTACTATCATCAACTTGTATCAAATCATTATCAGTAGTTGTGATGGGACGATTTATCTGTGGCGAATTATTGCTTAATGGCTTGCCAATCTTGACAAGTTCTTTGGTTGATTCGTTCATAGATTGAACATTCTTTTCCTGTAACTTGGCATTTTTCTTCTTGTTACCTGATAATTTTTTTTTTTCTGCCATAATGCTAACAGAATAATTTTTTTTTAAAACTTTACCCTTTACATCAATTAATAAAGCTTCTAAATAATTGAAATTACCTGAAAATACCAATAAAAAAATTTAATACTAATTATCAATAAATTATTTAAGGAAAATAGTTAGAGAATTTGAAACTAGCAGCACAGTAAAAAATTTTGCTTCATTGCTTCAAAAAATTTTGTGTTAAGAATTTTTATGTTAAATATTTAACAATTCTTTGTGTTGATTTAACAGAATAAATGTTAAATTTACACATAAAAGTGTTAAATATTTAATACAAAATTTTTTAACACTGTTTTTTAACAAAAAAACGCAAAATTTTTTAATATGAGACATTGATTAGTTTCCATAATTGTAAAAACATGAAATAAAATATTTATATATAAAAAATTAATAAAAACTTATTATAAACATTAACAAATCAATAAGCAAATTGTTGTTTATTATTATTTTATAACTATTGCGTGATTTTTAATGAAAAATTTTTTATTTGTCTGCTACATTTACATGCATCATAGTTAAAAATTATAGGTTAAAGAAAGTAAAATTATTTACAGAATACTATTTAATTTTTTTTAGAAACACTAAACTGTATTATAAAATATCATTTACAAAATTTTACAGAAATACTCACGTGAAATTTTCAATAATTTAGCTTCATATAAAGTCGTAATTCCGTATCGATCAACCCACGGAAGATCTCCGCACCAGCCAACTCGAATCAATTTTGATTTTAGCACTTCACTAATGTCTTTAAGACTAACGATTGAAATTTCACAACTTTCTATCCAAAATATCAACACCCACTTGTCTTTATTTTTTTTGACCATGACAATTAGTCATACCTTCAATATTTATCAAGTTTTCGATTATAAGCGACACAAAGAGTTGAACAGTGCAAGAATGAACATGCCGGGTTCTCGTTGCCTTGGTTACGAGCGTCGTTTGTAAGTTTGTCTCACTCTTACACATAAGCGGTTGCAAGTTTAGTAGTATATGATGGCGCTTCACTCGAGATGCTACGCTCTTGGCGCCAAATAACAAGTGCAATAATGGCGCTGATTATCCAAAATGTATGTGTGAGCTATATAAGTATGTGTGCTAGTATATACTAGTATACTAAATCTGATATCGTCTTATGTCTTTATGTATTTTATACTTTTTGGAAAATTTGTTCAAAATAAAAATAACAAAATAATTTAATAAAAATGCCGAAACTTAATACTTCGAAAAATATTGAAAATTATTGTCGAAGTAGACAATACACTTTACGAAAACGATTGAAAAATTCACAGATTTTCAACAATAACAGGTAAAATATAACAAATAGTTCAATATAATGAAAATAGCATTTGCTGAAAACGATAAATGCAATTAGTAGAAAATAAATTCATTGAAGTTTAAGTTTAGGACCTTTCAGTGTAACCTCAAAAAAATTTTTATTAAGCAAGCGTCACAAAAAATACTTGAGCTTTTAGTAGATTCTATTAACCAAGAAGTTAAAAACTGATAATTTTCAACTTAAATTCAACAAAAATATTTTTGTGCCGCTTGAGTAATTACTTATAATTTTTAAATATTGACTTTCTATTCATTTATCTATTTATAAGGAACTGTTATTAATAAACATCAGTCATTTTTTTGGATTTTTATAACTAAATTAAAACGAAAAAATTTTGAAAAAAAATTCGATGTCTAGAAATGTAAAAAAAATTATATTTAAAGAAAATTACAAGTACAAATGTAAAAAAATATATTTATATTTTAATTGATTTGTAATAAATACAAAAAAAATTTCAGATGTCTGCTAATTTCAGTATCATTTATTTATTGATAATTTCTTTTCAATTTTTAAAAAACTGATTGCTCTAATTTTAAGAAATAAATAGTTCTGATAATCCAACTTACACAAATCTTAGGAAGCTGTGGTTCGTTAAAAGGAAAGAAATCATCATGAAAAACTTAAGCAATACGGATGAATTAAGTGGTAGAATATAAATATTTATTAGCTATGTTTATAATAATGTAATTGTTTAAAAAATAAATTTTTCAACTATATATTTCTAGAAGAAGAATGTGACCAAAGTTCTACAGCTAGTGAAGCTGAAGAAGAAAAGTTCGATATTGTAGAAGGTGATCAAAACGATTTTCATAACAACGATGCTGTCAACGAAGATTACGATGGCAACCGTCACGATGTCAATGATAGCGATAATGAAAATGATAAAATTGATGATGTTGTTGGTGATTATGATCGTGAAAATGACGAGGTTTCTAACAATGATGATGAAAATAACGAAATTGATGATGAGATTGGCGATGATGAGGATGATAATGATGATCATCATGATAGCGATAATAGTAACAACGAGTTCGATGACAACGATGAAATTAATGGCGAGGCTAGTGATGATGACGATCTCCAATCAAATGTTGAAGAAAACGAAGAAAACTTACCACTATACGAATCATCTCCCATAACATGCTCTGAAAGTATGCTTAGTATTTTTATGTATTCTATTCGACATAATTTAACGGGTTGTGCATTGGAAGATTTGTTGTCATTAATATCTTTACACTTACCACCAAATAGTAAACATAAAAAAACGGTGCATACTTTTATGAAACATTTTAACGGTTCTAAGGCACAATTAATCAAACACTACTACTGCAGTCAATGTCTAGCTAACTTAAAAACGATAGAGTCAAATTGCAGCTGCGTAGTTCAACCTCAAAATAATTGTGAAAGTGATAAAGTTGAAAACAGACCCGAAATTTTATATTTTATAGAAGTACCACTGTATCATCAATTGAAAGAATTATTTCTACGATCTGGTTTTATTAATGACTTATCATATCCGTACAGGCGTCAAAAAATTAATGATGATTGCATCGAAGATATCTATGATGGGTTATTGTACAAGGAACACATCGCAGAATTCAATCCTGATCATGATATCTTCAATTTGACCTTTATGTGGTATACCGATGGTGCTCCTGTGTTTAAATCACGGACTTACAGTGTGTGGCCATTTTACTTTATCATAAATGAACTACCGTATGAGAAGAGGATTTTAAGGGAAAATATAATTTTGGCAGGACTTTGGTTTGGACCATCTGATCCCAAAGTTAATACATTTTTAAGCACTACATTGAGTTAGTCCTAGGAATTTACATTCTCACCCAACAATCAATATCGCTAGAGTCCCTTGCTTTGAGTGAAAATCTTTTAAATGCATTTGCTGCTAAATTTCAGACATTATATGATATTCAATTTACAACATTCAATATTCACTGTTTACGGCATTTACCTCAGGTAGTCAAAGACTTAGGTCCATTGTGGATAACCTCATGTTTTTTTTTGGAAGATTTGCTGGGCAAAATGGTAGGATACGTGCATGGTACCCGTTATGTTGGATTGCAAATTTACACTAAAGTTTCTAATCACTTAACAATATTGAATAAAATAAAAGATTTACCTGAAGAAAAACCAGTTACAAAATTTTGCAAGAAATTAAAAACTACAGGAAAAAGAGTTGATACTAGTCGTAAAATAGGAGAGAATTTATACGCTTTGGGAAAAATGTCTTTGCTCAAAACTAAATCTCAAAATCTTATCGTCGCACTAGATCAAATTGGTGAAAGTAATAACAATGTAAAAATTCATAAATTTTACAGATTAAAAAAGCAGAAACAAATAATTTATTCGATAGATTATTCCAGGAAGACAGCATTTGCATCGTACTGTATAAAAGTAGCTACTCAAAGTGGACCTAAAATTGGATTTGTGAAGTATTATTTAAAAATTTGTAACTGTGCCAATAACTGTGAATATCATTGTCAAGATTCAAGATTTTATGTCTTTTTTAAAGAACTTTTTTTTGAAGATTCATTTAAAACTACAGCATCTTTGAGCTTAATTGAAGGACCAAACTAAACTCGAATTACCGTTCCTTATCTTCATAAAATTATTGAAAGAGATTCGTCAGAAGTTTTAATTGATGTTTGTGAAATAATTAATTTGTGTTATATAATTAGAATAGAACGGAATGTTGAAGGTTTGACTATAAAAAATACGTATGTTGGTGAACAAGAAAATAATGTCGAATATATTGAATAACTTATTAATAGATTATGCAACTTGTTAAAATTAATGTTAATTATCATAAAAATATTTCATAATTAAAAGTGCTGGCTTGTAATTCATTTCCATTGTAGTATTTTGATGGGTTCAATGTTTTGGAAACATGGTTCGACTAGTAGATATATAAAATTTTTTCATCTCTTCTACAATACTATTATCATTTTTAAACTAATTATTCTATAAACTTCTGTACTAAATAATCTTAAAATTGTTTCTAACAAATATACTAGTTATTGAAAAAATTACCATAAAGTAATGAGTCATTGCAGTGGCCTAGATGGTATATCGACGATCTAATTAGTAATTTGTCTAACTCCATATTTTTTAGAGGGTGATTTGTTTAACATTTTTATGTAGCCATAATCGAATTATAAATTATTTGAATGATTCAAACCTAAATATTATATCTCTAATATAGATAATAATGATATTAAATGGTTTTTTAAAGTGATAATGAATTTTGAACTAATTGTGTTTTACGTACAAATAGAAGATTCTCTAAAATGGAGTTAGACAATTTACTAATTAGAACGTCCATATGATATAATAAATTATTTTAAAATTTATAAAAAATATATGATTGATTTGTTGAGTGTTGCACCTTTGTTGCAGCGGTGTTGCGGCAATCACAATTTTATTATTTTGTCACAGATTTGTTGCAGCTGTGTTTCGGCGGTGTTGCGGGATTTAAGAAGTATTTTATAAATTTTTATTACAGTGCAGCTGTGTTGCGGCGGTGTTGCGGCAATTATAATTTTTTTATTTTATCACAGATTTGTTGCGGCTGTGATGCGGCGCTGTTGCGGGCACTTAGACTCCGTGCGGCGCTGTTGCAGCCCTGTTGCGGATATTTTATGTTTTTACTCGGGAATTAAAGTACACGACGATCCCTGCATTGTACGATGCTTATTAATTAAAGAGATACTTGATTAATCGGCACTGTAGTGTTTTGTATTATCTAGCTTAAACTGCAGCCACACATAGTTTGAATATTTTTCTTTAAGAATAGTTATCATGTAGATTGCTAAAGAGATGAAAAAAAATTTCTTAATCCTTCGTCAGCCTCGTCTTCTTTGAATTCTCATTTGCAATACAGGTACATTCTATAAGTTGAAGAGTTGTTAGCCAGTGATTTGCTCATGGCTCTACCAACGGAGGGTTAACAAAAAAAATGTACGACGAAAGGATTGTTTGAATTTAAAATGTTTTCAATCACTTTACTCGGAGTTTCGTAAAGAACGTAGTAGATTTAATACGGAATAATAAGAATAAGTATATCATAAGTAAGTCATTGTTTATACGCTAAGATGTTTACACGATAACCATGGAATTCTTTGTCGTAAGCCGAAAAATTTTTCTTTTGTTTTATTAAGCGTGATTTTGTGTGTATGTATGTATGTATGTATGTACATAAATATATATAGTCGTAGCCTCTTGAATTAGTTTGCTACGTTTACTTGTGTATATATATATAGTTGAACATAGCAGAAAAATACGAAAATATATATATATATATATATATATATATATATATATATATATATATATATATATATATATTAAGCACAGAAGAATATATATAGATATATAAATAAGAAAATTGTGATTGGCTGTCGAGTGGCCTATAGTAGAGCCTGCTTCAAGAGTGTAATGCGCAGATACTCTCAGCCCCAGCGTACACTTGCCCCGCTTAACTCTATTTCTGGTTGTGGTTGTACTGGTCGTTGGCGTCGGTTGTTGGTTCGGTGGTTAGTCTCAGTCTGCTTGAAATTACGGTTCGGAAGTGTATTTATTTAAGTTTACGGCTTCGTTGATTTTTATCAGATTGCAAGGTAATTGATTATTTCGTTAATTAAAAAAAAAAAATAAAAAATATTTTACTAACAATTATATATGAAATAAATTATTGAAACTTATTTTATTCATTAATAATTAAAATTTGCTTAAACGATGAATAAATTCTGTTCGAAAAAAAAAAAAATAAAAAAATATATATGATCCATAAAGTCTGTAAATTTTTAGATAACTGATAATTTTTATGTTATAAAACATTTTTTTCTTTTTATATAGATGAATGAAAATGGAGATGATGTTGATGTATTCCAATGCAATTTATAGACCATCAAGGCGAAACATTTAAATTCTTTCAAAGATCATTGATAGTTACCAAATATCATTGTATTTATAAGCCTACAAACCAGTGTCCTGCCATATTATGGATTTGGAATGATTCTAGGCGATCATTGTTGAATTGTCACTTAAATCACCCAAATGAGGACCGCGACCGCGATTACGTAGTTCCACAACAACCTGGGAGAATTGGACGAGAGCGGTAATTTTATTTATTAAATTTTATTCAATTTTTGCAATATAATTTATTAACAATCGATAAATTATTTATTAAATGTTTATAAATATTTTTTAATAATTAACAAATATTTATGAAAAGTTAATAGGTAATTTATTAAGTGCAATTTAATAATTGTTAAGAAATATTTATCAATGGTTATTAAATTCTTCTATCATTGTAAGCGACTAGTGTTGATAAAAAATTAGCTTTCACACACAGAAAAAAAAGTTCTCGAATCAAGTATATAATTTTAAAGAACTTGATATTCTTGATTTAGGAAATTTTACTTGATAAAAAAATTTTTCTCTTGAATCAAGTAAATTTTTTTGCTGTGCATGCATTTTTATTATTATAATAATCATATTTTACAGAATACGAGGTAGAGGTACGGCACGACGAGCTCGTAATTTGCCTTATCCAACTATTCCGAATGATAGAAGACCAATCGCAGATATAAGATTAAGAGGACAAATAAAAAGTTTGACAGAGTTAGGTGTAATTTTAAACAACCTAACCGTTACAAATAATGTCTTTCGTGGTACGGTTCACAGTGGAGATCAAAGTACAGCATTTATTTTTGCCAACATGAGTTTACTTCAACGAATGGAAGAAAATACAATTTACATTGATATTTCGATGAGAGTGAATTTTCAAATATTTTAATATATTCAATAAAAAATAAATTAAAAAAAAAAAATTTAATTCGTTGTGTTGCAGCTCGTTCCGACTTCACCTAGGTTAAGTCATTTACTGATGGTACTCGTTTACCGAGCGGAATCCGTGAGTAAAATTTAAACTCAATAATTAAAACATAAGGTAGAAGCCCCAATTATTGATACTATTAGAGATTTGATATTTTTTTAACGAATCAAGTATCAATATCGTAGAATTTTGTTCGTGGTAATGTCTCATAAAATATTTTTAATAATCAAATTCTTTTTTAAAAATGATAATAACTAATATTTACTATCGTAACGCTGTCGAATGGCTGTCAATAAGAGATTCAACTTGGAAATTATGAACTCGTTATTGACACCCATTATTTAAATATTATAAAGCATACAATTTATTTTGATTATTGAATTTAATAAATTTTTCATATATTGATAATTAAAAAAAATATATATATATTTATAATTAGATGAAGAAATAAATTTGAACTCGGTATTTAGAAAAAATGCTTTTATAATCAAAGTTGTTGAAAAAATAAACGTTCGTAAGCTGGTTTGATAAACTAACAGATGCTAACTTTATTTTTTTTTTAAATAATTAATATTTAATATTTTAATATTAATTTATATTTAATATTTTGAACTGACAGTAATTTTTTTTTTTAATTATTCAATTAATTATAATTCAATAAAAATTTATATGATGATTATTATTATATATAATTCTTATGTTTTCTTCGTACAGACCATCCCATTGATGCTATCTTTGTGCAGTGCACAATCAGAAGAACTATATAGATCTATTTTTCGGCAGTTCTTGGAATTTAATCCTCGCCTAACGAATAACATACGTACTGTCGTGACATCAATGGATGGAAATCTTGTCGGAGCGATCCGCAGCAGCTTCCCCACATGTAGGATTGAAGCTACATGGATGCAAGTCATGCGGGTAAGTACAAATTAAATTCCATACAATAGAATAAAATTAAACGGAAAAAAATTAATAATATTTCAAAGTGTACAACAAATAGCGTTATCTATTTAACAAAAAATGTTATCGATTGAAACACTCTGTTATAAAAGTTATAATTATTTATGAACTACTTTAATAATTATTTATTGATATAAAACGTAGTACTCTTTGTTGACTTGTTTTAATGTGCGATTCGAAAAGCACTTATAAATTATTAAGATATCTTAATATTGATATAAATGAAGAAAAAAAAAGTAAATGCTGTTTACAATATACTTTCTTCAGTTATCCTTATGTGCAGTTAATTATGCAGAAAATAAGAAAATTATCAAGTTTGTTATTCAGAATTCTTATAACTAATTTATATTAATTTACTAACAACTAAGAAAACTGAATATTAAAAAAAATTTCAATAAAGACAAAGGATATTATTATTCAAAGAGAGAAAAAAAATTCTACCACAAATCAAAAAAGATTCATTTGTATATAATTTTTTCTTTGATATTACACATGTTATTATTTTATAAATTTAAATGATTGTTAACGAACGATTTATATAATCATATCTACTTTTATCTTCTGCTGTTGTAACAATTTGTAATTCGACTAACGCCTTGGCATATAAAATTAATAAAGAAATAAATAAATTTCTTTTCATTATCAAGAAAATCGTATCCTGTGATGATACTCGAAAAATGGTAGCATATCTACTGAAAAAAAAATTATTTAAAATATTTACTTGAATTTAAAATATATATTTACATAGCACTAAAAGTTACATTTTTGTTAATACTTTCATTTTTTTTAATACTTTTATGTTCATTATCTCTTATCTTATAAAATTCATCAGTTAGTAAACTTAGTTTAATATCAAAATTTTGAAAATAAATCAGAAAACCGAAGAATAATTTTAAGACCATGCGCGAGTGCTTAGCGTAGTGAGATGTTTTATGATAACATAGCGTTATTTTTGTAATATAGAATTCATATTATAATAACATTTTATTGCACTTTTAAGTCAAAGAAGCTGATTTAGAGATTTCTGGAATTTGGTTTTATATCATTAAATATATATATATATATATATACTTACCAAAGAAGAAAAAAAGAAATTTATCTCTTAGAAAGTATTATTCATTTCGACAAATTTAATTTAGATGGGGAGCTTTTATTTTCGCATTAACTTGACTGTTTATTTCACATATATTTTTTTATGAAACAATTGTTGAATTTGAGCTATACTACTGCTGATAATAATTATTTATAATAACATTTTGATAGGCTTATAAATAAGAAAATTAGATTTTATTCTTGAAAAAATTAAATGAAAATAATTACAAGGGGAAAAAAATTTTTTCTACTAATAAAATATCAGCTTCTTTAATGAATTTTATTGATGTAAAAAAAAAAAAAGAAAAAAAAATCTGAATATCCGATATAAAATGATTGTATTTTCTGCTGTCATTTTCTTGACGCAATTATTTTTTCTATTTTAAAATGGGTAATTTTTATACAAAATATTTGCCTAATAAATTTATTCCTACTATTTTAAAGTAATAAATTCAAAAAAATCACATGTTAAAGAATTATTTATTATTTTTTTTTTTTTTTTAATTAAATTACTGTAATTGTAATAAATTTTAATTTGTTGAATTTTCATCAGAATTTTACCCAAAATTGGTGTTCACTAAACCTGCCACTCCGTATTAATGATCACGCTCTAAGATTATCATGGTCCTTGCCGCTTGTTCCTGACGATTATCGACCTGATGCCTTCCAACTTACATCAGCGGCAGGACTTAGAATTGAAGAAGAGTACCCTAGTGTAGCCATTTTCCTTCGACACATAGAGCGATTCGATGGGTTCTTCAGGCAAAGCGGTCCATTACGTATTCAGAACATCACGGAAAATTACACAGAACAATTACTCCGTCTATGCAGACGTAATAACCCATCTCTTAATGTACTTCTACGTAAGTAATATTAATGTATATTCATGAAAAATTTTTAATATATATATATAAATTTTTAGTAATAATAATAATTTTTAGTTATATATATATATGTATATATATATATTCGGAACCAATATTTTTTTGACTTAGAAATGATGAATTTTTGTTGTAACTAAATTTATTCTATTCGATTGTCATTTGTTTAAAATAAATTTGATAATTATATCCCTTGTGGAAATAATTCTCTGAAAAAACTCTTGACAAGTCTTTATAACTCTGAATAAGACTTTTCGAAATTCTTCACATCCCTAACTAAGTGAAGGAAAGACTTAATAAGTCTTTAAAACTCTGCAATACTCTTCAAAAGTCAAATTTTCCCTGCAATTTCGGAATTTCTCAAAGAGTTATTAAGACTTGATAAGACTTGTTCAGTTTTACAGGAAAAGAAAATATTTTTTTTCAAAAAAATTACTTATCAGAATTAAATAAAACTATAAAAAAGAATTAATGCATGTTTTAAAAAAATTTTTTTTAAATAATATTTTCATCACGAAAATACTTTGATGGGCATCGAATCACTCATAGTTGAGCAAGTCAAAACATCAACAGCAAATGAAGTGCACTTGCTGTTGGAAACAGATATTACTCAAAGAGTAAATCCAATCGGTATTTAATTTGGACTATCAAATATTAAAGTCAACTTTCTAGGTAGGAAAGAATTTTCTAACCACATGCCACCTATTAGAAACTAAGAACACTCAAAGATTCTAACTGTAAATTCGTAAACTAAAATATGTTAGGTATCAATTAATTCCAGCAGATAGCGTGTGGATAGAAAATTCTTTCCTACCTAGAAAGTTGACTTTAATATTTGATAGTCCAAATTAAATACCGATTGGATTTACTCTTTGAGTAGTATCTGTTTCCAACATCAAGTGCACTTCATTTGCTGTTGATGTTTTGACTTGCTCAACTATGAGTGATTCGATGCCCATCAAAGTATTTTCGTAATGAAAATATTATTTAAAAAAAATTTTTTTAAAACATGCATTAATTCTTTTTTATAGTTTTATTTAATTCTGATAAGTAATTTTTTTGAAAAGAAATATTTTCTTCTTTTCCTGTAAAACTGAACAAGTCTTATCAAGTCTTAATAACTCTTTGAGAAATTCCGAAATTGCAGGGAAAATTTGACTTTTGAAGAGTATTGCAGAGTTTTGAAGACTTATTAAGTCTTTCCTTTACTTAGTTAGGGATGTGAAGACTTTCGAAAAGTCTTATTCAGAGTTATAAAAACTTTTCAAGAGTTTTTCAGAGAATTATTTCCACAAGGGTAACAATCAATTTTCAAACAGAAATATTGACCAACTGCGAAGTAATTTGCTCGCTTCACAAATTACAGTTCAAGATTTTTTGGCAACTTCTGTTGACCGCTATCAGCAGGATTTAATTTTGCGTGCTGTTGCCAGTGAAGCTAGTAAGATTTCTTGTCTTTAATAACTATGTTTCACTATAGTTGTTAAAATTCATGAATAATCTTACTTTATATATTTTTTTTTACTCTGTTTTCTCTTAAACTCATCTAGGTTTAAATATTAGAGTGCCTCGATTAACGGATCTGCAGGATCTGCCTAATGTCATTAATCAACGTACCTACCCAGATAGGTTCACTCCAAGAACCTCATCAACGGGACCGACTATGCCAAGACAGCCTATGTCAGCTGAAGCTGTGATTGATGACACGGTTGCAGGATCATCGGAAAATGCGAGTGCTTTAGATGACACTTTAATAATCTCATCGGATAGTGATGATGAAGGTAATTTTTCATTAATTATTTTTTTTAGTTTTCATTTGGCCATCTTATGAAACAATTTAATAAATAATTGGATTTGTTACAGATTACTTCATTAACTCCTTAGTAACTTCAGGGACTGATCGCCGTGCGACCACACCATCTGGCTTAACTTTCAATAATTCGTCTGCGTTTGAGCCATCCGATTCTAGTTCTTCGATGGCAAATTTGTCAAGTCGTAGGATGTCAGAGTCTAGCCCGTCGACGTCTGGCTTAACAGTCAACGAATCGTCTGCGTCTGCCCCCGCCGGTTCTAGCCCGGCGATGGCAAATTTGTCAAGTTCTAGTATGTCACAGTCTAGTCTGTCAACGTCTGGCTTAACAGTAATTCAAAGTAACTCAGCATGTGACGACGAAGGTATTTTACTTAGAAATTATTATATGAAATTTAATCAATTTTTCTTAACAAATTTAAATTAATATTTTCAGAGATTATTCCGGAAGGGACAAGCATATGCTGCTGCTGTAGATTTCGGGCTGCTGTCTGGGCATTTATTAAATGCGGTCATTTATGTATTTGCAATGAGTGCAATCGAAAAATTGGAGATCGCTGTCCACTCTGTCGTGAAAAATCACGAAACATTAAAATATTTACCAATCATCCATAGTGCAGGTTTAGATTAAAAAAATAAAAGAAAATCATAAAAATAATTTCTTAAAATTTGATCGTGTTGAGTCAATAATAAGAGTTTTTTTTATTAATTAAGTTAATTATAGTTAGTAATAATATTTAATTAATAATAAAACGAGTATTATTGATTCAACACAATCAAGTTTTTAGAAATATATTTCTAGAAGCAATTTTTTTTTCACATACTTGTTTTTAAACCTAATTATTTTAAGCTAACAATTGTGCACAAAATGTTATTTTATAATAAAATTGTCTTAATTTTAACTAATAAAATATTATAAAGTTTTTATAAACAAACTAATTTTTTAAATAAATCTTGGACCATAATTATCAAAATTAAAATATTTTCATTAATATTTAAATATTTTTAACCCAAGTTTTATAATTTTTATAATTATTTATAAAGGTATAATAAAATAGACTAGTTTTTTTTTCTATAAATAAATCTAATAAGTAATGACTAGTTTATATTTATTACCAAGTTCAATCTATTTAAATATTATCTTGATTAATTCAAGATGATTTCGGAATCTCCATACAGCACCATATGGTCATTTCTCTCTGATTGAATTCGTTCTTACCGAGGCTTGCTTATTTATCTATTCAGCGCTGAGTAAACTCTGCATTGAATACTGTTGGCTTTGAAGGCACCGATACAGCTCAACTCAAAACTTCTTTACTCAAACCATGAGGTTACGACCTTATTCAGTCACATCTGCATTCAACTACAACTTTACTCCATAACTATAATATGTTTACTCAATGACTGCAATATTCAGAGACATCTTTACTCAAAAGAAATTGTCGATAAGCAAGAAATTTTCATTTTGTTGAGTCGATAACAAAGTAAACAATTAAAAAACTTTTTACGAGAACTATGTATAAAAAACGGTACTTACATTTGTAAACCCTTTTTCTATATTTTGCCTATATAATTACTTACAAATGTAAGAAAATTAATTTTAATAATATATTTATAAGCATTATTTTAAGATCAAAATAAAATATAAATTCAAAAATTTAATGTAAATAATTTGTTGAATTACAAAAATTTCAAAATAAATAAAATTATTTCTCGAATTTATTATTTTTTAAAATTACAAAGTTGCTTGCATATATTTGTAATTATAAAGTTAAATCTAATTAAAAAGGTTGTGTCATTTCTTTTTAAGGTATGCGATATTTTTATTTTTGCACATAGACAAGTAGGATACAAAAGTTTTTAACATAAGTTTTTAGAATTAATATTAATAAATATAATATAAGTAGTATAATCGAGTTAATTTTTAAAATTTATTTATTTTAATTTTAATTTTAACTTTAATGTTGTTTTGTTAAATAAAATAAATTCCAAAATAAATAAAGTTATTTTTCGGATTTATTATTTTCAAAAAAGAGTTGTTTACGTATAATTAATAATAATAATAATATAATTAATTAATTAATAAAGACGCATTATTCCAGTACTTGGCGCTTGGCAAATATAACAAATTAAACCTTGTATCCTTTCTGGTAACTCATTTCTAGCGACAGCGGCTTCACTTTTAAATTTGCACATTAAACACAAAGAGTTGTGCCCACATGGGACGAAGACTGCCTTTGCTTCATTTTCAAGGCATACACAACATGGAGTAGTGTTCACGCTTGCAGGCTGATCTTCGAAAATAACTCCGTTTGCTGCAGCTTGAATCCAAGGGACTTCTTGTTCATCCTCATAAATAACTTCATTTACTGTAATAACGATATAATTTGATTAGATTTTATGGCATAAAAGTCATTTTTCGTAGATTTAACAAAATACTTCATAATCTTACCGTAAAATTGATTATCATCCTCATTTTCAGGATTCATTGGGTGTAGTAATGCTGGTAAGTGTTGTAGAAGCAAAAGTTCTTCTTCTACAGCCAAGTTATCATTTAAATCTGCGGAAAAGAATATAACAGAAACTTGAAAGAATAACACAATAGAAACTTGATAATATTAACGATTCTAAATTAAAATTAAAATTGTAGTGGTAGTAAAATAGTCGATTAATATTAATATGACCAAGAAGCTTACATTGTTGTCTCATTATAGCTGCATTCAATTGAAATCGGACTTCAACGCGTCGAATCGTCGCCATTTCAAGAAATTCCATCATAGAATATCTGGAAAAAAAATACAGGTCATCAAAAACCAATATATATATATATATATATATTATTACAGAGAGAAAGAGAGTTTTCTTTTCTACTGAACAAGAAATTCGAGTTCTGTACAATAATCTCAGTAATTTTAGTAATAACAAACCAATATTTCCGAAATTCTCATCAATAATAATTTAACGTTTAAAAATAATGAAAATGTTTAAATTTATGTGTTATGAAATTTTGTACCGAGTAAACAGATATTTTTGTGTGACAGGATTTTTTAATGTAAATCCTGAAAACAATCATTTTATTTTTATTAATAAATAAAATTCTACCTTCCAGTCTCTAAAGCTTCTTGAATTCCTGTGATGTAACGGTCTGTATTGTATTGTCGATGTCGCCTATTTCTTCCCAGATCTACTCCATTTTCCAAAGCATTAAATAGATTTTTATCTTCATTAATGAGCTCTATTAAACGATCTAAAAATATAAGAGAAATTTTGATAATAGTAAACAAAACATTAAAAAAATACTTATAGTTATTTTTTAAATAATTATCTTATACTGACGTAGAAATCGAAACAAATTTGGATGTGGTCCAAGCTTTGATAATAAGTGGCGATTAAAGACTTCAGATATATTATTAGTCCTCCAAGGTGAATTGTATACTGAAACGATATTTGCTAGTGGCAACCAATATCGTTGTAAATATCGGCGGAATAAATAATAATTATCATCCATATTCTCCAATGGTAAGAGTTGATCGATAATAACATCTAAAGCCTCTGTAAATCGGTTAGCTGGGACCAATGGCAGTGCCCAAGTTAGGTTAAGAATGCGATGCTCAGGTGCATCATGAGCTGGTAGTCTCAATGCGTTCCACTTTCTTGTAACAGCCTAGGAAAATATAAATATTTTTGAATTAATAGAATAATGATTAAAATTAATTTTTTTTTTTAACTAATAAATTACATACTCTCGCAAAATGAAACCAGCATCCCCTTCTGTTCACCCATGGCATACAAATTTCGACAGACCTTAAAATGGCAACTTCAAAATCTGAGACAATTGTCTGTAAATTTTGACGAATTTCTGGAACTTGGTTCAAAATCCAATTAAATATACCATTGTACATCGGAATGGTTCTATGACTGCACAAAATATATAAAACTGGGATTCCCTGAAATTATTTTCTCTAGATTAATAATTAAAATAAAGAACTCTATTTAAGCAACGACAATTTTTTTAGTGATATAAATATATTATTATTCTAAAATCTTTATCGTTAACTTTCGCAGTTATGCAAAAAAATTAATATATTTACTATGTCCATCCTACGCATGTGAATCATAAAAAGTTGCATTGCTCGAGGACGTTGTGGTACACACTAAATTAAAAAATATATGAAATATTAAATATACTCTATTAATTATGTGGAATATATTTTAAATATTTTTATTATAAGTATTTACCTGGAAAGTGCCATCAACATGCCATTCGCTAACAATAGCAAGTCTTTGCAACATTTCATCACTACCAAAAATATATGCGATTGATCCATCTTCTGCAATAACTTGATGACGATTAATATTCATTATCCTTCTATATCCTAGCAGCATTTGTCCTAAATCGGCAAAATTCTCCGGAAGTGGAGGACGATAACGGCGACGTTGTCGATGAATCACTTGCCTTGACGCTTGGTTAGAATAATTAGCAGCATTCGGAATGCTATTTAAAAAGTAATAAAAACTTTGAGTGATGTACTGACAAAAAAATCAACTTAAAGAAAGTCTCTTGATCTTCAATGACATAACAAAACTTTTTAAGCGGATAATTATAACAGCGATAAAAAGAAGTTGGAAAATATAAAAGATTTAATTTATAAATTATTAAAAAAAAATTATTAAATTATTAACGATGTAATATGGCAAAAATAGGAGGAGGAAAAGAAAATATAAGGAAAAGAAAGGGAATATTTTAAAAGTTGTCAGACAAATAAATAATAGTTATTCATCCGATTATCGTATTAATAAAAATAAAAATAATCGTCCGATTGTCGGATGACTAGACTTTTCCTTTATTTATACGATTGTCGTATATGAATAACCATTATTTATTTGTCCGACAATTTTTAAAATAAATTCGCTCATTAAATAATAACTAAAATAATAGTTTATAAATTTATGTTGTTTTACTATATAGAAAGATTAGCAGTAAAGAAAAACAACATTAACTTTAAAATGCCAAATTCCAGTACAATTTACTATGAAACATCTTTTGTTGTTAGTGCTATAATCGTCTCTGGGAAGAATTACCAAGTGAAATAGTAAATGCAACTAGTCTTGAAGCATTTAAGAATAGATTATTTGATTACTTGTTTAATTTAGATATTTAAGTTATTATATGCCAATATCAAGTAAGTCATTGTAAGATATATGATAGTTGTTAGTCATTTAAGATTTGATATTATTTGAAAATTGTATAAAATGATTCAAAAATATTAATTGTTAACAACAAAGTAGGACACAACAACAAATTGTTATTTGACTTTTGTAAGTGAGCTAATATACTTTATTCTTAGTTATCTTCTCAGTTAAATCAAAATCTAAATTTACGCATTATAAATTGAAAATAAATCAATTAATATTAAATAATTAGTTAAGTAAATAATTTTTTCGTTATTTGTACTGTATATTATTAATATGTAATTTTATATTTGCCATTCGGCCATTATAGCCTTGGCATAATAATAAATATCTATCTATCTATCTATATTACTGTGGCTTTAATATAAAATTGATTCTATTTTCATTGATAAAAAAATTGTCTTTCATATAATTATTTTTTATTCATACGACAATCGTATGACTAGCAACATCCTTTTTTTTTTTATTTTAAATTTACGTATAACCTTTTTTAATAAATTTTTATTAAAATGCAAAATACTTACTTTCTTAAAATGGTATTAATTACTTCTTGTGGCAAAAGATCATCAGTGACTGCTTGATTTTGCAGCATTCGGATTATTGGTTCTCGATTTTCTATATCAGATTCTGGATGGTTATGCTCGCCAATCACCTCAATTGCACCATCAGCATTTTTCCACAGCTTAACTGGACAATGAGTGGCTGTTATTCTAGATGCACATAAGTAGCGTTTTCTCGCCTTCGTCGCATATCTTGAGTCCAAATGGTAAGTAAATCGGCCATAATGGAGACGCCGAGAATGTACACGTTGTCCAGGAGTTTCCATTGAAAATTTAAATGACTACTCTAAATTATTAAACAGAATTATTATAAGTACTAGTGTAACAATCGTTTATGAATAATTCAAGTGTAAATTATTTTTTTCTAAAAATTTATATTGAAAATATTGAAAATAAAAGATCAGACTTGAAAATTACACCTGAAAATAAACTTAACTTAAAAGGAAAAATAAACGTTACCTTTAGTTATTAAATAAATGATTTTTAACAAAAAAAAAAATAGTGCACCAATACAAAAAATCTCTGCTGCGAAAATAAAAATAACTTGGTCATGTAAATAGAGAGAGCGTTCACTTGTTACTGAGGTTGGGTCGTCGGGACTTTCGAGTCAGTGCAGTCAGATCGTGGGTAGAACGACCCCCCACTTAAGGCAAAATAGCATGGAGTGTAATGGAAAGTGGGGGAACTTTTTACTCACTACCTGGCGACAGTGCAGCCAGATCGTGAGTAAAAAGTTCCCCCACTTTCCATTACACTCCATGCTATTTTGCCTTAAGTGGGGGGTCGTTATACCCACGATCTGACTGCACTGCCTGGCGAACGCTCGTCTTGTTCGTTTAACTGTGTCGTTTAGATTTTTGTGATTTTGCAGTGGAGGTTATTTTTTGAAAAATCCGGTATTTTTTTACGTTCAGGTAACATAATTTATGTATTAATTTTAATTCTTCATATGATAATTAATTTAGCAGATATTTGATAATTTTTGGAATTTTTTTAATAAATAAATTATGGCAAACAAATAAGAAAAGAAATTGACATAAAACAATTAAAAATAAATATAAATGCAATTTTATAAAATAATTTTTCTGAAACAATTCATTTCTTCTATAAAGTTAAAAAATTTTCAAAAGGCTGCTAACTTTATTGTCATATTCCTGTTATGAGAAATAATTTCGCTTGTCGATAGGTTAATTAATTGTCTATCGACAAGCAAAATATTTTTAAAAATTAATTACTAATAGTACTTAATTTATAAATTACATAATTCTAGCGTAGAACATTAAACTATTTTTTTTTTTATAAAAAAAAAATTTTTATTGTATTATAAATTTAGAAGCTAAGAAATTCTATAACATTTTGAAGAATGCATAACATTTTGATCTGAAGTACGAGCTATGTAAAATCGTCAAATACAGAGTGTCGACTGTATTCCTGATAGTCTTTTGTTTCTCGCTACACAAGTATTGCTAGTTTCTACTGGAGCTCTTTTTCTAAGAACTAGAATTTGATTTGCGCGCACAAGCGCGCTTGACTATAGACTTGGGATATATTTTCATGCTTATGATATATTTAATCAATCACGTTACGAATAGTTTGCAACACATATTTTTCATCTTAATTTTATTATACTAGACTTAACACGCTCGCTTCGCTCGCCCTCATTCTTTTAAAAATCCCGCCACTATCTCAGTCGACAAATCAACAACCTAATAAAATAGTCACAGAAGTGACGTAAAACGATACGACATCCGGCCATCAACTTTTTAGAAGAGGATATAATAGGATAGACGGGTGCTTGTTTTGATGTCCACTGCTGCGACTCAGTGATTTCAATGAATGCTTTTTGACTTACTGTAGATTGATTGTATCTTCTCTATTTGTATTATTATATATTGATGATAACGCTTTGAAAATTTACTTTTTCAATTTTACAAGAATATTTTTAATATTTTTTTTTTGTTTTTTTTGTTTTTTACATTGAAATGAGTAAATATCGAAAAAATTTTATAATAATAATAATAATAATGATTATAAAAACAAAAATAGCATTGAGATTAAAAATTAACCCTTCGTTGATCGCGCTATGAGCGAATCGCCACTTAACAACTACTCAACCTATAGAGACTCGCTATAGTGCGAGCTAGAAACTAAAAAAGATGCGACCAACGAAGGATTAAAAACTAATTCTATTACTTTGAGAAAGTAAATTAAGAAAAAAAAATTTTCTATCAATAAAGTAAATAAAATTATTTGGTCTTAACGAATGTCTTTTTATTCTCTTTAGATCACCATATGAGTTATCATATCAGACACAACAATTATCTCTTCATAAGAGATGTGAGGAACCAGAGCGAAAGTGGACAACGATACTTGTGTGCCTACAATTTCAATAATCAACCGTGCAACGTTAAATTGTGGTGTTTGGCTACGGGCGAAAGAGTCACAATGGGTACTCATAATCATCATCTTAATGCAGGAGTAAACATACCACCTTCAGAGGAGGCAGCCTCTTTCCGTGATAACCACGCCCCTCGTGGAATTAACAACTCATCTAGAACGCAGAGGTTACGATTCAACCGAGCGTTGGCTCTTCAAGCGGCATCATCCTTCAGGGCCACTCAAAGTACTCGGTAAGATTTCGTTACCGAAATTAAAAACATTTTAATTATTCAAAAATTTATTTTTAAAATACAAATTAATCAAGTGTAAATATCCGAACGTTGAATACCTTCATTTTTTTATTAAGCTATTGCATAGCTTCTATCGCGGGCCTTGAGCGCGGGGACCGAATCCAGAAATTCCGTAACGAAAAAACCTCACGCTCTTCACTCCGACGGGCACGGAGGTGTGGCTTGAAGGCCGTGCATCATCTATGCAATAGCTTTACCGCGGCAGTCCCTGAGTGCCACACGTCTTTTTGTTTTGTAAATTCGACTACTTCGCCGAGATATCGATTGTCAAAGTTTTAAATTGTCTTTTGTCCGCTAAGTTCACATTCATATTTTATTCTAATGTTCAACGATAATAATTTTTAATTTGTTGAAAATCATTTTCAATTTTGATAAAATTATCTGGCGTCCAACGGGATTTCTAACCCAGCCTGTGTGTCATCGGGCCTATTTATTTAATTTCAGGGCGGCCGTACTTTATTCTAACCCGCCGGTATCTCTGCCTCCGGTTTAAATTTTTATATAACGGGGAAAAATATTGTTACAATTTCAATATAATATTACTATACTAATATTAACAATATAATAATAATTAAAATTACAATATAATATTACAAAAATTATATTAATAATATAAAAATATTTACAATTACAATATAATATTTATAATATAATAATATTTTTCAGTAATACAAGGATCAATCAACCACGGCAGCGTGTGATTCCAGTTCCACAAAGTTTTGCTGATTTGCATGAATATTTCCTTATGGAACAGAAGATCAACAGTATTTATTTAGCAAAAGTAATAGGGTCCGACAACTCCATCGGATACCTATTCGGAAACTCCAATTTAATTACAAAACTTGGTGAGGTCCGTGAGTGGCACGTCGACATTACATTCCAGGTAATTTAATTGTAATTAAAATGTTTGTAAATACTGTTTAAAAGTTATTGATATTATTATTGTTATTTTCAGTGCGTTCCGATGATTCCATCTATTTCCTTACTGTTGACAATTATGTGGCGTCGAGGAGCTGATGTAATAAGAAACTTTTTATATATTATTATTATTATTATTATTATTATTATTATTATTTAAATAATTTAACTTCCATAGGGTATTCCAGTTTTGTTCTGTTTATGTGGAAACAAATCTACTCCATTATTCTGCTCAGTATGGGAATGGATCCTTGAGAAAGCTCCTCAAGTGGCAACAAATCTAAAGGAAGTTGTTTGCGATTGTGATGGGGTCTTACTTGCATCTATTCATCAATTATTTCCTTCGGTCCGTTGTAAAGCGTCATGGATTACCGTTGCTAGGGTAAAAATTTTTCTACTATAATAATAATAATAATAATAATCATAATTTAAATAACAATAATAATCAATTTTTTGATTCATCTATTTTTCAGGCTATTCACCGTAGTTGGAACGGTATGGATTTACCTAAGCGCAGCCACGCACGAAGTGTAATTTGTTATTACACTTGTGCGTTGGCATTTGTGCCTCTTCATTTGGTGATTGATGCGGTAGAAGTTCTTGTCTCGATGATAGAAAGTCATGTTCCGGACAATATTCATTTTTTGCAATTCCGCCAGTTTATTTTGGAGTCATTAGCTCCACAAGCAAATAACTTCTCAATTTGGACTTCATCGAGGGAGTGCACGATTTTGGGAGAAACATTTAACAAATGCCTTCTCAAACATTTCGGCGAGCTACACCCATCAATGCCAACTTTTCTTGGTAATTATGAATATTACGAAATTAAATATTTTATTATTATTATTATTAATTTATTAATTTAAATTTAGATCTTATCTAATAAATTTATTCTTTTTAGGATGTTGATTATTTTATTGTAATTATTTTTATACAAAAGTATTTATAAATAATTATTTTTGATTTTTCAGATAAACTGTCAAAGTTCATTCAACGGTGTGAGTCCAAGATGAGTAAAGAATCTCCATCTACCTACGAAATGAATCGAGCGTTCAGAATTTTGAGGGATCGATTACTGAATGGTCGGTGTAGTTTAAAAGACTACATCCAAATTGTAGGCTATTCTAGACAATCCATCAAGTCATTAATTGACACTGCTGTGGATCGTCAGCAATGTAAGTCTAAAAATGAAACAATATTTAAATCTTTAATTGTTGAAAAATATTATTTACTTGACATTTTTTCTTTTTTTTCTTTAATTTCAGATCGTTATGATACTCAAATGGAAAAAATCGCGCAAATCAATCGGTTGGGTACCCATCGTGAAGTGGTGCAAATGGATGTCGATGGAATCATTAATAATAATTTGAGAGATGTAATTATTGATCGAGACAGCGACAACGATGAGGATGCTGAAACTCTAGAAGTTCCAGAAGTTCGTGACGCTCCGGAAGTTCCGAACCCTCCAGAAGTTCTTAATACTCCAGAAGTTCTTAATACTCCAGAAATTCTTGATGCTCCAGAAGTTCTTGATGCTCCAGAAGTTCTTGATGCTCCAGAAGTTCTTAATGCTCCAGAAGTTGTTAATACTCCAGAAGTTTCGGATGACGTTTACTACCAAAACGAAATAGAACTTGCCGACGATCCGGAAGAACCTCCCTGGATCCACAATTTAAGCTTTCAAATGAACTTCAACGATGAGGCAGCTAGTAATGAAGAGGAGCCATGTTGCTTATGTTTTGTAAACAAACGGAAAATGGCTTTTTTCCTTGTGGTCATCGTTGCTTGTGTCAAGTGCGCATTTAAACTACAAAAACAATGTGAGCATGAAAATCGTCATCGACCTGAATATCGGGCCTCATGTGTTTTATGCAAAAAAGCAAGTACAGCTTTAATTGCAATTCGCTGCTAAAAAAAATCAACATTTTCATTTTTGTAAGTTTTACAAAAAATTCTTTTTCTTAGTGCTTAATGTGTGCAAAGTACTGCAATAATGTGTCATTTATTTTATAACTATGTTATTATTTTTCTTAAAGATGGTTTTTATAAGCAATATTAGCTTTCTTACTTATTATTACTATTTTTACCTTTGGCTTTCTTAACTATTATTACTATTTTTATAAAAAATAATTGTTTGATTTTAATAATGTAATAATAACTATGTACTATGTGCCTTTAAAAAAATTAAGTACTCTTAATAATATTATTAAATGTACATAGATACATTGAAAAATAAAAAAAAATTATGTTGTGTGTGAATAATAATAATAAAAAAAAAAATTTCTTGTACGACTTTATTTAACAACATATTTTTATACAAAAATAATTTAAATTAAAATACTAAATTAATTAAAAATTAGAGGAATTTCAGACTAATGTCAAATTGAAGATGGACAAAGACCGTAAAAACATTAACGACAGGCAAAGCAAGGGACGTGCTGCTACGCTGGGCAAGGACAAGGGCAAATACATCGAAGTTGATTTATTAATTTAAATTTATTTCAATTTTAATGAATTGTTTTCTTGGTCAATTTTTCTATCGTCATCTCGAACTGGTGATGAAGGCTTGTGGATTATAATTGACTTTATTGGTTGAATAGTTTCTGAAATTAAATTAATTTTATATTTTAAAAATTTTATTTTAAATATTTTTTTTTCTGGAGAATTTGTCGTTGTTCATGCAAGTTATCAATTATACATCGGTGAAGATGGATTTATTGCTCCGAGAGCTAAAATTGATGATGGAATAATATGGCTCTCAATTATTAAAGCTGGTATAACAAAAACTAATCTCCTTCAAATCATAAATAATAACAACATTTTTTTTTAATTAATATTGTTTATTATTTGTTTTTATCGTATTTTCTTCTCGGTTTAAATGCTGATATTCACTTAACTAGTACCGGAGAAGATATAATCAGTACCGGTCTGCTATAAGCTGAGGTCTTCTTATCTATGGTAACAGTCATGAGTTCTTGACAAGAACCTTAAAAAAACTTTAGTTTCTCTAAACTCACAGGGACACACTGTGCAGTATGATATTGTACTTCGATCATATCGAGTTGATAATCAGCTTATTAATGTTATTAACTTTGTAGATAGAATAATAGAGCAAACCAATTGTTGATGCAAAAAATGTGTATTAAAGTATTGAATGTCTAGTTTTTTATTTAGTAGTATATAAATTTTAGCTCAAGTAAGAAATATATTTTTATTCAAATAAACTAATTTCAAGTTATTGAATTTCTCAGTGAATAATTATTATTCTTAATTAAAAATCAATTAAATAAAGATAATGAAGAAAATTCGGTAATTATTTACAAATGGGGTCCACCCTATTTTTTGCCATATCTAGGCGAATAATTAACATTTTCAAATTTTTTTTATGATTCTGCTTTGTTTTTACGGCGCATTTATGATAAAAAATGCCGTGAAAGAAAAAAAATTAAGATTTCGATTCTTTTTTGCCTTCAAAAGTTGCAAAAAATCTTGGCTCTCATGTTTTTGGATTAAATTTATATTTTTGATGTTTTTGATATGTATTTTTTTGAAAAGTACATAAAAAAAACGAATAATTAAAAAAAAATAAGTTAAATATCGCAATTTTCTAAAAGATTTATAAATTTTTTTGAAAATTTTTTTAAATTGCGATAATCAATTTTTTTTTTAATTGTTCATTTTTTTATGTATTTAAAAAAAATATATCAAAATAAAATGAAATAGAAATTTCGTGCAAATAAATTAAAATTAATATATGGTGAACCCCACTTGTAAATAGTTACCGTTAAAAAGAAATGACACAACCTTTTTAATTAGATTTAACTTTATAATTACAAATATATGCAAGCAACTTTGTAATTTTAAAAAATAATAAATTCGAGAAATAATTTTATTTATTTTGAAATTTTTGTAATTCAACAAATTATTTACATTAAATTTTTTGAATTTATATTTTATTTTGATCTTAAAATAATGCTTATAAATATATTATTAAAATTAATTTTCTTACATTTGTAAGTAATTATATAGGCAAAATATAGAAAAAGGGTTTACAAATGTAAGTACCGTTTTTTATACATAGTTCTCGTAAAAAGTTTTTTAATTGTTTACTTTGTTATCGACTCAACAAAATGAAAATTTCTTGCTTATCGACAATTTCTTTTGAGTAAAGATGTCTCTGAATATTGCAGTCATTGAGTAAACATATTATAGTTATGGAGTAAAGTTGTAGTTGAATGCAGATGTGACTGAATAAGGTCGTAACCTCATGGTTTGAGTAAAGAAGTTTTGAGTTGAGCTGTATCGGTGCCGCTTTGAATACAGTGCGAATTGAAAAAAAGTTTTTCATTTACGGCACCGATAGGCACCGATACAGCTCAACTCAAAACTTCTTTACTCAAACCATGAGGTTACGACCTCATTGAACTTGTCGACTTCAAATTGTTTAATATCAATTTGTTATAAACAAATCAATTGTTCGTCATTTGTTCTTTAATGTTCGTTAAAAATTATTATTTGTTCGATTATTGTTTATTTATAAAAAATTAAAAAAATTTTTGTTGTAAGCTAACGCTTTGTATTTCCAATTTTAATATTTATTACTTTAATTGATAGATTATTTTTTTTTATGAATTGTTCGATCAATTTAATTCTTTGTTCGATCGTTTTTATATTTTAAATTAATTTTTTAGATTAATTTTTTTATTTTGTGTTGCATGCGTAAACTCACACGAATGTAAATGTACATCCTATACCTATTGGACAGAACAAAATTGGAGTACATTTCCAGCTGATGATTTGAGCACCTTTCAAATAAAAGAAACTCCAATCACTTATATGGTAAGTGCATCTTTAATAATTAATAAAATTAAAATACACTTGTTATGACATTAAATAAATTTAATTTTTTTCAGCGGTTATCTTTGTTATGAAAAGATGAATATTTTCAATTCGGTGAACTTATATTACCTGCTATGATTGCTCCATCACCATTAAATTATTCTTACATAGCACCAGATATACTTTTACCTAGAGCTAGATGGATCGATGCTCATCGTGGGAGGTTGATCATCCTCATATACCCTGTTTCAAGTGTACATCTTCAAAATAAATGTATTGATAGGTACTCTTATTTCAAATCTCTCGTAAAAACTAAAAATATTGATTCTACACAAAATAATTTCAAATTTTTTTCAGATTTTCATCTACCTGAGGTTATTGAAAAACTTAACAAGTACCTCCAAGAATCGGAGAAACACGAATGGAAACAGAATCAAGATAATCTTGACTAAAATTATCTGGTGCAGCTGTGAACTCATATCTTAAATGCTAATGGAGATATCATTATCTACTCTTGTTGGTCGTAAACATGGACCCAACAGAAAAACAAGATATTCTTGATGTTTATCATATACTACTTCTAACATAAGAAACTGCATATAATTATAAAAACTATGTTATATTTATGAGTAAATATAATTCAATTATATAGAAATTATACTTTTAATATTTTAATATTATTCTTTTTTTGTTTCGCAAACTTCATGAAGCTTATTCAAGAATAGATGAACTATCCGGTTAACGAGTAATTAAACCTTATATCAAAGTTAGTTTTACGGAAGAAAATTGAGTGATATCGATGGTAAGGAATTTATTTTTCAAGTAAATATTCTAACGAACCTTTCTGAAGTAGACTTAAAAATTCTTACATCAGACAATTTAGTATTGATAATGTCAATATAATAAAAGATTCTAATCCATTTGTTAACAAACTGAATCTTGATAAAGCATAAGTTCAAATTACGTATAGAGAACCGTATTTTGAAGAATATGAGGTGAGACGCAGGCTAACAGTTTTTCATAGAAACTTAAATATGAGTTATTTATTTTATTTTTGTACTTAAAAATTATTTCTTATTAAGTCAAAGTAATTTTTTTATTTCAATAGTCCGAATTATTTCTGCAACACCCTTTACTATAAGTTAAAAAGCATAAGGTAAACTGAAGGAACAATGTAAAAGATAAACAATATGAACAGTTGCTACGTATTCTCCATACCTTAAAACATTTCAGGTGAAGTTCAAGTAATTTCTAATCTCATAAGGATAAAATAATCGGCTAAGTCTTGTTGTGATGGTGGATGTGAGTATTAAAATTTATTTCACAAAATTATGCTAAATTTTCTTAGATGAGGGGTGAAAATTAATTATTTTATTCTAATATAAGTTAATATTTATAAAAATTCAACTGAATAAATAGAATCTTACCATTACAGAGCCTAAAATATTGTATTTAAATTAATTTTTAATAGAGATTATATTCATAAAAATTTCAAAACTTTTAATTTTTAAAAATATAAAATTTATTGTAAAAAAAGTTAGCTGTACGCTGTACGTTTGTTTAAACTTAATAATTGCTTGACATTACATTTTTAATGATATATTGGATAGATAATTACATTTTCCATAATTTGTCTCATAATTATAAAACTAATTTAATTCTATTTAAAGTAAGAAAAGAATATGTGTTCATACGTTAATTAATTTATTATGTTTAATTTATTGCTGGTATATTATTTTATATAACAAAGAAAATTTATTAAATCATCAGTCGACAATCGATCATTACTGCCGTATTTAAAGTACATTTATATCTATATAAAAACTTTATTTTTTCTGAACAAATGACAGTCGTTTACATTTCAATATTTCTCATATACATTTCTTTATAATCCATTGTTCTATTATTAAAATTTGTAATATCAATACATTTAATTAAATAATAATAATAAAATAATAAATTTAAAATTTAACAATAACTTTAAAATAATAAATCTTGAAATCTTTGAAATCACTCTTCGATTTTTGTTTATAAATAAGTTACTACTAAAAATCTTTGATGATGATAATGATAATAACTATAAATTTATAAATCTATAAAAGGTTAGTTTATTTTTAAAAATTCGAATTTCAACAATGTGTTCTAATTATAAATTAATTTGATTTTTTATACAGAAATATTTACTAAATATTGGACCTAAATCACAAGTGAGCGTGGATCTCCAGTAAAGAGGCATTAAAAAAATATATTAAATATGTTATACCATTTGAGAAACCGACATGATAGCTAAACTTGATAATAATACATCGAAATATGAGGAATAATTTCCGTTAGTTAATTTTTTTGTTTTATATCTTTCATATAAATTATATATATATATATATATATATATATATATATATATATATATATATATATATATATATATATATGTAGCCAGTGAATCTTAATTGATAGTATTAGCCAGCTAAAAAAAAATTAATATTATTAAAGTAATAAAATTCAATAATAGTGTCATTAAATTAATACTTCAATTGTTTTTTTCTGAATATCTTCAATAGCTACTTCAACAGGGTAAATTACAATTTGCTTTCAAGCAACGACATTATCAATACTAAATTGTTCGACGTGATAATTTTCAAGTCTTAAGAATATTTTAGAAAGTTTTGTAAAATCGATACTTGATAAACAAATTGTTTACCAATTGAGATCACTCAATTTTCTTCTGTAAAAACCAACTCTGATAGAAGGCTTAAATACTCGTTAACCGGATAGTTGATCTATTCTTGAATAAGCTTCATGTAATTTACTAGACAAAAAAAGAATGATATTAAAATACTAAAAGTAAAATTTGTGTTTATATAATTGAATTTTATTCAACTATGAATATTATAGATAGTTTTTGTATTATACGAATCCAAGCTAACATTTTTTCGTCATCTTGACTCTCTGAAAAAGAAATTAATTTATTTCTATTTATTTATGATGATAAAATTATATCCTTCAAGGTGTATATTAATATTAATTATTAATTTGAATAAACTTACATTTCGGTCTCTGATATGTTGAATAATCATTGATCTCTTCATCTGATGATGCCATTACATGTGGTTTACAAGCGTAATGATATTATAAGAGTTTATCAACTATTTGACTGTGTATTTCAGGTGATTCACGGAAGTGAACAGTGGCTACAGAACTTGTGATAAAGCGTCTAGTGCCTGTAGGAACAGTGGTTCAGGAAGAAGAGCTAGAAATAACCTATCGTGTACTGTGATTGAACTACCATCTAAATTAGCTACTGTATGACGTCCATCTAATATTTACGTACATATTTTTATAAATTATTCCTGTCATTATAATTTATAATAATACTTACCAATTCAGTTGTTTTATGCTTTAAATTACTATGTACACCTATAATAAATAGTGTAGGCATTCTGAGAATTTCACAAGAAGCAACCGGTCATAATGAAATATAGGTATACGATATACGTGTATATCGAAATATGGATACATTAATGCAGCAAGCGCTCGACAACTTTTAGTAAGTTTAGATTAGCTGGCAGAATAAAATCAAATTTTGTCGAAATTTTGTTAGAATAATAAATTAATATTGGTATGAATAATTGGAAGATAGACTTATCAGAGGATGTAATGCGTGCCGGTCACCAACACATCCCAATATATTTCCAACCAATGTTTTTAGCAGAACTTAATAATTTTCAGCGTACACCGTGTGAACAATACCCAAATAGTTTAAAAAAAAAAATTAATAAGTATTCTGAATCTGTTTTAGTAATAAATTTATTCATCCTATCATAAAATGATAAAAAATTAAGCAAAATTGATCAATACCTAAAAGGTTTCAATGTAATCTAATTTTGAAACTAATACCAAACATTTTCGCGTTTACATAATGTTATGATGTGTAATTACTGTGATAGCTCTAACTTATGTACGATTAACGCCATCAACAGGTTATTCCTCTTCATCAACCGGCTTACTCAAAACAGTCAAAACAGTTTCATTGAAACACATACACGTACAGTAATGATGATTAGCACCTGTATCCGTGAGGATTGAGACAAAATAACGAGGCTCCTGTCTTTCTCTTGACAATGTTCATCCATATGGCCGGCAAAACTATAAAATAAATAAATTAATTAATATATTGATTTTAAATGTAGTATCTATAATTTTTTGACAGTACTTGCCTACTGGATACTATTCATTAAATGGTGTATGGAGCCTGTTTTTTTCAGGAAATCTGCGGAAAAAGTATTAAATTAAGATGTTCAAAGAAGAGTTGGATATTTCTGTATTTCTGAAAAATTGATGTGGGTGTTCAAATAAAAGGTATATATGAGTGCAATAGTGGTAAGAACTTATGTTTATAAAAATGTCAGTACTCAGTATACATATTTGTTAAAATATTATAAATATAAAATCAGATTTAATATTTAAATTTACATTTCTCAATGTAGACGAAATAACTTAAATATAAATAACTCGAAAAAAAATCTTATAAAAAATAACTAAAACAATTATAGCTATAGACAAAAATAGAAACAAATTTTTACAATATCCTTTTTAGAATAAGTTATTATTGTTTTAGTCATTTTTTTTTGTTCAAGTTATTTTTTTTCAGTTATTTTATCGTTTAACCATTTTTTTCTTCTATAACTATTTAATACTGTAGAAAAATAGGAGTTTTTATTATAAAATTCGAATGTAAAATGCCCCATGAGGCAAAACTTGATGACAAGCAGTTGTAAATTTTGGCTTCTTGGTCGTATCATCATAACTGATCCATGTTCCAGATAATCTCCGGCTGTAGGCGATGTAATGACCATCAAAGTAACCAGCTACTCCAGATAATCTAAAATTAGATATATAATTAACATTAAATTGTAACAAAACAAATAGTAATAAAAGTTAAATAATTTACAAACCTATAACGGAAATTATTAACATTGTCATTTATATCAATAACAGGTAAGATTAAGTAAGCTGGAAGCTCCTGTAGTTTGCACTTTCGACCCAGCGTCTCACTAGGCGTTTTAACATCAAGTTCAATGTAAATGTAGAAGTTCGGATTCTGTCTACGAGTTCTTTTATATTTTTTGCAATATTGACACGAAATATTGTAAATAATATTATCAAATTCCACAGCTTTTTGTAATGATTTATATCCATGTTTTATGACTGTATGATAATTGATTGGAAAGTTTGTTATATTTTTATTATTATTACCTTTACAATTCGGAGTAGGACAAGAGTTTTTTTCAAAAATACTTGGCTCATCGGCAAAAAGACTAGTCCATAGGAAACTAATATTATCTTCACAAATTATTACTCGCGAAATAGGCACAGTAATATGATTTTCTTTTACAACTTTTGATTGTTTTATCTCTGTGTGTTTGTAAATAGGATATAAAATTTTTAATCTTTTCTCATAGATATTATCAGTTAAGCCTTGTTTTCTGAAACTGGTTAAAAATTGAAAAACAAAATTTTTAGAACTTTCACAAAATTTTGAAAAATTAATGTCTTGTAGTGCGCCCTCGATAAGTAAATGTACAACTGTGTCAAAGGGACACGTATTATATAGTATCCACTGATAACCATTCATCAATATTGCATCACAGTAATTACCATTAAATAATAAATATGCTTTTTTATTTTTTTGTTTTTCATCAGATATAACGGACTTCTTGTCAGGTTTAACAAATTTATTTTCTAATTTTATTTCGGGACAGTTGTTAAAATATTTTCCAGAGTTAGTTTTTTTTCTAGCTACTTGATCTATTGCAGTTACTAAAGTTTTTTTTGACTTTCTTTCTTCAACGGGAGTACTGGTTTTAAAAGAATAATCATGATCTTTTAAGGCATCTTCTTTTGTAATATTCAAACTTTCATCAGAAATAATCATAAATTCTTCAACATCTTTTTGTGTGGAATTAGTTTTAATATGCGATTTGGTTTCATTACCATCAATTAACTCTCCAGGTGTCATCCAATCATATGGATTCAGTTTATTACTTATACCTTTTCCCCGCCAATTTTCGAAAGGATCATTTTTATTTTTTTTTTCAAGTATATCGCTTAAATCATAACTTAAATTTCCACTATTATCACAATCAGGATCAAAATTTGTATTTATATCAATATCAGAAGTAACTGAATCCAGTTGATCGAATTGACTTGAAGTACTATTACTTCCACTATTTTCCAACAATTTTTCGGCAGTTACTTTGTTTTCTTCAGTTGTATCACTTAAATTATGTTGCAAATTACTACTAATTTCATAGTTTGCATTTACATTGAATTGCGGTTCATCAACGTCAAATTGAAGAGTACCAACCTTTTGATCAAACGGACAACTGTCGACGTTATTTGAATCAAAATCTACATCATTATTAAAGTGAGAAGTATTATTATTAGTATAAGTAGTAGTTTCATCATCCAAGTCATTTGATATATTTTTTTTTTACTTTTTATTGGTTGCTTCAGAGAATCTTCACTGTTATTACTAGCGTTATTTATTTTGCTCATATCACAATTTAAAATATCAATAAGATTTTTGTCTGTATTGTTTAAATTATTATCAATAAATTTAGTTATTTTCATCCTCAGTAAACTCACTCCCCCAATTAAATAATCAAGATGCAATTTTAAAAATGTATATATATCGGTAGGTAAAGAAACTTGGTGTTCCAAGGCTATCTTCAAGTCTTTAAAGTCTTCTTCAACGTAACTCGATGTTGCTCGTAACTCAGAATGAGGAACACAAATATTTGTCCATAAAGGAAACTCTACTGCCGCTTGAACAAGTGGATTTTCCAATGTAGGAAGGTAAAATCCTTGTAGTTTTTTACCATGATGAATCACATTTTTAGAACCTTTTACCAATTTCTTTATCCAACTTGAAATACATATTGAGTCTTTTTCAGTAGATTCCAGTTCTATATCTTTGAAATTATTTTTATTGGGATCAAGTTCCATATTTTCAATTTCTTTACTTATAGTTGTATAAAATTGTTCCACTTTGCCGAGGGAAATTATATTTTCTAATTCTGTTTTTGCAAGAGAAGGAGTAAATTTTTCATTGTTTACAAAAATAACACTATCTTCGTGAGCTGTATTACAGATAATCAAAATTAACGTTAAAATTCTTTCGAATTTGGAAAAATCTTTACTGTCTATTAAAAGACAAATACAGTAGGTATAGAATTTTTTTACAGATGGGTGTAATACCGATTTAAAACACTTCCAACCCGTAATTGTGTGGACAAAATGTGCCACATCCAACCTGATGTAAGTCTTGATATCAGTCGTTTTTTGGGCATTTTTAAGGTTTTCAAAGCACACTTTGATGTAATGCTTCAGCGACATGTCATTAAAAGCTCGTGACATAGCATTTAATTGAGCTCGGGATCCATCGGAGACGGCTTCATGTGGCAACAATTTTACTGCACTAACCCACTTATTCAACCACAAAGTAATAGTATGAGCATCTTGCATTTCTGTCAACATCTGGTATACGCATTGAGAAGTTTTATTAAAGTTAATAACAATTTCATACAAAAATATGTACGAACTTTTTTTACCATTAGTAACTAATTTGCGAACAACTCCACCTGTTGCATCTATACAAATAGAAGATGATTTTTTATGCAGGCGCCGATACTCCTTGTAGCAATGCATTTGTGACTGAGTAGCATAAAAAACAAAAAATGGTTTCCCAACTAAAATAATTGAACTTCTGTAAAGAGGATTCTCATTTATACGATCAATTGCTAAGAAAATATCTTTTCGATCGATTGGCTTGATGCCTCTTTCATTATCGAGGAACTGCTGTTTTGCTTTATGTAGTACGTCTGGTTTATACAGAAAAGGACACCCAGTATCACCAGACCTTAGTAACTTTGTTGCTGCTAGGCGTTGATAACCATGAACACCTAAATCGTTTACTTGTCGACTGATTGCTTTTCTTGTTTCACCTCGAAGTGGTCTTTTATAATCTTCGTGATTTTCTACATTTCGAGTATCGCGGCATTTTATTTTAATATATACGGGACCATCATCATAGGGGACATCTTCTATAAATCCAAATAGTCGGTTGCCACACTTTCCACTTTTACAATGGGCTTTTATGGTTAAATAATAAGAACCATTCGTATTTAAAGATCCTTTATCGAAGATAAAACAACATTTCAAGCGATATTGCTTCCAAAAAGCAAACGCAATGATGCTCGTCCAAGCTCTTTTATTTAGTTTTATTTGATTTTTACCAGCACTAGGTTTCACAATATCATTCCATAATTCTCTAGATATTTCTACATCAAATTCATCAAGTTCTTCAATATTTTTAAAATAAGCAGCTTGATCGTAAAAATCAGGATCATTATCATGGTCATCTTCTTCAGTGCTATTATCTGAATTTTCTTCTTTAACATCAGCATCATCGTTGTCATCATCATCGTTACGAACATTCTTATTTGTATTTTTTTCATTAGTAAAATATCCACATTCCTCTAAAGCAATTGATAGTATTTTTCTTCTGTTTTTATTTACGTTTGTACGAACAGCATTTTCATTCCACTGGTTTTTTAGTTCATTGGAAATTAGTCGCCAGACTTTTGAAGACCATTTGGGTTTTTAAGGAGGGATAAAATACTGAATATGTTTTTTTAAAGCATTCACTGCCGATTCAACAGAAAATTTTGCTGTAGGTGCCATTATCGTCAACAATTAATATCTGAAAAAAATAATTTAATCTTAGTATATAAAAAAAAAAAAAAATAAAAAAAAAGAATTTTTATAAGTCTATTAAATTGAATTAAACTATAAATCAGTAAAAAAATATTACACAATTTCCGACGTTCTTAGCTTACTAACCTTCTGAGTAAAAAATGAATAATTATAATTTTATTGTTATAGAAAACATTTTAATTGTTAACTTAATAACAATAGCAAACAAAATTAAAAAAAATTTTTTTTTTATCAAGAGTTATTGATATTTATTATAAATTAAAAAACTTCACGAAAAGAATTTCACAGGCAAGTTCAATGATTTATTAATAAAAAAAACCTCTTCATTGATTGTCATTTGTTTAAAAAGAATTTAATTCTCTATATAGATATTTTATATTCTTATCAAAATTATTTTACCGACTGATGATCTATTGAAATTAAATGACGTTAAGTTAATAGAAATTAATCCGCGGTATTTTTAAATAAACAAACCTTTTCTTTTGAGATAAATAAAAAACAAAAAATTAAATATTAAAAATTGATTTGTCTTAATTCAATAAGGTAAAAGAACTTGTCTGCGTCTGCGGTTTTTATGTTTATATGTTAATATTATTTATAAAGCAGTTCAAGCGATGCTAACCTTAATTTGTTATTATTAATAATACTACAGAAATAGCAAATAATTTTTTTTTAAATCTCAAATACTAAAAACGTGTATCTAAAAATTCAAATCTCATCAATATAGTAAAAAGAAAGCAATAATGTTAAAAAAAAAATTAAATTTGTTAAATCGCAAAAAATACTGACAATATCATAATTGATGTTGTTATTATTTTGTATTATCATAATTTCGTGATAACCAAATCAACAGACATTTAATGATTTTCATAATTTTTCAACGAATAAGTTATAATAAAAAATGATTGAAAAAAAATTTTAACAACAGAAATTTTAATGAACAAAAATAAGCAATATTTTAAGTATAATTTTCTGAAACTAATTTATTTATTAAAAAATTTCTTTTAATTATCAAATGTCGGCTAACTTTAGTATCATATGATTTCATTCAATATTAAACTTATGTACTTGAAACATTATTATTATTATTATTATTATTATTATTATAAGTTAAATAGAATTTCAATTTATGATGTACATCAAAATTTTTTTTTTTATTAACCAAGTAAGTATGGAACCATGAATAAATTTACATTAGTATATGAAAGATAATATGTCAATTTGTTGAAGTTAATGTTAAAAGATATTTATATATGCATAATGATCTGAAACAAGTGCATATACACCGTTAATAAATGTTTTGACTCTATTTATTTTCATGAAAGTAAATATAGAATATTTAAACAATTTTTAAAGTTCAAATTTCTATAAAATTCCGGATAAACGATATATCAAACGATAAACGATATATTTTATAGTAACGAATAAAATCTGTACGCTATAGAAAGCTGACTTATAGTTTCATCTATTTAATCAAGAAATGATATTATAGTATAAATATGTGTCAATATATTGGCACCTTCAATTGTAACTTGAACTCCGCAAGATCATAGATAAAAATTTAAATTATTGTCTTAAAATTAATTTTAATGGAACACATTATAATAAATATTTTAGAGTAGATATATTCTTGTTTTAGATTCAATACCAAGCATTAGATATTAACTTTATCTATTTATTATGTCAAAACTAAATGATGATTCAGTAATTGTAGAGAGCTATTGACCTTTTAAAGATATAAGTTTGTCATGATGTTACACTCGTCGACAGCATTCATTTGAGTACCCACATGTATTTTCTATATATATTTTTTATGTACATATACATAAAATATTTAAATATATAAAAAATGCATGTGGGTACTCTAACGAAATCTCTTGACATGTGTAACATCATGATAGGCTTATATTTTTAAAAATGTCAATACAATACAATTTATCTATTTTCATCTCAATAAGCTAGCGCTAGCACGAGTTCCTTTACGAATATTTAAAAAAAAAAAATATTCGAAATATAATAAAGTAAGTAAATAAATAATTATGTTTATTAAAAAAAGAAAGGAAAAAATATTAACCTGCTTGGATCTTCCCCAAATTTCTTCACAGCTTGATCATATGAAAAAGTAAAAATTCTTGCCCGCCATTTTACAATTCCAATATTGGGATTTCTCGGTATAAGAGCTACAAAACTAGCAACAAATGTCCAAGCACAGAACCGAAGAAATTAAGTTGGATGTCTTGAAAATTTTTATTAGTATTGGGGTGTAAAATGTCACAATCTCTGCATTGATCTGTTGAAATTCTCAAATTTGATAATTTTAAGGATACCTATGCGTTTTCTCATATTTTTTTTTCGACCATTAATCAATTTATCGTATATCAGCAAAAAAAAATGAATTATGAAAATTCATTTTTCGTTTTAATAACGAATCAATATTTGACAATATTAAAATAACTTTTAATGTAAAAGCTGTTGTCCAGTTTGATACCCTCAATACTTTCCATTGTAGCTTCTGATTAATATTATTCATCGGAATCCATATTGACATTAAAATTAAAAAAAATATTCTATTCGAGAGACAGATTTTCCTTGTTTGCTTTAATACTGCTTTTACCAATGGCTCCGGATGACAAATTTTTATTTCTAGTTCTTCAACTAAGTTCCTTGTACTGAATCCTGAAAAGTTTTAATGAAATTAAAGAGAGAATCATGAAATTGTAATCATAGTTTTTATTTTTATCACTTAGAAACTATATCAATATCAGAAACGGCCCTATTGGAATGATAGAAAAAAGTAGTTAAATTAATAAATAAAAATGTAGAACGTAGGCACGATCTCTTAACGAATTGTTGGTTATTGGTATTTAATCAGTTATTGGTTATTTTTATCTAAAAAAAAACTGAATTACTAAAATTGTCAGCTATTTACATGACTTTTATATGAAAATTTAAATAAAAACTATTTTCCAACAATATTTAATATTTAAAACAATAACTGAATTCAAAAATAACTTACTGTATATAGTTGTTTCTATATCTAATTGTTCTTGTGTATAATTATTATTTTTTTGATTGTTTTTCACATGTCCTTTCATGTCCAAAAAAAAACCTTCATTAAAAAAAAGTGGAGTATACAAATTATAAAAAATTACTAGAAAAATTAATTAACAATCTCCATGAAATTATATTCACCTTATCACCCGGCGTTGAATACATTATTCTGTAATAATTTAACATTTCCCAGCCATGCTACAGAGAGCTTAGAAATTCGATTGATTGATGAACTGTAATAAATTGTTCTATTAAAAAAATATATAACAATGATTTATTGTCGATTAACTTAATTTTCATGAAAAATTCCACTCATAAAAAATTTAAGGAAAAAAATAAAATTGTAACGACAACGGACCATAGCAATTTCGTTATTTGCTCCATTTTCTTGTACAAAAATTGTGTGTTTTACATGTACTCCAAACTACTGTTATGACGCAAATCCATATATTTTAACTGAATTTGAAATAAAAAAAAGTCACAAGTAAATATAATATTAAGACCAATTTTTCACTTATATTTTATTACGAAAACCTATAAATCTCAAAATATTCAACAAATTAATCCACAAGATTAAATATAATGAATATAAACGAGTCATCATGGTGACTGCAAGAAATGTACTCCAATTTTGTTCTGTACAATATAGGATGTGCATTTACATTCGTGTGAGTTTACGCATGCGCCACAAAATAAAAAAATTAATCTAAAAAATTAATTAAAAATATAAAAACGATCGAACAAAGAATTAAATTGATCGAACAATTAATAAAAAAAAATAATCTATCAATTAAAGTTATAAATATTAAAATTGGAAATACAAAGCGTTAGCTTACAACAAAAATTTTTTTAATTTTTTATAAATAAACAATAATCGAACAAATAATAATTTTTAACGAACATTAAAGAACAAATGACGAACAATTGATTTGTTTATAACAAATTGATATTAAACAATTTGAGGTCGACAAGTTCAATGAGATCTATCATGGAAATTAGCCTGATCATTAGAGGTATACGTATACATAACTGAAAAAAGTAAATAAAAAACATCTGAAAATAATAACAGCTGTTGAATTTAAATTGTATTAAATATTTTTTTTTACATTTTTATGCGAAATAACTGTATTTTAATAGTCATTTGGAAGTTACTGTAAGCTGCGTTAATACTGCGGTTCAGAACAAATGGAGGTAAAAAAAACATATATAAATATACATTAGACTGTGCCAAAATAATTCTTTGTTTTTCGATTTAATATATCTTAAAAGTTTCTTCACTTAAAAAAAAAAATTCTTTTAAAGTTTGAGCCCGTTATTTTAAAAAAGTGAGCTGACGCAAAGGGGGGTCTCCTTTCCCATTTAAATAACATTGTAAAATTTCTTTTTTTTTTTTTTATTTTTAAAATAGGAAGTGTCTACCCTTGCGACTGCGAGTTCACTCTGGAACCACTCTGTTTCCAGAGTCAGAGTGGAATCATACTAGATCCAGAGTGTTTCCAGAGTGGTTTTGTGCCTTTTTTTCAGAGTGAAACCAGATTGGATACAGATTGAAACCAGACTGTATTCAGAGTGAATACATAGTGAATACAAATTGAATACATAGTGGACCCATACCCTTATGGAAATAATTCTCTGAAAAAACTCTTGAAAAGTCTTTATAACTCTGAATAAGACTTTTCGAAAGTCTTCACATCCCTAACTAAGTAAAGGAAAGACTTAATAAGTCTTCTAAACTCTGCAATACTCTTCAAAAGTCAAATTTTCCCTGCAATTTCGGAATTTCTCAAAGAGTTATTAAGACTTGATAAGACTTGTTCAGTTTTACAGGAAAAGAAGAAAATATTTCTTTTCAAAAAAATTACTTATCAGAATTAAATAAAACTATAAAAAAGAAGTAATGCATGTTTTAAAAAAATTTTTTTTAAATAATATTTTCATCACGAAAATACTTTGATGGGCATCGAATCACTCATAGTTGAGCAAGTCAAAACATCAACAGCAAATGAAGTGCACTTGATGTTGGAAACAGATACTACTCAAAGAGTACATCCAATCGGTATTTAATTTGGAATATCAAATATTAAAGTCAACTTTCTAGGTAGGAAAGAATTTTCTATCCACACGCTATCTGCTGGAATTAATTGATACCTAACATATTTTAGTTTACGAATTTACAGTTAGAATCTTTGAGTGTTCTTAGTTTCTAATAGGTGGCATGTGGTTAGAAAATTTTTTCCTACCTAGAAAGTTGACTTTAATATTTGATAGTCCAAATTAAATACCGATTGGATTTACTCTTTGAGTAATATCTGTTTCCAACAGCAAGTGCACTTCATTTGCTGTTGATGTTTTGACTTGCTCAACTATGAGTGATTCGATGCCCATCAAAGTATTTTCGTGATGAAAATATTATTTAAAAAAATTTTTTTAAAACATGCATTAATTCTTTTTATAGTTTTATTTAATTCTGATACGTAATTTTTTTGAAAAGAAATATTTTCTTTTCCTGTAAAACTGAACAAGTCTTATCAAGTCTTAATAACTCTTTGAGAAATTCCGAAATTGCAGGGAAAATTTATCTTTTGAAGAGTATTGCAGAGTTTTAAAGACTTATTAAGTCTTTCCTTCACTTAGTTAGGGATGTGAAGAATTTCGAAAAGTCTTATTCAGAGTTATAAAGACTTTTCAAGAGTTTTTTCAGAGAATTATTTCCACAAGGGTAGTGAACACATAGAAAATTCAAGATCGATACAGAATGGAATCAACGTGAAAACAAAGCGGAGCCAGATTGGTTATTGAGTGAAACTATAGTGGAGCCAGAATGAAACCAAAGTGGATACACAGTGGATTCACGATCGATACAGAATGAATTCATAGTGGACCCGAAGCGGGTCCAGATTGGTTATCGAGTGAGACCAGAGTGGATGCGGAGTGGAGCCAGAATAAAACCAAAGTGGCGTCGGAGTTGAATCAGAATGCAACCTGAATAAAATTCGATTGGAATCAAAATGGAATGAGAGTAGATAAAGAATAAAACTAGAGTAGAACCAAAGTGAATACAAATTGTTGCAGAGTGAACTTTAATTATTTTCTTAGCAAATCCTTTATGAATTTTGAGTTACTCCAAAGTATTTTTAGATTAAATCCAAAGAATTTTTAGAACGGACCTGTCATGTTTACACTTCAGTATACCTACTGTGAATTTATATCGATCTTGTTTTGTCTGATCAAAATACATATGGTTCAAAACGTTCGTATTGCTACATAATTTTTAGTAGATTTCATAAAAATCTAACTATTGCAGCCGTCCTCATGGCGCAACTTTTAAAAAATTTAGCCATTTTCTGACTCAGTTTTTCGAGCTGATTCAGAAAATGTAGTTTGTTCAAAAGTTTATATATATATATATATATATATATATATATATATATATATATATATATATATATATATATATATATATATATATATTGGCCACGTCTAATCATATATAATCAGATTTACTTATGCATTATTATATATGATCATATATAATTATTTTTACTCATATATGTCTGATAAAAAAATGCTTTCGAGAATAACAAATTCATTTCATAAATACATAGAGAAATGGAATAGTACGGTAATGGTTCGTTACAATATTAGGATAATCAAATCATGACAATATTAAATTAAAAATCGCAGGCGTATGGAGGGCTCGAACTCAAATCTTTTTAGCTGGAAGCCGTCTGGAACGCTGCTCACTCGTCCAAGTCACCAGCATTAATATTGAAAGACATAAATTTATTAGACTTTTAACAACAGAAAGTACTGGTTTTTATAAAAATTTTTGCAATTTCATCAAATTCCGGAATTCAATAGATTTTTGTAAAGTTTAAGAACTTAATAAATTTGATCAAATTCGCAAAGTACAATAAAATTACAAAAAAATTATGTCATTATTAAAAAAAATTAGGAAATAGTCACTGTCCAATAAATTTTTCGGTAATTATTGACAGGCTGTATGTCAGTATCAAAACAATCGTATTGCCAGTCTAAAAAAAAAACTTTTTAAGGTCCCAAGAGTATTATCGCAAGATGTTTTGATCATATAGGTTTGATCATTCCAAACCTCATGTATAATCATATATGATCAGACAAAAATTTTTTTTCATCGTGTATACGATACTACTTGACGTACAAGTTCATAGAAATTGACGTGATAATTAATTTGGATATCTAAATCGAAACATTGTCAAGTTTGGAAACTAAATAAAATTGTGTAATATCGTTATAATATTCTGATCGTTTCATTTTGTTTATAATTATTGGACCTACTAATTCTTGAATTTCATTTTTTCACTGGAAACCGACGAACGAAATGCTACTACGTTGGTCATCATTAATTTTTGACTTCTTTAAACCATAAAATTTGATAGTAAAGTAACAATGAAAGTGAACTTTGAAGTATTACGACAAATTTATTTTTTACTTTAAATAAAAGTCATTGGAAAATTAATTTTTTTCAAGTTGTATATTTTTTTCCTGTGATTTTTAATGCACAATTATAGACTGTATACATATAGTGAATAGGTTCATGTATGAAAAGCATTTTAAAAAACAGCTGTAGTAAAAACTATGTCATGATTGATATGTAATTTTTTTAAGAGAATTTAGGAGAAAAATTGAAGCATACATTTTTACCGACATATATTACGCATGACTTTATTTTCTTCACCAGATATATTATATATAGACATTTACAATTTTCTGAAACTTACGTTCTATATGATAGGAATTTTATATTTTCTATTTTTGATTTTAAATACAATTTTCGATGCTGATCAACTCATAATTGATATAATAAAGTTTTTATTAAAATAGTTTTAGTGTACGTAAGATTAGGAGAAATCTTTAAATTTGTCAAAGATGAGATGAATAACAACTTTGATTATAAAAACTGATTGAGAAGAATTAATTTTTAATACTCTTTAATCAACATTTTTAAATAGAAATGTGACTAAATAAACAAACTGTTAATGTTGATTAATATATTAATATATATTATTGAAATTATAAAAGGATACGTTTTCCACTATGTAACATCTTATTATGTACATTTATATAATAAAGATGGAAAAAACTTTAAGAAGTATATTAATAATTGATTAATTTTTTCCAATTAAGGTAATTTATTATTTATATTAAATTATTTACACATTCAGATCCCTATGAAGTTTTATCGGATCTGACTTTAGTTTTGCTGTAGTTTTATCTTAATTAATTTCGATTTTATCCGAACTTATTCTAAATTTACTGACAGTTTAATCTAATTTTTAATAACTCCATTGTGACTCATGCAAATTTCACGTTGACTTCACGCTAGTTTAAATCTGAATGAATTCTGATTTGATTATTATTTTACTCTGATTTCATTTTAATTTCATGTTGATTCCACTTTGAAGCCATCTTGATTTTATGTAAAATTCACTTTGATTCTAATCTTGTTCCATTCTGGTATCACTCTGGTTCCTTTTCGGTTTCATTCTGGATTCACTTTGATTCCACTCTGGTTCCACTTTAATTACATTCTGAGTCCAATTTGATTCCACTCTAGTTCTAGTCTGGGGCCACTCTGGTTCCTCTATAGTTTCATTCTGAGTCCAATCTGATTCCACTCTGGCTTTAGTCCGGGTTCACTTTGGTTTCACTTTAGTTTCATTCTGAGTTCAATTTGATTCTACTCTGGGTTCACTCTGGTTCCACTTTAATTTTATTCTGAGTTCACTTTGATTCCACTCTGGCTTTAGTCTGGGTGCACTCTGGTTTCATGCTGGAAAATAGGCACAAAACCACTCTGGAAACACTCTGGAACCATCATGATTCCATAATGTTTCCAGAATTTTTTCAGACTGATTTCAGAATGATTTGAAAGTCGCAAGGGTATTCATCCGACATTCAAATGAATTTTTTTTTTTAAATAATACGATTATCGTATGAATAACTATTATTTCTTCGTACGAAAATTATCTAAGTAAATAATTGTACTCAAATCTTTTAAATTTAATTTAAAAAAAAAACGTTTATTATCAATTTAATTTTTTTTCTTGGTTACTAAATCAAACTTTGTTTTTTTTTTTTTTTTTTTTTTTAGTAATTATCAATCAATCATATGAGTAGATTATTTTGTTTTGAGTGAGTCCATTGATACGACTTAAATATCAAATTTTTTATAAATTATTTTTTTCATGTTCTGTGATATAAATGTAATGGACGTGTTTGGCCGAAGTAGGTACTTACTAAGCACTCAGTGTACTTACTGACAAAGTTACTGAATACCCCATATACCCTATTCTAGCAACCACCTTGCTTACTAAAATTTCGGCCAGGAGAGTTAGTAAGCAAGGCAAAATATAAGACTTGGATTTGCTTATTGTTGAAGTAAACAAAAAAAAAATTAGGAAAATAGTTGACCCTGAAAGCCATCCCTGCAATTTCCCGCCAATTCCATACCTACGCTTGAAATTGCGCTTATGACGTTTTGAGCTCGAAGAGCTCAAAAATACAATTTGTGTGCGTTTTTGAGCTTTCCGAGCTCAAAAAAATAGCTTTGTAAACTTTTGAGTTCTTTGAGAAATGAGAAATTTGATAAAACACTACTTTTCAAATATTTAAACCGAAATAACTTTCGAACAAATTTCGAAAAACATTTTTTCGGTTTTTTTTTGTCAACGATAATTCACGAGCGAATCAACCGATTTTGACCAGACTGGCGGCGATTGAAGTGGTTTTTTGATGTTAAGAGCTGATTAGATTTTGTCGATCGGTAGAGCCGTTTAAAAGTTATTCAAAAAAATCACATTTGAAAAAAATTTTTTGTAGTTTTTGTGAGATTTTTCAAAATGTAACGGTTTGAATCGGTTCAAATCATATTCAAAATCTAAGTTTGGTCAATCCCCTTCGAATCGCGCAAACCGCGATGAAATCGGTCGAGCCGTTCAAAAGTTCCCTGATCAGAAAAAAAAATTTGAAACAATTCGAAATGACTCAAAGCGATTAAAAACGATTCAACTTGACAATATATAGATATACATTTTGCATGAGTTGAATCGTTTTGAATCATTTTTTTTTTTAAATAAGGGTTATGAGAGGTTTACATACGGTCACACACACATACATACAGACATACGGACATCACCGCGGAAACATTCAGGGAAGCTTCCTAGGATCTTAAAACGTCAGCATCCGTTGAAAGCTCGATTTTAGAAAAACGGGGCGATATCAATAACTGCCCAATTTTCTTAGCGGGAAGTTAAAAAGTGCTACTGTTGGAGTGATGAATTTTTAATTTTGGTTACATATGAATATTGTAGTGGAATTACCGGTAGTACTACCTTAAGATAAAAAAAAAAAAAAAAGAGAGTTCTTTTGAGGCGATTCTGGTTTTTGGATCTTCCGCTGAAATTTCAAAATTTAGCCGGAAGTATTCAAACAAAGCTCCTGTAAAAAATTCTCTGAAAATCAAATAAATCCTTTTACGCTTAAAATATGTCAGGAAATGACTAACCCAACTCCTCTCAAAAGCGGAACTTAAAATTCCAATTTTAAGAGGTCCACCACGGAAGTTACATTTTGACACACCCTATTAAGGGTATATTTTCTAGATTTTATTGTCCTTATATTCCTACTCAACGCCAATAATTATTTTAGTCTTGCTGTTTTCTTTTAATTTTGGAACTTTCAATTTATTTCTTAACGTTTGTCAAAGCAAAAACTCAAAATTTTTGTCTGTAGTGCAGCCTGGAAAACATTTACAGAATTAAATGATCTTTTTACAATTTTTTAGAATGTAGGTGTAGTTTTCCTAACTTAAAATATCTACATGTAATAATCTGTTGTGTGTGTGAATATATATGTGACAATTAAGTCTAGAAAATATATCCTTAAACGTGTAATAATTTGAATAAATAAAGAAAACTGATAACCAAATGGAATTGAAAATATAAGAAAATAATTTTTGAATAGTCCAATATTTACTCTACAAAATTGTCCTGAATCATAAAGGCCGTAACCAGTTTTGTGAAATAAAATTGTCACGGGGCTCCTTCATTACCCGATGAAGGTCCTCACCCTAGCCGCGGTTAGTTATCGACGGATCACGGAGCGCTGTGGTCTAGGATGCTCGCGCAGTAGAAATAAAATTTACATAAGTTCCGGGGCCTAGAAAATAAGTGTTCCGCGGGTGGGGATAATCCCACACGAAGGACGAGTGAAGTTGCCGAACGGAAAAACGACATTGTGAAGCCGGAGCCCGAGCAACGAACACGAGATTTTGGAAATACCAGGTAAATATTAATATTCCTCTGAGATTCCTGTGGAACCTTCAGAGCGATTATTTTAACTTATAAAATTGATAATTACTGCTAGGCATTTAGCCAGCCTAATTATCCAATAAAACTGTTCTAACTATCCTAAATTTCCAGATAAAATATTGCTAAATATCCCGAGCTGCGACGCAGTGAACCCGAGTACCGAGAACATCGTGATTTTGGCTGACAAGGTTACCTCTATTAGAAGTCAACGAGAACAATAAAGAGAGCCAAACTCCAAAGAAGAAATCGTCAAAAGTTCTCAGGTACAAAATAAAGTTTAACCTCGGGAAATTATTGCGTCGTCCCCGGAAACTCTAGGCACAAGCCAGGTTCCGTCTTCCAATCACCCTACTTGATTAATTAATTAATTATTCGAATTTAATTAAAATATCTAAATTATAAATCGAGGTTAAAATTAGTTAAATCAAAATTTGAACAAATAGAAAATTCAATAAGTTGGAAGAATTTCAAAATTAAAAATAAAAGAGGTTAAATTTAGAATTAATATTATTATAAAATTGGTCAAATAAATTTAGATTAAAATTTACAAATCAGAAATTTTGATATCGACAATTTTGAGTTAACTGTGTCATTTATATAAGCGATATTCTGTCGATTAAATTATTACAAATTAGAAATTAAAATAAAACTAAAGCAAACTAAAATTAGAAAATTGTTCAAGTTAGATTAAAATTGACCAATAAAATCAACAAGTAAAAATGAATTAAAATTTAAATTAAAATGGAAAATTAAAATTAATAATTAAAATTTACTTTTGGAAAATTATCAAAAATTATAAAATAAAATTATCATAAACACAAATTCCTTAAATTAGAATATTAAAATTGTTAAATAGTAAATTAATTTATAAAACAAAATTACAATAGAAAATTATAGACAAAAAAAGATTTGTTCCATAAACTTCGATAAATAAATTTGTCAAATTCCAGTACGATGATTTCAAAATTAATCAACATAAAATTTAGCCTTGGGAAATTTTTACCAAGTTGAAGACTAAGTCTCAAATCTTGACTGGAATTCAAAATAGACATAAGCCGATTATTCAGGCAGTTTGAATTCGAGTACGTTTTAATTAATCTAAAATTTTGGTTGGATAAACGCTACTGTGATATTAATAATTAAGCAACCAAAATTCAATTAACTTATTTATCGAAGTCAAGTTAGGGACCGGGAGATTTGATTCCCAGGAAGTTATGTTATAAAAAGTATCTTGGATTTTAAAATAATTGTAAATTAGAGTCAAGTGTGTATTTAGATAAATTGTTTTATTAGAATTGTGTGTGTGTGTGTGTGTGTGTGTGTGTGTGTGTGTGTGTGTGTGTGTGTGTGTGTGTGTGTGTGTGTGTGTGTGTGTGTGTGTGTGGGAAAATATTTTACAGTATATACTCCTCGTTCACGGGCTGTCGAGGAGGTTAGTGTTAGCAGGTTGTCGACTAGTGTCATGGTATCCTCCTCTGTCCTAGTCGACTTCAGGTTCCTTAGTCCCGTAGTGAGGGTCCTGTGGACAGCGAAAGGGCTAAGGACGGTATGGACCTTGGGCAGGGGTCCGGGCGACTACCCAGGGCATATCTAGAGTCTTAGAGCGTGAGGGTCCTGTGGACAGCGCGACTTAGTTAGAAACTACGGTATAGACGCTCCATATGAGGGTACCGTCCGGAATAAGAACTATGATAGAAACTACGATATAGACGCTCCATATAGCCTTGTTGGCCATACTGCTCAATTCTTGAATTTGATTAATGATACTCAACCTGACATTATTATCCTTGTTGAAACGTGGTTAAAACCCTCACACGACAACAGTATTTTTCCATTGAATGGCTACAATATTGTTCGAAGAGATCGAACCTTAAAACATGCAGATACTGGTTGTTACATCCAGGGAGGTGGAGTGGCCTGTCTTGTCCACGAGTCCTTAAAAGTCAAGATTTTATATATTTCAACTTCTGACTATTTAAACCAACCAGAATATTTAATTACCGATGTCACTTTATCCTCTGGATCTCACCTCTTATTATCCTGCATTTACAGAAGACCGAAAGGGCTATTTCTTAACGAATTCTTTGACATTTTTTCAAGATTTGCTCCAAATTTCAACAATATAATCATAGCTGGTGATTTAAATTGTAACTTGTTAGAAGATAGTTACACTGCAAGGCACCTGAAAGACTTTATTCTTGAATCATCACTGTTCTGCGTACCTTACGGAGCTACTTTTCATAAAAATAATTATGATTCTTGGTTGGATGTCATCCTGCTTGACAGTGATAGTAAATTAGTTTCGTTTGCTAAATCTGATTCTCCGTTCATTGATGGCCATGACTATTTATTTTGTAAATATAAATTAAATTGTTCAAAACCAGCACCAAAGAAAGTTACCTTTAGAAACCTAAAGAATTGTGATCATCAAGCTCTTTCAAGAACTTTGATGAACACTTTAAGAATTGATAATGCTATACTAGAGAATTCGGATCCAAATGAGTTGCTGACTATCTTCAAATCTAGTGTTCTATCTTCTCTGGATTTGTTTGCACCAGAAATTACTAAGAAGATAGTCCGTCATAGTAATCCTTGGTTTACAAAAGAATTAAAAGTGAAGTGCAAAGAACGCGATGAAATTTATAAGAAAGCTAGGAGAACTCGGGACCTAAATTTGCTTGCTCTTTTTAGAATTAAGAGAAAAAACTTAAAAGCTGAGTTAAATCATGCTTGTGAAGAATACTTAAAAACTATTCTTTCAAATCTTTCATATGGTTCATCTATTTGGAGTAAGCTTAAACATCTTGGACTAATTAAGTCTAACCCTTCATCACCGCTAAACTTTTTGATGCTCTTGAATTGAATGAGTATTACGCAAACATAGTAAGAAAACATCCACCTTGCAATAAAAATTTTGTTGATCTGCTGCCGATGGACTATTCAAGACAAGTCAATTGTTTATTCAAGTGGACCATGATTGACATTGTAGATGTTACTAAGGCATTGCATATTACTCTTTCAAAGTCTAAAGGAAAAGTCGTGATGGATTGGATTTAAGATGGCTACGGATCACCTTCCACAAATTTCACTGTTTATTACTGCATTATTTAATAGATCTCTTGATACTGGAATATTCCCTGACATTTGGAAAAAATTATTTTTATTATACCTTTGAATAAAACTTCACCACCTAGATCTCCGTCAGATACCCGACCTGTTGCAAATCTATCCCATCTGGCCAAAGTGTTTGAAAGAATCATTGCAAATCAAGTGATAACCTATCTGGAGGATAACGAGTTACTCGATCCTTTGCAATCCGGATTTAGGAAACATCACAGCACACAATCAGCTTTACTGAGGCTCACTGATGATATTAGGCAGGCGATGGACAAAAATAAACTTACCATAATAGTCTTATTTGATTTGAGTAAGGCTTTTGACTATGTTGACCCCAAGATCATACTGATTGCGTTATTTGAGCTTGGTTTTTCAATGGAAACAATTATCTGGTTTTTCTCCTACTTATCAAATCGCTCTCAGTCAATACTGAATAATCTTGGGACTCCAATTCAGCTCCTTAGAACTTCATCTGGTGTTCCTCAAGGTTCTGTGCTTGGTCCAATCCTGTTTTTAATTGTCATGAATTCTGTTGTCAGATGGTCAGTGTATTGTAACCATGGTCTGTTTGCTGATGACAAATATATTTATCTACACTTCTTTATGTATCAACTACAAGAGGCAGTCAGACAGGTCAACATTGATGCACAATCAGTTGCGGATTGGGCAAGGAAGCATGGCTTGGAGATAAACTTGTCCAAGACCAAAGCAATGATCTTGGGTTCAAATAGCAAGCTGAAACAACTGAGTAACTTTGATCTGCCACCTATTATTATAGATGGTGTCATAATTCCATATGTTGATACTACCTAAGTTGGAATCATCATGTCAAGCTAGTGGTTAGCAAAGTTAATTCAGCCTTGCATTCTCTCAAGGTTCGGAAGAACATTTTCTCAACTGACATCAGGAAATTGTTAGTATCATCCACTATCTTACCACTTCTTGATTACTGTTCCATCGTATTAGTAGATTCAACATCTGAAAATGACTTGAAACTTCAACGTGCAATAAATTGCTCAATTAGGTTCATTTTTAATCTTAGAAAAGATGAGCATATAACACCTTATCAACGAGAATTGGGATGGCTTACTGTGAAATATCGTAGAATGTACTTCATGAGTTGTTACTTCTTTAAGCTACTTCAAGTTGGTAAACCCAAGTACCTACGAGATGCTTTTGTTGAGGAGACCGAAGTCAGACGTTCAGATAGGTTAGCAGCCAAAAACACTCTCTTTTCACGTTTCCGCATTTTGCTACGACCTTCATGGAGCGGTCATTCCAAGTGAGTGTAATACGATTGTGGGAAGAACTGCCTGAAGAGATTGTAAACTCATCTAGTCTTGAAGTGTTCAAAAATAAAATTTTTGACCATTTGTTGAATTTGGATTATTAATTTTGTTATTGTAAAGTGATAAGTTCTCTGATAATTACTGTTAGATTCTAAGTGTTAAATTCTCCAACTTTGTTCTTTTATCAGCTGTTATTAATTGAATAATTTATTGAGTATGTTAGTTGAATCAGATAAAATAAATATAAATTTTTATATTAGATCTTTATTATAGTTTATGTACTTATATAATTTTTCTATTATTATTGTATTTGTAATTCATATTGTATTTAAAATTGCCATTTGGCTTGTGCCTTGGCATTAATAAACTATCAATCAATCAATCAATCAATCAATCAATCTCTCTCTCTCTCTCTCTCTCTCTTGGATAAATATCAGAGATATTTAAGTCAATTTTCTAGGTAGGAAAGAATTTTCTATCCACACGCTGTCTGCTGGAATTAATTGATACTAAACATATTTTAGTTAACGAATTTACAGTTAGAACCTTTGAGTGTTCTTAGATTCTAATAGGTGGCGTGTGGTAAGTCTTATTAAGTCTTAATAACTCTCTGAGAAAGTCCGAAATTGCAGGAAAAATTTAACTTTTTAAGAGTTTTGCAGAGTTTAGAAGACTTATTGAGTCTTTCCCTTACTTAGTTAGGGATGTGAAGACTTTCGAAAAGTCTATTCAGAGTTATAAAGACTTTTCAAGAGTTTTTTCCGAGATTTATTTACACAAGGGTCTTCTTTAAATAGCTTCGAAATTTATTCTCGGATCATTTTTGATGTCATAATTTAACGATCAATACTCAGAAAACTGGTTCAGAAGCCGCCAATTTCTTTAAAATCATTTGGTGCGCTTGTGAGCTATACAATTTAAAAAGTAAGAAGTTTCTTTCGACATGACTTCAAAATTTTTGTTAAATATATTAAGTTAGTTAATAATTCAAAAGTATCATTAATAATAATGGGAAAATCTTGTGGATAATTTATTTCAATTTCGAAAACTGTCTTTTAACTTTCGTGCGACTAATTGTTATTGAAATTTCTTTATTTAAGGATACAAAAATTTTTTTAATTTAACGACTCAAACAATTCTGCGAAAAAAGGATGAAAAGAAACTTTATAAAACTGATTTTGAAGACTGATAAACAGGTCTTCAGGCCTAGAAGACTATTCAACTTGAAAATATTTTCCTGAATCCACAGACCGAGAAAGATAGTGCAAAAAAATTACGAATTTTTATTTTCTTGCTATTGCTTAGAATTACGTGAGAACCATGAGTCTAAAAAATTTTTCTCCGGGAGATCCAAAAACTAGAATCGCCTCAAAAGAACTCTTTTTTTTTATCTTAAGGTAGTACTACCGGTTTTAGAATTGACGTTCAATATTTAATGAAATTTGGCATATTGGTACTTTATAATATCATAATTAAGCAGTAAAATTTTTGGAAACCTGGCGAGTCCTGAAAGAAAGATATTAATATTTACATATTTTTGCCTTTACCATTGATCGTTATGGAAAATCACAGACTTTATTTTGTAACGGGTTTAAACCGTCCCTTGGTCACCCCTTTATTTAGAATTTATAATTAAGGGTGCCACTGGAATTTTTATCACGGTTTCCAGAACCGGTCCAAGCAAGAGAGATATCACAGGGTCGAGAAAAATTATAAAACTTGACATAAATAAAAACAATTGAAATAGACGTAATTGTCAATTTATTTTTGGCAAACTGACAATGATTTAATCTCAATTTAATGCTCACACACACACTCATACTTACAAAAGTTGTTTATTCCTACGATACCCTCTTATGGAGCGTCTATATCGTAGTTTCTATCATAGTTCTTATTCCGGACGGTACCCTCATATGGAGCGTCTATACCGTAGTTTCTAACTAAGTCGCGCTGTCCACAGGACCCTCACGCTCTAAGACTCTAGATATGCCCTGGGTAGTCGCCCGGACCCCTGCCCAAGGTCCATACCGTCCTTAGCCCTTTCGCTGTCCACAGGACCCTCACTACGGGACTAAGGAACCTGAAGTCGACTAGGACAGAGGAGGATACCATGACACTAGTCGACAACCTGCTAACACTAACCTCCTCGACAGCCCGTGAACGAGGAGTATATACTGTAAAATATTTTCCCACACGCACACACACACACACACACACACACACACACACACACACACACACACACCCACACACACACACACACACACACACACACAATTCTAATAAAACAATTTATCTAAATACACACTTGACTCTAATTTACAATTATTTTAAAATCCAAGATACTTTTTATAACATAACTTCCTGGGAATCAAATCTCCCGGTCCCTAACTTGACTTCGATAAATAAGTTAATTGAATTTTGGTTGCTTAATTATTAATATCACAGTAGCGTTTATCCAACCAAAATTTTAGATTAATTAAAACGTACTCGAATTCAAACTGCCTGAATAATCGGCTTATGTCTATTTTGAATTCCAGTCAAGATTTGAGACTTAGTCTTCAACTTGGTAAAAATTTCCCAAGGCTAAATTTTATGTTGATTAATTTTGAAATCATCGTACTGGAATTTGACAAATTTATTTATCGAAGTTTATGGAACAAATCTTTTTTTGTCTATAATTTTCTATTGTAATTTTGTTTTATAAATTAATTTACTATTTAACAATTTTAATATTCTAATTTAAGGAATTTGTGTTTATGATAATTTTATTTTATAATTTTTGATAATTTTCCAAAAGTAAATTTTAATTATTAATTTTAATTTTCCATTTTAATTTAAATTTTAATTCATTTTTACTTGTTGATTTTATTGGTCAATTTTAATCTAACTTGAACAATTTTCTAATTTTAGTTTGCTTTAGTTTTATTTTAATTTCTAATTTGTAATAATTTAATCGACAGAATATCGCTTATATAAATGACACAGTTAACTCAAAATTGTCGATATCAAAATTTCTGATTTGTAAATTTTAATCTAAATTTATTTGACCAATTTTATAATAATATTAATTCTAAATTTAACCTCTTTTATTTTTAATTTTGAAATTCTTCCAACTTATTGAATTTTCTATTTGTTCAAATTTTGATTTAACTAATTTTAACCTCGATTTATAATTTAGATATTTTAATTAAATTCGAATAATTAATTAATTAATCAAGTAGGGTGATTGGAAGACGGAACCTGGCTTGTGCCTAGAGTTTCCGGGGACGACGCAATAATTTCCCGAGGTTAAACTTTATTTTGTACCTGAGAACTTTTGACGATTTCTTCTCTGGAGTTTGGCTCTCTTTATTGTTCTCGTTGACTTCTAATAGAGGTAACCTTGTCAGCCAAAATCACGATGTTCTCGGTACTCGGGTTCACTGCGTCGCAGCTCGGGATATTTAGCAATATTTTATCTGGAAATTTAGGATAGTTAGAACAGTTTTATTGGATAATTAGGCTGGCTAAATGCCTAGCAGTAATTATCAATTTTATAAGTTAAAATAATCGCTCTGAAGGTTCCACAGGAATCTCAGAGGAATATTAATATTTACCTGGTATTTCCAAAATCTCGTGTTCGTTGCTCGGGCTCCGGCTTCACAATGTCGTTTTTCCGTTCGGCAACTTCACTCGTCCTTCGTGTGGGATTATCCCCACCCGCGGAACACTTATTTTCTAGGCCCCGGAACTTATGTAAATTTTATTTCTACTGCGCGAGCATCCTAGACCACAGCGCTCCGTGATCCGTCGATAACTAACCGCGGCTAGGGTGAGGACCTTCATCGGGTAATGAAGGAGCCCCGTGACAATTTTATTTCACAAAACTGGTTACGGCCTTTATGATTCAGGACAATTTTGTAGAGTAAATATTGGACTATTCAAAAATTATTTTCTTATATTTTCAATTCCATTTGGTTATCAGTTTTCTTTATTTATTCAAATTATTACACGTTTAAGGATATATTTTCTAGACTTAATTGTCACATATATATTCACACACACAACAGATTATTACATGTAGATATTTTAAGTTAGGAAAACTACACCTACATTCTAAAAAATTGTAAAAAGATCATTTAATTCTGTAAATGTTTTCCAGGCTGCACTACAGACAAAAATTTTGAGTTTTTGCTTTGACAAACGTTAAGAAATAAATTGAAAGTTCCAAAATTAAAAGAAAACAGCAAGACTAAAATAATTATTGGCGTTGAGTAGGAATATAAGGACAATAAAATCTAGAAAATATACCCTTAATAGGGTGTGTCAAAATGTAACTTCCGTGGTGGACCTCTTAAAATTGGAATTTTAAGTTCCGCTTTTGAGAGGAGTTGGGTTAGTCATTTCCTGACATATTTTAAGCGTAAAAGGATTTATTTGATTTTCAGAGAATTTTTTACAGGAGCTTTGTTTGAATACTTCCGGCTAAATTTTGAAATTTCAGCGGAAGATCCAAAAACCAGAATCGCCTCAAAAGAACTCTTTTTTTTTTTATCTTAAGGTAGTACTACCGGTAATTCCACTACAATATTCATATGTAACCAAAATTAAAAATTCATCACTCCAACAGTAGCACTTTTTAACTTCCCGCTAAGAAAATTGGGCAGTTATTGATATCGCCCCGTTTTTCTAAAATCGAGCTTTCAACGGATGCTGACGTTTTAAGATCCTAGGAAGCTTCCCTGAATGTTTCCGCGGTGATGTCCGTATGTCTGTATGTATGTGTGTGTGACCGTATGTAAACCTCTCATAACCCTTATTTAAAAAAAAAAATGATTCAAAACGATTCAACTCATGCAAAATGTATATCTATATATTGTCAAGTTGAATCGTTTTTAATCGCTTTGAGTCATTTCGAATTGTTTCAAATTTTTTTTTTCTGATCAGGGAACTTTTGAACGGCTCGACCGATTTCATCGCGGTTTGCGCGATTCGAAGGGGATTGACCAAACTTAGATTTTGAATATGATTTGAACCGATTCAAACCGTTACATTTTGAAAAATCTCACAAAAACTACAAAAAAATTTTTTTTCAAATGTGATTTTTTTTGAATAACTTTTAAACGGCTCTACCGATCGACAAAATCTAATCAGCTCTTAACATCAAAAAACCACTTCAATCGCCGCCAGTCTGGTCAAAATCGGTTGATTCGCTCGTGAATTATCGTTGACAAAAAAAAACCGAAAAAAATGTTTTTTCGAAATTTGTTCGAAAGTTATTTCGGTTTAAATATTTGAAAAGTAGTGTTTTATCAAATTTCTCATTTCTCAAAGAACTCAAAAGTTTACAAAAGCTATTTTTTTGAGCTCGGAAAGCTCAAAAACGCACACAAATTGTATTTTTGAGCTCTTCGAGCTCAAAAACGTCATAAGCGCAATTTCAAGCGTAGGTATGGAATTGGCGGGAAATTGCAGGGATGGCTTTCAGGGTCAACTATTTTCCTAATTTTTTTTTTGTTTACTTCAACAATAAGCAAATCCAAGTCTTATATTTTGCCTTGCTTACTAACTCTCCTGGCCGAAATTTTAGTAAGCAAGGTGGTTGCTAGAATAGGGTATATGGGGTATTCAGTAACTTTGTCAGTAAGTACACTGAGTGCTTAGTAAGTACCTACTTCGGCCAAACACGTCCATTACATTTATATCACAGAACATGAAAAAATAATTTATAAAAATTTGATATTTAAGTCGTATCAATGGACTCACTCAAAACAAAATAATCTACTCATATGATTGATTGATAATTACTAAAAAAAAAAAAAAAAAAAAAAGTTTGATTTAGTAACCAAGAAAAAAATTAAATTGATAATAAACGTTTTTTTTTAAATTAAATTTAAAAGATTTGAGTACAATTATTTACTTAGATAATTTTCGTACGAAGAAATAATAGTTATTCATACGATAATCGTATTATTTAAAAAAAAAAATTCATTTGAATGTCGGATGAATACCCTTGCGACTTTCAAATCATTCTGAAATCAGTCTGAAAAAATTCTGGAAACATTATGGAATCATGATGGTTCCAGAGTGTTTCCAGAGTGGTTTTGTGCCTATTTTCCAGCATGAAACCAGAGTGCACCCAGACTAAAGCCAGAGTGGAATCAAAGTGAACTCAGAATAAAATTAAAGTGGAACCAGAGTGAACCCAGAGTAGAATCAAATTGAACTCAGAATGAAACTAAAGTGAAACCAAAGTGAACCCGGACTAAAGCCAGAGTGGAATCAGATTGGACTCAGAATGAAACTATAGAGGAAGTTAAAATAATCGCTCTGAAGGTTCCACAGGAATCTCAGAGGAATATTAATATTTACCTGGTATTTCCAAAATCTCGTGTTCGTTGCTCGGGCTCCGGCTTCACAATATCGTTTTTCCGTTCGGCAACTTCACTCGTCCTTCGTGTGGGATTATCCCCACCCGCGGAACACTTATTTTCTAGGCCCCGGAACTTATGTAAATTTTATTTCTACTGCGCGAGCATCCTAGACCACAGCGCTCCGTGATCCGTCGATAACTAACCGCGGCTAGGGTGAGGACCTTCATCGGGTAATGAAGGAGCCCCGTGACAACTTTTATCTAAATGATTCTAACAATTATTTTCTGATGTAATTTATTCGAAATAAAATAAACTCAGTTATTCAGAGACAAATAAAATAATTTAGTCAAAAATTAAATTAAATAAAATAAAATCAATTGACAAATTCTAATTTTACTTTTGTTTTATTTTACACAATCAAAATTTATTCCAAATTATTTATGTTGATTTTAACTAATCTTTACTTCTGATGATTTTTACTAAAATATTTTACTGAAATTACTACAATGATTTTAATTGACACAATATTAACTGATTTTACTTAAACTCAATTACCAAAGATCAAATTTTCACGTGACACCAAAATCATGAATTAACAAACTGAAATAATTCCTAGTAAAATTAATCCAGACTCTGCCTACGTGTTTAATTAATAACCCGAAATAATTCCTGGTATTATTAATTAAATATTTAGCATTTTATTTCTGACTTGTTCTTCAATTTACTCTTAATTTTAACCTGACTTTTATTCGGACTTTATTCTAATTAGTTTACCAAATTGTGTTCTCAAACATTTTGTTAATTATTCTTAATATTCGGTTAAATTTACGAGTACTTAAATTTTGTTAAAATTGATTCTTAATATTTTGCTTAAATTTAATTACTTAAATTTTGATTAAAACTAGCGATTGTGACCGAACGCGAAATGGTGATGACCTTCAGCTGACATAAGGCCTGGCTGATGCCGCTTCACCGAGAAATTATTTAGACATGTTAATTGTACCTGGAGTTTCTTTCTAAATTTTGTTCGCAATCCCTCGGCGCTGCGACTCCTGTATTTTGGTCTCCTTATAGAATTTCTCCTCGGTAAGATGTTCACTTGGCGGCAAAGTCCTGGTTCACCACGTCGCGTCGAGTTCTCCTCAGATAATATTTTTTTCCTAGAACAGCAAATTGGCATTAGAATATGTGTTAAATTAAACAAATTTAAGCGAGCTGACTTAGAGGCCTAGCACGCATTAATTTTATCAAGTTTTATCGCCTCGTTCCACTAGAGCGAACGAATAAAAAATAATTACCTGACTGGAACTTTTCGCGATGCGATTAGCTCGATCGTTCGATCACAATAAGTTTTACCAAAATTTCTTGGTGCGTTTCTTTCTTCCTCTGCTCTCCCCACTCTCACTACACCGACACCTCCACCTCGGGGACTCACTTACGAGTCTAAAAGTATGCCTGCAAGGGCTTAAAATCACAGCGTTCTGTGATCCGTCGATAATTAGACGAGTGCGGGTAAAAGGGCTTTTAATGGGTAATGATCACTGCGTTACAAGCTTGACCAAACTTAGATTTTCTGAAAATTTGAACCGATTCGGACCGATAGATTTTGAGAAATTGCAAAAAAACTACAAAAAAGAACTTTTCGAAAAGTGGTTTTCTTGGAATAACTTTTAAACGGCTCCACCGATCAATTCCAAAAACTAATCAGTTCTTAACATCAAAAAACTGCGTCGAACGCCGCCAGTCCGGTCAAAATCGGTTGATTCGTTCGTGAGTTATCGTGAACGAAAGAAAACCAAAAAAAGTGTTTTTTCGGGATTACTCTGAAATTTTCGATTTGATCAATTAAAACCTGAAAATTACTTATGAGGATGATAAAACTGCGTCGAATGCCGCCAACCGCGTGAAAATCGGTTGATCCATTCAAAAGTTACTGCGATTTGAAAAATCCAAAAATAGTGTTCTATGAAATTTCTATCAGACTTTTGAGCTGGGAGAGCTCAAATGCATCAAAATATTATCTCTTCAAACTCAGTGAGCTCAAAATATCATATAAATTATATTTTGAGCTCAAAAATGTCATAAGTACAATTTTAAGCGCTCAGGTATGGAATTAGCGGGAAGTTGCAGGGATGGCCTTTAGGGTGAACCGTTTTCCTAATTTTTTTTTGTATCCAATCTTAGTACTTTAAATTGAAAAAAAAAAAAAAAAAATTTATTCGGGTAGTTATTTTAAAAATAAAAAAAAATTTAACTGTGCTATTTAAATGGAAAAAAAGACCTCCCCCCACTTTGCGCCAGCTCAATTTTTGAAATATTAAGCTCGAGTTTTAGTGTTTTTTTGGAATTACTTCGACATTTCTGGTTCATTCAATTGAAACCTAAAGATTCTTTGTGAAGCTCAAAAAACGGCGTCGAATGCCGCCAACCGCGTGAATATCTGTTCATTTATTCAATAGTTATTGCGTTTTGAAAATTCAATAAATAGTATTTTATTAAACTTCTATTAGATTTTTTTAATAAGTTTTAAACAGCTTCCCAGTAAACAATATGATGTCTTTAGAGGTTCTTGATGAACTCCAATTTAAGATTTGGACGTCGTAATTTTTAACGGAATGGTGTCTCTAAGACGTCTTGAGGACGTCGAATGCGCCACTTTAAGAGTAATATAAGACTTCCACAAATATTCTCAAAGAGATCTTTTTTCTGAGTTCAAAAAAAAAGAGTGCTTACAGAAGTTAGAATTAGGAAGTCTTTTTGAGTCAAAAATAAGATGTCTTGCAGAAATCCGAATTAAGAGCTCTTTACGACTTCAAATAAAAGAGTACTTATAGTAGTCAGAATTGAGAGCTCTTTCTGATTTCATACAGAAAATTTGCAGAATATTATTATTATAAATTAATAAATATTATTTATTCATGCTATAAATTTATTAATATTAATTGTTAAATTATTATTGTTGTTATGTAATACTCATAATAATTATAATAATAATATTGATTTTCAATCATTTTGTGACTTAATTTGAGTAATTTTTTATCATTTAGTCGCCATCCTTTCGTCCACGAAGTCAGTATTTTTTTTGATACTCCTTGACAAACAAGATGCATGTAATCCACTGAAAATTGAGACACCATACCAACACCAATATCTTCAAAATCTGATTTTCCTAAATGATGATCTTCATTTAAACGATATATAAAATTCGAGTCAGTGCGTAATGGTGCATCCATATCAAGAAATAACATTCGATGGTCACTATATTCTCCTTCTTGAATGCACTTACCGCAACCATAAAAACCACCATGACCTTTTGTGTAGGTTACAAAAGCTCTCGCTGGTGAATCACAAATGACAGCCCTTATAATTACTTTAAATTTATGACTATCATACTCGAAACCTTCCTCTCTCAGATTTTTGTACTCATTAATGAAATCTTGAAGAAATTCATTAGTCATTTGGTTTGTTCAGTCCATGGTATATACCAATAACGAATGGTACAGAGACTTTTGGAAAAATTTCTCCCAGTATAGGATACAGTTGTCGTTTTGAACTCTTCGATATTGGCAAACCATCAATGTGTATACTAATCTGGATAATATCTGTAATCTGTATTATATCGACAATTTTTAATTGATCAATTAATCCTTCTTTCAGTCCATAGTGGAAATATTCTCCTGGTGCAACCTCACGAATAGTAGTATCTGTAGGAGTATCAATTAAGGTACGACTGTCATTTGGAAGACTTTTTAACTCTTCTATTGACTCCACATTTCTAATAATTTTTAGTAAAACATTTGATCCAGCTTGAGTAATGTTAAATTCGCATTTCCATTGAGCTAATTGTTTGGTTAAAGGAATTGGTACTTCGATATCACAATTATTATTGTTATTATTATAAGTGATAGAAGTTGTAGTAGTTGTTGCTGTTACCGTTGATGTTGTTTTTGTTGTTGTACAATGAGAATTATCATTATTATCTGTGTAAGTCTTTAAAGAGATATCGGTTACGGTATTATCTAAATGAATCGACTGTAAACTGAAATCATCACTGTCATAATTATTGTCGTTGTGCATTACACTGTTATTAATAACTGGATCATTATCAAACGAAGTATCAACCGATGCTTTTGCACGTGCAGTCTCCAAAATTGCCTGCTCACAGCGTTTTTCAATCTTCGATTTTTCTGACTCTTAGACAGTTCACTGAATCTTTTTCTTTCAGACATCTTGAGAAAAAAATATTTTAAATTAAAAAAATCATAATTTATATTTATTTTTTGGATAAATGTATACGTTACCTTTAAAATCGAATGATTTCTCAAATTTATCACTGATAAAAACATGAAATATCATACACAGTCAAATATTAATTAGCTAAGAATATGCACTTACATTATTTTTAGAACTTTTAATATACAAATTACGAAATCACTGGTTATAAATAATTAATTGATTTCACTAAATTAAAGTTTTGCAATTCGACGCTGAATGTAAACAGAAAACGTACCATACACTTATAGGTTATATTAAAACAGAGATAAAAAATAAAAATAAAATTTCTATCGTTGTGCGCATGCGCCAATACAATTCAATCCTACCTCAGCAAAAAGACCTCTGAAAGAGTTCATATTCATGACATCTTACGAAGTCAGAAAAAAGACCTCTTAAAAGCTCAGATTATTGATGTCTTATGAGTTCAGTAAGTAAACTACTTGAAGAGCTCATATTTTAGAAGTCTTACAAAGTTTGTCAAAAGATTTCCTGTCGACTTCTTGATTAAGAGTTCTGATTGATGAATTCGTTAAGACATCATATTTAGACTTCTTATGGACGTCTTTGAAAAGACTTCTTCCAGAAGTCTTTCTGATTTGGATGCTGACTGGGTTGACCGATCAATTACAAAAACTGATCAGCTCTTAACATCGAAAAACCACGTCGATCGCCACCAAGCCGGTCAAAATCGGTTGATTTGTTCGTGAGTTATCGTTGACGAAAAAAATCGACAAAAAGTGTTTTTTTCGAATGACACCAGAATTTCCGGTCTAATCAATTTGTGTTTGAAAGTATATCGTAGAATTTGAAAAACTGCGTCGAATGCCGCTAACCGCGTGAAAATCGGTTCATTCATTCAAAAGTTATTGCGGTTTGAAAATTAAAAAAATAGTAATTTATTAAACTTCTATCAAATTTTTGAGCTCAGAGAGCTCAAAACTACACGAAAATTAGATTTTTGAGCTCGAAGAGCTTAAAAACTTAATAAATGCAATTTTGGGCACTTAATTACGCAAGTAGCGGGAAGTTGCAGGGATGACCTTTAGGGTCAATCATTTTTCTAATTTTTTTTTCTGTATTGAAGAAACTTTTAAGATGTCTAATTAAAAAAAAAAAAAAAAAAAAGGTCAGGGAAGCTTTTTGTGATTTTAAAACATCGAAATCTAATGAAAATTCGATTTTTGCAAAACGGGGTAAAACCAATAACTTCTTGATTTTCGAAATTTTTCAATTTTCTAAGCGGGAAGTTAACAAGAAAACTATTTTATAAATTTTATAAAAATTCTAGGAGCGAAATATACCAATTGATATCAATGCCGGAAAATTATTGGAATGGTTAATTAGCAGACGGCACTGTGAACGAACTTGGCAAGACAATGTTTTAGTCGTCAGAACAAAAATTAATAATGCTATACAGGATATGCCAGAGCATGAAGGAATTGTTAAATTAGTAACTGGAACTTGTAAGTTGAATACACCTATTTTTTTGTCGAAATAATTATCATTATTGAGTGGACGTTGCAGATATTAATTATTTTCATTGCCAAAAAATCGTAAGTATTCTAGAAAAAACAGAAGCTAATTCGAAAAACTTATTTGGCCGTTATGGATCGCAACGCATGAAAGATTGGAAAGAAATTATTCGTCTATATGAAAAAGATAAATTATACCTTGCTGAAGCTGCGCAGATCTTAATAAGAAATATTAACTATGAAATTCCTAGTTTAAAGAAGCAAATTACTAAATTGGATCAGACCAAACGTGTGAGTTTTATTCTTATAATGTTATAATTTATTAGATAATTTTTTTTTTCATCTTTTCTCTAAAAGAAACTAAAGTTATCAAAAATTCAATAAGTTTTTTTTTACGATCGGATTTTCGGAAATCAAGTTCTCAATAGATGCTGGAAGTTCGAAGTCTTAGAAGGCTGCTTCTACACTTCTCAGAATACTTTATGATTTCTATTAAACGTACTTTATTAATATGGACTTTAATTTTTAAAATTAGATTTATGGGCTTTTATAATTGTTGTAAGGTAATTCTATGTCAAATCGACCAATAGTTGGAATCGACCCTTTTCGATTTGTACAAATTTTGGTCAGAAGTTTTTTTTTGTCGTATAACGAAGTTCTTCTACAGGGAAAAAAATAAAAATTTTTTTCAAAAGATATGCAAACTCAAAATTTCGCGAATTTTCCACTTTTTTAGTTTTACTTTTGTAATATCTTGAACGCTCTTATAGATACAGGAATGGTCTTTCATTTGTTCGGAAGGGGACATTTGGGGCCATGGAAAAAAATATTTTGTAAAAATTCTGAAAAATGCCAAATTTGTCAAATATTGAATTTTTGAAAATCCTCAAAAATGACGATTGAAATTAAAATTTTGACTCAATTTTTTTTGTATAATACCTTATACTGATCTCAAATATTTGTTACCATCGATTATACCTTATATTAGTTGTGGTAACTTATTGATAGATTAATGTAAAAACTATTCTTTTTAATTTTTTTGATGGTTTTTTTTTTTTTTTTTTTTTTTTTTAGGACTTGGAAAAAACATAGCCGAATACAAGAAATCTGAAATTATAGCGCAATCAGAATTTAATACACTGTGTGTAAATTTAGGTATAACTGGTCAAAATATAAAAAAGAACTAGCTGAGCGTATAGTTGTATTACCTGAGATTTACGACACAATCGTAAAAAAATGTCAAGCTCTTAGTAATGTTATAAAATTTTATGAAGCTTTTGCTTCATTTACGCTTGGTGGAAAATCTGATAGAGGTTGTGTTCCAATAATTCAATACGTAATAGGTAAATTGTTTTGAATTTATTTCTGAGTTTATTAATTTTAAAAATTATGATCAATTTTACTCCCTATAGAAAAAGGTAATACGACAACTTATGAATGGATCTATGGTGAAGTCCCGGATTCAATAGTGGAACCATTATTAAAGGTAAATTTAAATAGAGATAAATTATTTTATTAAGACATAGAAATCAAATTATAAAATAGGCGAGACAAAGATTTCATTCAGTATTAATACCGGATATAGGTACTTCCCAGTAAACAATATGATGTCTTTAGAGGTTCTTGATGAACTCCAATTTAAGATTTGGACGTCGTAATTTTTAACGGAATGGTGTCTCTAAGACGTCTTGAGGACGTCGAATGCGCCACTTTAAGAGTAATATAAGACTTCCACAAATATTCTCAAAGAGATCTTTTTTCTGAGTTCAAAAAAAAAGAGTGCTTACAGAAGTTAGAATTAGGAAGTCTTTTTGAGTCAAAAATAAGATGTCTTGCAGAAATCCGAATTAAGAGCTCTTTACGACTTCAAATAAAAGAGTACTTATAGTAGTCAGAATTGAGAGCTCTTTCTGATTTCATACAGAAAATTTGCAGAATATTATTATTATAAATTAATAAATATTATTTATTCATGCTATAAATTTATTAATATTAATTGTTAAATTATTATTGTTGTTATGTAATACTCATAATAATTATAATAATAATATTGATTTTCAATCATTTTGTGACTTAATTTGAGTAATTTTTATCATTTAGTCGCCATCCTTTCGTCCACGAAGTCAGTATTTTTTTGATACTCCTTGACAAACAAGATGCATGTAATCCACTGAAAATTGAGACACCATACCAACACCAATATCTTCAAAATCTGATTTTCCTAAATGATGATCTTCATTTAAACGATTTATAAAATTCGAGTCAGTGCGTAATGGTGCATCCATATCAAGAAATAACATTCGATGGTCACTATATTCTCCTTCTTGAATGCACTTACCGCAACCATAAAAACCACCATGACCTTTTGTGTAGGTTACAAAAGCTCTCGCTGGTGAATCACAAATGACAGCCCTTATAATTACTTTAAATTTATGACTATCATACTCGAAACCTTCCTCTCTCAGATTTTTGTACTCATTAATGAAATCTTGAAGAAATTCATTAGTCATTTGGTTTGTTCAGTCCATGGTATATACCAATAACGAATGGTACAGAGACTTTTGGAAAAATTTCTCCCAGTATAGGATACAGTTGTCGTTTTGAACTCTTCGATATTGGCAAACCATCAATGTGTATACTAATCTGGATAATATCTGTAATCTGTATTATATCGACAATTTTTAATTGATCAATTAATCCTTCTTTCAGTCCATAGTGGAAATATTCTCCTGGTGCAACCTCACGAATAGTAGTATCTGTAGGAGTATCAATTAAGGTACGACTGTCATTTGGAAGACTTTTTAACTCTTCTATTGACTCCACATTTCTAATAATTTTTAGTAAAACATTTGATCCAGCTTGAGTAATGTTAAATTCGCATTTCCATTGAGCTAATTGTTTGGTTAAAGGAATTGGTACTTCGATATCACAATTATTATTGTTATTATTATAAGTGATAGAAGTTGTAGTAGTTGTTGCTGTTACCGTTGATGTTGTTTTTGTTGTTGTACAATGAGAATTATCATTATTATCTGTGTAAGTCTTTAAAGAGATATCGGTTACGGTATTATCTAAATGAATCGACTGTAAACTGAAATCATCACTGTCATAATTATTGTCGTTGTGCATTACACTGTTATTAATAACTGGATCATTATCAAACGAAGTATCAACCGATGCTTTTGCACGTGCAGTCTCCAAAATTGCCTGCTCACAGCGTTTTTTCAATCTTCGATTTTTCTGACTCTTAGACAGTTCACTGAATCTTTTTCTTTCAGACATCTTGAGAAAAAAATATTTTAAATAAAAAAAAAATCATAATTTATATTTATTTTTTGGATCCGGAGACACGTTCGTGTCTCGCGCCAAGTACACGTCCAACATATGGCGTGAGACAACGTGTCTCTATTCTCTTATCTTATGTCATTATAACCTTCTTACATATTTGGGTCTATATTTCATTATTATTGCCAAGACACCTGACACTTTCACTATTTCTATTAAGTTTCTATCTACGGATTTTACACATATTATAAAAAACTATTGGGTATGAACAATTATTTAATATATTTCAAATATGAAAATTTTTGCCTGCGCCTGTTTTCGATTCTACGAGAGATTTTACAAATTTAGGGCGAATTTTGTTATTTCGAAGTTGGTAGCACTTAACTTTATCTACTAACTATACTTACTTTACGTAGGTTCTAAAACTTTAGCACCCATAAGTAGTTAGTATACTAAGAAAAAATTTTGTAATGAAAAGAAAGACAACCTGCGTAACTTTATACAGTTTCCACTGTACTTATGAAAACATTAGCCTGGGCGTTAATGCCCCGCGCTATAATTATCGATTTTATTCTGAGTAGTCAGTAAGTTTTTTTCTCCAGAAGTCACGTTTATTAATCGAGCGCGTAATTCGAATTCAAATATGTCAAATATAGAATTTTTTGATTCTGTGTTGGAAGTAAAGCCTAAAAGAACTCATATGAAAAGTTGTTTTTCTGAAATTGAGTGTAGACAAATACTATTTTTTAATTTAGTAGAAAAATCTATCAAATCTGTGTTGCAAACTATCCATAATGTGATTGGTAAAGTATATCATGAGCATGGAAATATATACAATTCCAATGTATCTATCTATTAATTATGATTTTAAGATTAATTATGAGTTCCATGCAATCTGCTATTTATTAATAACGACATGATAATGACAATAAATAATAATAACGACAATACTGAGATCAATAACGATGATACTAGTCATAAGATAATAATAAACATAATTATAATGGAAAAAAATGTTAGAAATTTTTTAATATTGATATAAAATGTAAAGTTTTCAATTGATTTAATTGATCAATCAAAACCTAAGAGTATGGAGCTAATTCATATTTAGTTTTTTTTTTGCTATTTGGTACTATGAGAAAAACAAATTCGTTTTTTCATTCGTAATTGAGCTTTAAAATTGAGCAACAATCAACCCTTCATATTATGAGTATAGCAATACCTGCAATAATTAATTTAATTCTGAACTTTTAATTTCCGCGGGAAAAATACAAAATTTTAATCAACAGTTTTTTTAATTATAAAAATGTTAAAGTTTCTTTTTTAATATAAAATCTCTAGAATGAACTATCGAACAATTTTACATATGTACTTTTTTGAATGATATATTCTCTTCTGATTAGAATTTATTTATTGACTAGAGCCATTACTTAAAAGAGCTCAAATTGTTTAGTTTTACTTTCTTCGTGAAAGTCAGGTAATTAAAGTCTAAGTGATTCTGTTCGAGCGGTGTACAGATGTAGGTGGCGTTTCAGTCGAATTGAGCGGAAATTTTAAACGACGATATTCTTTTCAAAACAAATGTTAATTATGATTTATACGAATTGTGTTATTCATAAACAAAAATATGATAATAAAAATAGATAATAATACAAATAATGATAATAATAATAATAATGACAATACTAACAATATCAACGAAGATAATACTGATAATAATTATTGTGGTAACAATAAATTAATGATAAAAATAATAGTAATAATAATATTTATCATCATTATTATTATTATTGTCATCAAATTATTGAGCATTGAAGTATTAAATTTGAATTTACAATGTTCTTGATTACAAAAATTGTTAAAATGTTTTTCAAATTTCTACGGAATGGAAAGCTTCAAATTGATAATTTAGTTTAGCAATGCGAACCAAAGAGTATATGTGGCTTATTTATATAAAATTTCATTAATATTACTCGATACTGTAAGAAAAATGAAATTTTAATTTATATATATATATATATATATATATATATATATATATATATATATATATATATATATATATATATATATTAGGTGGGTCAAAAAATCGAATAATTTATTTTTGACTTTATACTCTGAAAAATAGGTTCGTAGACACCTAAAAAGAATTCTCTCAAGTATAAGCTCTTAATTATAACGGGAAGGTCCTCCGCTTTGCGGGTTTCTATTTTTTTCGAATAATCAGATAAAAAAATTTATATCTCGCTTCCAACTGCTTGGAAAAATATTCCGTGGCATAGATTTTGTGAGAAATTGAATGCTTTACAAAAAGGTCTCTTATGACTTTTCAAAAACTCAACCGATTAAAAGATATTCATAGTTGAAGTTTGGCTATTTTAAGGAAAATATTCGTTTTTATTATGAATTTTATAAGTCGATGAAAAAATATTATTTCGGATTGCGGAACTCATGATTTTGTAGGAAATTTACTGCTCTACAAAAATGGTCGCTTATGATTTTTGATTAAGTGAAGCCGTTACGAGATATTCATCGTCAAACATTAACGAATATCAATATTTCCAGTTTTTGATCAATAATTCGATAAATTTTAATTTAAACTATGAGTTTCAGGAAAATTTACATAAATTTGAGTTTCGATCGATAAAGAAATGTTATAAACAATTTTTTAATATTGTTTTCAGTCTTGAGCTTGTTTGATTGCATTAAAACAAGAAATTAGAGCATTTTTTCGACATATAGCCAATGATTAGTTTAATTTGAAGTGAATGACATATTTCTTTGTCAAATTTAATATGAAAAGTATTGAATCAAGTGAGAAACAACCAGTATTTAACTTTTTTATAGATAAATTTTTTATTGAATTATCAATTGCAATATAATTGTCTATATTTTTAACATAACAGTACGCTATTACTATAAATAATTTCTTTTATTACAATTTGGGAATGTTTTTGATGTTCTTTGACAACTTGCAATAAGTACTGGAATTGTTCTTCATTTTTTGTCAAGCATTGATTATATTCACTGACTAATGCAACAGCTCGCTCTGCTGAATCATTGACAACTTTTAGTTGTTGAAAGTATTCTTTATTTTCGAGATAACTCTCATTAGTAGGCCATAATTCAACATCGACATCAAGAAAGTCATACGGTAGATCGAAGATTTTGAAAAGATTTAATGACTTTTTAGACACAAAGTCACTCAGAGTTCTCTGCGCCAATGAATTCAAATCTTTTTAGCAATTACAAATCTTTTAGCTTTAGAATCTGTACCTTCACGAGTATTAACAGCTTCAACAATACTTTTTTTACTTCTAATGGAACGCCATCGTCAAACAGTGATAAAATGGCAAGTTCATCGCTCAAATACCATAAGTGCGAAATCATTTTTTCACACGTAGCTGAAGAAATCAAAGGATTGATATTTTTGTACTCCAATAAATTTTTCATAAACTGCAAGTCATGATAAGCAGCAGTTGTTGCAGAAGTTGATGAAAACCAAGCTTTTAAATACAATGTGACTATAAAAATACAGAAATGACGAAGACCATGCAATTCTTTCTGAGAGAGTTTGAATTCATCTCTGAATAGATACATTTTCAAACTATAAATGGCCTTAGCCATCCATCTAGCATGATGAACAGCACCAGGACGTTTGAAAGAAATCTTTTCTTGAGGCATTTCTCCAAGGAAAATCAATGATAATTCCAATAATTCTTTATAATCATCTCGGGGTTGTAGTAACTATCAAAAATAAAAAATTTGTCAAAAATAACGAAATTTTTATAATTTAAATCACAGTTAAATCATACCTGTAAAGATTTCGTAATAAAACTAGAGATTTCATCTTTTTATTCGAAATGATATCAGCAACTACAGCATCTTCAACACCAGATTTATAATTAGTTATATCTATATCATCCCAAAATTTTTTAAACCTTCCAAACATCTGTACATTTGGCCCAGATGACACAGGCCAAAATACTTCAAATGCGCCCCTTAATACGATCTCAAAAATGTGATGACGACATGATAACCAGATCAACTCTCTTCCCAAAATCTTTTCAATTTCCTTACATGTACCGTTGTGAATTCCTGTAGAACAATAATAAATGACTATCGTTAAATTTAGTATTTAAGAAAAATCAATGGTTATATTTCAAATCCAAACGAGTAAACGATTAATACATTTTGATAGTAAAATTCAGTAAGAAATAGAAATTAAACTAGAATGACAACAATAAAATATTTTTGTAATTGATTGATTACCTGTATTAACAGCCGTAGTGTCAAAACACATCGCCTTGACATACTTAATAATACCCCATTCACTCAATGTTGATAAAATGGCGGATGTTTGATTAACTGCCGTCCCAGAATTCATTATTGGAACTCCAAGTAATTGTTCAGTACCATACGCAGTTAAAAGAACCGGTAGTCGTTCCACAGATTTGGATTCAATTAGATCATTTAGCATTTTACCATCCCAATGCACTACGTATTTATCGTGTGTTTTAAAATTGTCTTTTAATCCTTGAGCAATGTCTTTTCTTTGAACCATACGAGCTCGTTGGATGGACCTATAGCTGAGCGTTGTATCTTCAATTTTTATACCAACAGCTGATAAAACCGGAGCAATAATGAACATCGCGTTTCTACTGCTGACATTAGCTCTGTCAAGTGCAGAAACGACTTCAGGAGTTAAGACATTTATTTTTGCTCGTTTTGTCGGAATTGGGGGTTCATACTCCAAATCAGATCCAGAATTTGTAGTTCCACTTAATGTATGCGTCGAGAATGATTCTGATTTTCCACTTAAAACAATCCCATGACTGGTAGACGGCTGATTCAAGTCTGTAATAAGAGTTCATTTTTAAATTAAACAGACAAAATTTCCAACACTTATTCATTATGATGAGAAGCAATTAAACATGAGTACCAGAAACCGTCGAGTCAAATGTCATACGTAGGAATACTGATATTTATAATGCAAGTAAAGTAGAAAAATGATATTCTCATTGTTTATAATAAATATAAAGGAAGTTTTACACTCCTACCTGAATTTATAACAATTATTTATCTCAGATACTTACTGCTTTCATCGATTTCCATCATATCTGTAGTTGAGTTTGACGCAGGTACAATATTCGAAAGAATCTCTTTGTGTGTACAGAATTTTTGATCCAAATACAACTTCCTAATGTTATCATCCACCCCTTTTAGGAAATTTTTACTTACAATGTCGAATAATTGTTCAAGATCAGTCTGAAACTCCTTTTCCTTTACCTTATCACTTTTCTTATTAAAATCTTTTTGTAATTTCAACCACTCACTATGAAAACGGAGAATTTTTTTGACTACATTAGGAGCTTCACTCGTAGGGATCTGATTTATTTTCCACAATTCAATAACCTTGTCAGCTGAATTTTTGCACTTTGTTTGATTGAAAACTTTAAAACTTTAAGTTGATAGAAAAACACTCTCATAACCTCTTTCACTTTTGGTAACTTACGGTCAGTGAGTTTTTGCACAGGTATACCGATTAAACGTATTTCTTTATTCATTGTAGAATTATTGATAATAAATGAATTTATATAATGAGAAAATGACTTATTTCGAAAAAATTGTTATTATCATGTATACGAAATGATGAGTTTTTGGAGCACTGAAAATGTACTGATAAAAAAGTAGACAACGAAGATAGTTAAGAAAAACAACATAGGTGGCGCTAGCGTTAGAGTACCAACAGAAGAAGTAATGTAATTCAGAACAAAAAGCCTCTCTCACAAAAAAATTTATGTATAATTGGTAGAATAAAATTTGAAAATACATACTAAACAACCGTAATAATATGAAATGCCAATGCAATTGACATTTTAAATTATTACAAATAAAGCTTACAAAAAATATCATTAGAACAAAAACTTCTTAGTGAATTTTTGAACAAATAACTCCTGTAGGAGTGGGTTTATGATAGAAATTTAAATTTATGTAAATTTTCCTGAAACTCATAGTTTAAATTAAAATTTATCGAATTATTGATCAAAAACTGGAAATATTGATATTCGTTAATGTTTGACGATGAATATCTCGTAACGGCTTCACTTAATCAAAAAATCATAAGAGACCATTTTTGTAGAGCAGTAAATTTCCTACAAAATCATGAGTTCCGCAATCCGAAATAATATTTTTTCATCGACTTATAAAATTCATAATAAAAACGAATATTTTCCTTAAAATAGCCAAACTTCAACTATGAATATCTTTTAATCGGTTGAGTTTTTGAAAAAGTCATAAGAGACCTTTTTTGTAAAGCATTCAATTTCTCACAAAATCTATGCCACGGAATATTTTTCCAAGCAGTTGGAAGCGAGATATAAATTTTTTTATCTGATTATTCGAAAAAAATAGAAACCCGCAAAGCGGAGGACCTTCCCGTTATAATTAAGAGCTTATACTTGGAGAGAATTCTTTTTAGGTGTCTACGAACCTATTTTTCAGAGTATAAAGTCAAAAATAAATTATTCGATTTTTTGACCCACCTAATATATATATATATATATATATATATATATATATATATATATATATATATATATATATATATATATATATATATATATATATATTATAATCTTATGAACATTTAATATCCGCGGAAAAAGTACAAATTTTGAATTAAAAATTTTTTTAATTTGAAAAAACGTTAAAATTTCTTGATTTATAATATTTCTAGAATTAACAATCGAACATTTTCACACATGTATTATTTTAAATCATACTTTCTAATTAAGTTTTATTTATTAATTAGAGTTAATACCGAAGAGAGCTAAAATTGTTTGGGGTTTGCTTTCTTTATAAAAGTCAGTTGTTCTCTGAGTAATTCTATTCGAGCAGTGTATAGATATAGGTGGTACTTCAATCAAATTTAGCGGAAGTTTTAAATAACGATTTAACAAATTAACAAAATTTAATTAATCATGCTAATAATAACATAATGATTTGGATATACACATTTGCAATGCTCTTTAGTCGCATACAGATGTCACTACCATACATATACGTGTTTAAGTTATTTGAAGATGCCAATAAATATTTATGTTTACATCAGATCAGTATGGATACTTCTCCGATGTTTTTAGTCGCATCTAGATGTCACTACTGTGTAAGTATATATCTTATTATTATTATCTAATCAGCTGGCTGTACTGGCTGCCGATCCCAACTCTTATTCGGTACCATTATATTGAACTATTCCACTAGGTGGCAGTGATCATAGTCTGTAAGAAATTATTGATGATCAAAATAGACAAATTTCTGTAATTATTTGACACTTTCTGTCAAAATTAATAAATCTTTTTCAGGTTTATGTATCAATATTATTTAATATCTACTTGAAACTATTACTGCGGCATTTTTTATCACACTTGCGTAATACTTTTCTTAATTATTGTCAACTTAATTATAAAATTAACTTATTTTAAAAGGTTAGTTATATATTCAATATTTTTATGATATTTATTGTTTTTGTTGAATAATCATATTTTCTTTGACTTTTTACTAATTATGTTGTGTTCAGGTGGAAAGTTTTCAGCACATAAATACCCTTAGTCACAAATTCTGAAATTTCTATTTAATTTGTAATGAAATAATTTGATTCTTCGTATAATTGAAGTTTTAAGATTAATGAAAAAATATATCCGGTCACAATATTATTCCAGCTAGTGATGAATAGAAATCAGTAACTATTTCGTATTGTTGTAATTACTCTTCCGACTGTCAACATGGTAACAAAAAAGTAAAGTAACATTAGGTATAGGTAAATTAACCAAGTAGCAGTCTTTGTAGTAGTTATATTGTAAATGTCCTTAAGTACTGTTAGCGCCACCTGTAGTTACTTTCATTATGTATATACCAAAATGTGTAAACACACTAATGTAGCATGAAATTTAATGACACTCAAATTTGTCACTTTTACAGCTACAATTTGCATAAAAATACATTAAATCCAGTGGCCAGTCTAGTCCACAATACCATACTAGTTTGGGCTGTTTAACTTCATTACATATCGGTAGCTGCATGAAAATTGATTTAGAAAATACGACAGAGGTAAATTAAAAAATAACATTGGTATATTTATTTATTCGAATTTTATTTATTCGAATAGTTATTGATAGTGTCATTGCACATAGTAAATATTTTAGTTATTTAATAAATGGAATATTGCAGTCTTTACAGCATTTGTGATTACGTATACTTATCAAAACTAATATTTTGTGAATGAAATGGAGATAATTCAAAATTTGAAAAATTCATACGTATGTTCGAGTTATATTTTAAAAATTTCTAAATAAAAAAATTATTTGGTATTTTCATGTCTTTATAAAATTGTCCATTGAAATTGTAGTCAAATTTAATAATCATTATATTAAATTACATATAATACGTTCATAAAATTATTGCGAGTTATTATCGTGAGTTATTATAGTTATTATAGTGAGTTTTAGATTGCTGATAAAAAATACCATGAATGGTGATAAAAATAAAATGGATTATCCTCCACATTTTGGTATTGACCAAAGGAATCATGCTCAAAGTTTATTAGTTAGTATTAATGATCTTGAGTCTCGGCTAAATCAAGCTCGTCAAGCATACCAAATATTATATGGCGACACTTATCCGGGTAAAAATTATGATAATGAGTAAGTAATTTTACTTCAAATTTCTGAAGTTTGTCATACTTTTATCATTGTGAATACAATTCGTTTTCCCATTGTTACAGGTACAAGAATAAAAACCTTAAGCGGAAAAGAGCTGGTAGTAAGCAAAAATTGCGAGACATTATGTATGTAGTATTTCTTAATTTTAATTGAAGTCATTTCTTTACTGTTTAAATTTTTTAGTTTCTGGAAAGGAAAATATCTAAAGGCCGTAAAGGACAATAAACAAAATAACAAGTACATTGTTTTCAAGTAAATATATAACTTTCTTCGTATGGAGTTGGATTTAGATTATTCTTAAGAAAACAATAAAGAAATTAATAAATCTAAAGTTTTAATATTTTTCTTATCAACTGTTGGAACAATATCATATATTGGACAAGAATAAAAAATGTTTATTTTAAATGCATATTTGAGCTTATTACATGATTTATTACTAAACAAAAAAAAATGATTTCCTTTAATTAAATTATTGATTTCAACTGCCGCTCAAGTTGCCCGTAACACCACCTGATATCTTTTTTACACTCTAAATATTTGAACGGGAGGAATAACGGGAACGCATGGTCTATGTTAACTTCAAAAATCAAATAGAATTAAAAATATACGCCTCGATGTTGGCTGAGCGGTTCAATGCGTTGATCCGTTCATACAACTCTAGTGGCAAGGCGCGGGTTCGAATCCCGGCGAGTCGAAAGATTTTTCACATGCTGATATCTTTCGATTCTCTGAAGTTCGCTCCAGCGCCGCCTAGGTTTAAGGCAAGTTCTTAACCAACACAGCTCCTTAACACAAATAACCCAACGGCCGTATGAGAACATACTCTCGGTGGCAATATAATATAATAATAATAATAAGAATCAAAAATAATACGAAGATGTTGCATTAGTTGGTCACACGCGTCATTTAAAGTAAAAGTATTGTTATAGTAGTAACGTTTTTTGTTATTAAATTATTTGAGAAATTTTATGAATAAAAAATTTGATGAATTACTTAAGGAGTACATATTTAAAATTTTAAAGTGTTTATATGAAATGTAATTATTTTTACATAATATATTCTTTACAAAAAAAGAGATATCCCACAAAAAACAGTTTCACTGTAAAATGCCGCGCCAAGTACACGTCCAACTATTGTAACAGAGACGATGATAATCTCATTTTTGCAAAAATAAAAAAATCTGATCTTTACAAAAAATATGAAATAAAAAAATCCAAGTACACAAAACTCTGATTAAAAAACAAACACTCATTGAAAATAGTGAAAATTCAAAGAAAAATTGGTGTAGTTTGCTTATGAAAAAACGAAAGAAAAATTTGCTCTTTACAAAAAATATAAAATAAAAAAACTAAGCAACTGCTGTGATTTTCAGTAATTGCAAAGTTTTTGTGGCAAATTTAACAATTGAAAACATTTTTTCAAACGTACTTGGCGCGCGTCATTGAGTACCCCCAATTTTTTCCGATGTATCGTCAATGATTTCACAAAATATCACTAAGATAATTTATTAATGTCAACCATTAGTTTGAGAAGTTTGTGTTGCTCAAGCATACATCAATGTTATATTTCTCAAAAGCAATTTAATAAATATCTAAGGTAAAGTACCCAATAAATGCTCAGGAACCAGTACCTGCCCACTCTGTGTGTTTGTATATCTATATTTACAAATGGAAATATACAAATACAAAGAGTGGGAAGGTACCGGTTCCTGAGGAGCTACTGAGTACTTTATCTTACTAGTGATCAAATCCTCTGCTTTTTTCTTAATTCACTTGAAATGCAAGAAAGCATCATATACATATGAGTATAAATATAATCTAATTCGTGAAAAAATGAGAACGAGCTTGAATTTTAGATGTAATTGATTTAATTGAAAACATCAAAATAATCATTAATGAAGTCGACGACTGTGTCGAAGGAGTGTTACAATTGTTGCTCATAAACTCCTTTTCCACACCAAGTTTCTGGCGCTACATCAGTCATGAAAAAATTGGGGGTACTCAATGACGCGCGCCAAGTACGTTTGAAAAAAATGTTTTCAATTGTTAAATTTGCCACAAAAACTTTGCAATTACTGAAAATCACAGCAGTTGCTTAGTTTTTTTTATTTTATATTTTTTTGTAAAGAGCAAATTTTTCTTTCGTTTTTTCATAAGCAAACTACACCAATTTTTCTTTGAATTTTCACTATTTTCAATGAGTGTTTGTTTTTTAATCAGAGTTTTGTGTACTTGGATTTTTTTATTTCATATTTTTTTGTAAAGATCAGATTTTTTTATTTTTGCAAAAATGAGATTATCATCGTCTCTGTTACAATAGTTGGACGTGTACTTGGCGCGGCATTTTACAGTGAAACTGTTTTTTGTGGGATAAATGTATACGTTACCTTTAAAATCGAATGATTTCTCAAATTTATCACTGATAAAAACATGAAATATCATACACAGTCAAATATTAATTAGCTAAGAATATGCACTTACATTATTTTTAGAACTTTTAATATACAAATTACGAAATCACTGGTTATAAATAATTAATTGATTTCACTAAATTAAAGTTTTGCAATTCGATGCTGAATGTAAACAGAAAACGTACCATACACTTATAGGTTATATTAAAACAGAGATAAAAAATAAAAATAAAATTTCTATCGTTGTGCGCATGCGCCAATACAATTCAATCCTACCTCAGCAAAAAGACCTCTGAAAGAGTTCATATTCATGACATCTTACGAAGTCAGAAAAAAGACCTCTTAAAAAGCTCAGATTATTGATGTCTTATGAGTTCAGTAAGTAAACTACTTGAAGAGCTCATATTTTAGAAGTCTTACAAAGTTTGTCAAAAGATTTCCTGTCGACTTCTTGATTAAGAGTTCTGATTGATGAATTTGTTAAGACATCATATTTAGACTTCTTATGGACGTCTTTGAAAAGACTTCTTCCAGAAGTCTTTCTGATTTGGATGCTGACTGGGTTACTTGCCACTGAGACCCTTTCTCCGATAGCAAATATTGAATTAAGAGTCAAATAAAATTAAAACACAACGAATACTATTAAATGATAAGAAATTAATTTTTTTCGTTGAGACATACTTTGGATGTTTTAATAAAAATATTTAAAGTATTCGCTTGAATAGCAACTGGACAGCACCTGAAGTTAAATTTCAAGAATATAACACTCAATAAATTATATACAATTTTCTATCGGATGTAATCTCTACTTAAAAAGACATCACTCCATGATTGGCAACAGATACATATAAACATTAAATGTTCTCACAAAATGTGAATGTATAAACTGAGCTCGAAGTGAATCGAAACATGGATCTAAATTTTGCACGACTCATGATCCGAAGCATCAGAGTGTGCTTTATGATCGAAAAATTCTGTTTGCCTCTTTTTCGCTACTGTTTTTTGTTATACTTTGTTTCGCTACTATTATTGTTATACTCTCGTTAGTCCACGAGACTTGACTGAGTTGCCCATCATCAGATTGAGAATTTAATAAGGAATAATTTAGTTACTTTTGAAGACTGATTTGAGGTACTAAAAATCGAAAAAATATTAAAATATAAAAAAAAAATTGGTAATTATATAGAAGTGGGGCTCTGACTATTTTAGATTAAATTGAAATAAAATAAAAAATCAAAAAATTGATCTTTTAAAATATTTTTTTTTTTTTTTAATTGTTCTTCACGGCGGATTTACGATAAAAATGATGAACATTCAATATTTTCATGTTTTTTTCTTTTTCATTTGAAAGTTAAAAAATTTTCAAATGCTGATATTCTGAATTTGTTTTTCTAATTTATTCTATTTTTGTCGTCCTTTAAGAAAAACAATATTTCGATAACCGGAAAAAATAGCATCGTCACCACTTCATCGGAAAACATCTAAAATCGTAAATTATACACATTCAGTAGTTCAGGCGCTTCGTCAACGAAGATTTGTACGGAACTTGGAATCTGTGGATCAGTCGTTTTTAAACTTAAAAATTCGTGAAATATAAACCGTTCTAAACTTGGAAATTCGTGAAATCAGCCAATTCATGAAATAAGTTTATTTATCAAAACCGAAAAATTCAGTTGTTCATGAAATAATTTTTTAGAATATTTGATATATGTGATGGATTTATGAATTCTTCACGAACGATTTAAAAATTTTTATATTGCTAATTTTTCAAACTTTTTTTTTAAATAATTTTTTTTATTTTTCTTTCATTTAATGTAAGTGTAATTTAAAATTTTTTTATATTTTAGCATACTCAAAATGATGAAGAAGATAGCTCAAGCATTGATTTTGGTGATACGGATGATTATTTATCTAGTTCACATAACTCGAATAATGTTAATGATATAGAGTTCGATTTTAATACTGATGATTCAGTATTTATAAGCAACAAAAATGGAAATATAGATGAAGAAATCTCATTAGATGAATCCGGTATTGTTGTTGAATCAACAAGCCTTAAGAATGGCATTGCTACAGGTAATGAAGCTTTGCGGATACTAGACAATTCAAAAACACGAGATGAATTTATCGATCAACTTTTAGAGGTTAGTTAACTGATTAATTTCATTACAATTTTGATAATCAATAAAAGTTCTGTCTGCAAGAAAATGTATGCACTTAAAATGATGTAATATTTATATTATTTTAGTTAGAAGTATTTTTGAAACTACGTTTGTATGAACTTAAAAATGAACGTCATGGTTATCCTAACATGAGTCAAATTCAAGAATCTTCTACTATTCTGCAACTGTCTTCGTTAGATAGTATTCAAAATATGTTAGACAATGTACAAATTGTTTTGTCAGCTATCCTAGACAATCAAGTGCAACATTTACATCGAATAAAGTATTCTCACAGGTATATCATATATTTATTAGTATCTCATTATTTCGTTATATTTTTCAAATGTTTGTAAAAATTTATAAAATAATTCAAAATAAATATGTTGCATACATTAATTAACTTAATTAATAGTTTGTGGTATTTACAATACAAACCGTAAAAAATTTTTTCAGTAGATTCAAAAAATTTTTGTCTTTTAAACAAACTCTTTTATTATTTCCTTATTTCCATAAAAAAAACTGTCGCTTACGTGCTTTAAAGATATTAGGATTTTAATAATGATTTCTTTTTTGGAGATGTCACATAATTAATTTAAAAATAATTCATGCATACTCTGCTTACCTCAAGCCTGAAAACCACAGAAATTCCGACAAAAGTTCGCAGAGTCTTTTTCGCGACTCTTTCGAATTCCTATAAGAAATATTATTAATCCAAAAAGAAAAAAAAAACAACTCACTTTCTTGAATGCATGAAATCCGGAAGAATTCTGGCAACATTTTAAAGAACTTGCTCCAGAATTCCTTTGGACCCGTGCAAAAGAAATTAGAAAAACGGTAGACCCTGAAGGCCATCCGTGCAACTTCCCGCTAATTTTATATCAAGTGCTTAAAACTGCACTAATGATGTTTTTGAGCTCTCCGAGCTCAAAAATACAATTTATGTGTTATTTTAAGCTTCCTGAGCTTAGAGGGACAACTTTTCTATGCTTTTGAGCTCTCAAAATGATTTTATTTAACTAAAAACGATCCGAAAAGAAATAGCGAAGTTATGTGAAAAAAACACGTTTTTCGGTTTTTTTTGTTCACTATATCTCTTGAACGAATCAACCGATTTTGACCGAATTTACGGCAGTCGACGTGATTTTTCAAGGTTGAGAGCTGGTTAGTTTTTGGAATCGATCGGTACAGCCGTTTAAAAGTTATTCCAAAAAAACCACTGCTGAAAAGAATTTTTTTCCTATTTTTTTTAGATTTCTCTAAATTTCTCAAAATCTATCGGTCCGAATCAGTTCAAATTTTCAGGAAATCTAAGTTTAGTGAAGCCCTTTCGAATGGCACCAACCGCGATGAAATCGGTTCAATCGTTCAAATGTTATAAAAGGGTCACACACACACGCACACTCACACACACACACACACACACACACACAGACACACACACACGCGCGCGCCCAGACACACATACACATACACACACATATACACAGATACATAGATACATAGATACATACATACATACATACATACATGCATACATACAAACATACATAAATACATACATACATACATAAGTACATACGTACATACACACGTACATATATACATACATACATACACACATACGGACATCATCGCGAAAACATTCAGGGAAGCTTCCTAGGACTTCAAAACGTCAAGATCTGATGAGAACTCGATTTTCGAAAAACAGGGTGAAACCAATAACTTCCCGATTTTTGAAAATTTTCAATTTTCTTAGCGGGAAGTTAAAAATTCCGATTCAAAATGAACTTAAGATTGCAGTTCATATTTTTTGAACAAATAGTTTTTTTTTTAATTTTAAAAATAACGAGAAAATTAAATTCTCTACGAAAATGGCTTCTTCAATTATTCATTAAAAATTGATAAAAAGAAAGTTTCAAAGCGTTGAAAAAAAGAAAAACAGCTAATTGCTTGATATCGCAGAAAATTCACTTTTTAGTAAAAAAAAAAAAAAATACTTTGTTTTCATCTTATTTTCTATTTTGGGATAGAAATTCTATTCTTCACTATTTAATGAGAAAACATGTAGATTTTTTTTCCTACTGAATTTAAACATCTAAATTATAATGGCATAGAAATCTAGCAAACAATGGGTGTGTTTGGCCGAAGTAAGTTCTTACTAAACTTAGTCAGCCAGTAAGCATAAAAAAATTAAAATCTTACAAGCTGACTATAGTGCTTTTCGGCCAGGACAGACTTACTGGCTTAACATAACACAAAACACTGGTTTGCGTTATATCCCGTACATAACCTCATATACTGAATATAATTGACAGTACTAAATTTAGCAATATAATTTAATTCAAGTAAATATTTGCAAATGGATAATTTTATAAGAAATATTTTATTGGAAGAAATACAAATGACCTAGTGGATAATATCGATAATTTAGTGAATCAAGGTCTGTTCTTGTCCGTTTTGTTTACATCAACAATAAGCAATATGGTGTCGCATATTAAGCTATGCTTACTGCGTTAGCACTTATTTTGTGTCCCGGCCGAAAATTTTGTAAGTATAGTGAGTGACTTACTACATTTAGTAAGTACTTACTTCGGCCAAACACGCCCTTTGTTTGTATGTTTGTAACTGATTCTTTTGGGCGCGATTTTGACCCATTTTAAACGGTCAGATTTCATTCAAACTTTGTAGATTTATCGAGGACCAACGACAATACACTAATTTGATAAGATTATTCCATTACTTGATTTGCAAAATAAGATTTTTGTTAATTTATGCAACTTATATCTGTAGTTGATGAGGCTTGAAATTGATGTTGATTTTAATTGCCTATTATTTAAACGATTTATCAACAAATTTTCGCATGCTAAAGAGAATTTTAATGCAACAAAATAAATAATAATTTAAAATTACTAAAAAACATGCTTTTTATAGAAAACCAAACTAAAAAATTAGTAAATAAATTTTAATAAATTTGAATCAAGAAGAGTGTAAAAAATTTTAATGAATATAAATTAACAATAGTGTAAATAAGAAAAAAATGTATTTTATTTAAAAAAAGGGTTGAGTATTTTCTAAGATATCATCGGAATGAAAATCCTTCTGCTCAAACCTGTTAATCAAATACTTATATCTCTCGAACACCATGCACCCCACGCTTTTTTTAAAAATGAAATACGTTTTTTTTTTCCTATTTACACTATTATTAATTGATATTTATTACAATTTTTTACACTACCCTTAATTCAAACTTATTAAAATTTATTTTTTAGTTTGGTTTTCTTTAAGAAGCATTTTTTCTTTAGTCCTTTTTAGTAGATTTCATAAAAATCTAACTATTGCAGCCGTCCTCATGGCGCGACTTTTAAAAAATTTAGTCATTTTTTGACTCAGTTTGTCGAGCTGAGTCAGAAAATGTATATAGTTCAAAATTTTATTTATATATATATATATATATATATATATATATATATATATATATATATATTATGATGGCTTTTTCACGGCACTGGCGTCTACAGCGCCGGGGAGCTCCACCTATTGTACAGGACGTAAATGGCTCTCCAAAACCTGCTTAGCGCTTCGCACACACTGGCCTGGGCTCGTTATGACGGCTTTGCAGCAGGAGCAACGCCACATCAACGGAATCGCCGTTGTGCGGTTGGGTTGTGGTTCACGATACCACCATGCCCGTACCTGGGCCCAGAACCGGGCTTGCGACAAATGGAGCGGCGCAATACGCAGGCTTCGGCGGTGTGTTTCCTCAGCTTCCCGCAGCGGCTCCACCCACTCCGGCTGGAAGTGCGCAGCCCACCACCTGAGCTGGGCGTAATGTACGGCTTCGTAGTTCGACATCCTGTAATGGTTACAATCACACACATATAACATGCGACAATATTACACAGACCAAACAAAACAATTTAAATTTACGGGATTAGCTCGAGCTTTGTTCCTAATCGTCGAGATCGGCATTATTTGACTGTAGGCGTACGAGTCGTAGCGCTTTAATATGTTGGCGACCGGTTGGTCGACCATTTTGATCGACAAGTTCGTAGACGACAGGTGAAATGACATGCGAAACGATATAGGTTTCTTCGGAATATTTACGCGCGAGTTTTGACGAGAACCGGTCGGCTCCTCGGGATAACACGTGTTGTCTGACTTGGACGACATCTCCGACGGCAAAGCGCTCGTCTCGGTGATGACGAATGTAATAGTGGGCTTGGCGTTCGAAACTACGTCCTAAATTATCGGTTACCAGGTCGTGAAGTTGGGTCAATCGGGTCATACGGTTTTCCCAAGCGGTAGTGTCGGGGCAGGGAATATCTACGTCACCTTCGATCAGTTTCCGGTAGTATTTCGGTGGTCTGGGTTGCCAACCATAGTTCAGCATGGCTGAGGAAACGTGTATCGAACTGTGGACGGCCGTATTGTACGCATGCCGGAATTCATGGACATGTTCGTCCCATAGTCGGTGATCCAACTCTACATATGAAATAATCATCGTTTTCAAGACTCGATTAACGCGTTCGACAGGGTTCGCTTGAGCGTGGTATGGTGGAGTTCGCGAATGATGTATCCCATACGCATGCGCGACCTCTTCCATCAGTTTGTTCGCGAATTCGGTGCCATTGTCGGTCAATAGCACTTCAGGACAGCGGAAACGATGTACGATGAGTTTGTCGAACTCACGGATGATCGTAGGACCATCGGCTTTCCGGATTGGGCATAACTCGATCCATTTGGTGAATAGGTCCTGGAATACGACCATATACTTAAACTGGTTCTTACTGGCCGGAAATTCCATACAGTCAGCGGCTACCACAGTCCAGGGCGTATGGATGGTTCGTCTGCACATCAATTCAGCGGGTGGTTGTTGCGAAACCTTCGCAGTTTGACACGTCGCACATTCGCCGACGTACTTAGGTACGTCTTCGTCCATTCCAGGCCAATAATAGTCGATCGCGACTCGGTTCACCGTTTTCTCGACTCCTAAATGGCCAGCTTCAGATGGATCGTGGTTTTCAGCAATGATTCCCCAATGAGCAGCTTTCGGTGGAACTAATTTCCAGGCATCCAGGTCCTCGACGACCTGGGTGATCAATCGGTTCGGTCGAAATCGGTATAAGCGATCGTCTTCGACCCGCCAGCCTTTCCATCGGCTTGGGTTCGTCAATACGTCCCGTTTGCGTCGTGTATACCAGTCGTCAACCCGCTCAGCCGCTGGTACGTCAGCAGGTTCGGGTTCTGCTTCGTCAACTACGCACAGTTCAGCATCAGGTTTGTAGTCATCACGTTCGAACATTCGTGACAAGGCATCGGGTACATCATTTAAAGATCCTTTGCGATACTCGATTGGGAACTGATATTCGGCTAATCGCATCGCCCATCGGCTCAATCGAGGCGTTTTGCTTTTCAAATTACGCAACCAACGCAGACTGCTGTGATCTGTAATCACCTTGAAGCGGTAACCTTCGAGGTAACGTCGGAAGTGCTCGCAGGCCCATAAAACTGCTAGACATTCACGCTCGGTCGCAGAATAATTCCTCTCGGCCTTGTTCATGATTCTGCTTGCGTACGTGACGACTTTCTCTCCACTTTCGTGTTCTTGCGTCAGAACAGCGCCTAAGCCTGTCGCGCTGGCATCGGTTTGTAATACGAAAGTTTTTGAATAATCGGGGCACGCCAGTACTGGTGCCGTAGCCAAAGCCACTTTCAAGGCTTCGAATGTGGTGTCTTGTTCAGCGGTCCAAGTCCAACGGACTTTCTTACTCGTCAATCTCGTCAATGGTTCGGCCATGGTCGCAAAGTCAGGGATAAAACATCGATACCAAGACGACATTCCAAGGAATCATCGTACCTGTTTCATGTTTGATGGTCTCGGGAACTCCAGCATGGGTTTTACCCGATCTGGATCAACAAGCAGTCCTTGTTCATTGACGCGGTATCCCAAATAACGCACTTCATCAGTACAGATTTCGCATTTGTCGATATTAATTTTCAAGTTCGCACTTTCTAGTGCGTCGAAGATCTCCTCTAGGGCCTCGAGGTGCTCCTCGAAAGTCTCGGTGACCACTATTAGGTCATCCAGATACCCAAAGACCTTGAGTGCTCGTCGTCGTTCCAACATCTTGTCAATGACTCGTTGGAAATGAGGAGGTACACCAGCTAATCCGAACGGCATCCCGACGTATTGGAACATTCCGCGCCCTGGGACACAAAATGCGGTGTATTCCCGACTCGCTGTGTCTAATTTGACCTGGTGATACGCGTGTTTCAGATCAATCTTCGATATAAACTTAGCGCCGCTTAGCTGATCGAGAATCCACGTCATTAACGGTAATGGATAGGCACACGGTTTCGAAATAGCATTCAGTCGTCTGAAATCCAGACACATTCGATATTCGCCGATTGCTTTCTTCACCATGATCACAGGATTACACCAAGCGCTCGTGGAGGGTTCAATGATGCCCGCAGCCAGTAGTTCGTCTACTTGGCGGCGCATCTCGGCTTCGATGATCGGTGACGTCGGGTAATTCCGTTGTCGGATCGGTTCGTGTCCTTGCACGTCGATTTGATGGGTCAGAAGGTTCGTAAATGTCGTCTCACCAGTGTATTTTACGGCTGGCAGTCGACGAGCCAGCACTTCGTCGAGAGCGCTTTGTTGTTCAGGCGTAATTTCGACAATCGCCGCGACGTCTTGTTCATGTATGTACGTTTTCGAGTCCCAATCGTATATGTCGTTGGTCCGTTTTGTCCACCAGCGACGGGTGTGTCCATCATAGCAGATCCCGAAAGCGATGATTGCGTCCATGCCGAGAATCATTTCGTACTTCAAGGATGGTATGATCCGTACTTCAACGAGTCGCATCTCGTCCTCAATCACCAACGGCAAGGTTACGAGTGCATGTATCGACATGACTGATCCATCAGCCACGGCAGCGGTCTTATGTATCGTCGGACGAACGCGTACGCCGAGTCCATAGACCCAATGGCGTTCGTCGACTTCTCGGAGACATGTGACTGAGACCCCTGTATCTAATAGGGCTTTAATAGTGCGTTCTTCGATTTGTACGTTCACGAAGGGTCGTTGATCGTCTCCTTTCATCGTCGCGGGGCAAATTTCAGCGGCTAATTCCCGAAAAATTCGTGTTCGTTCGTCTGGTGTGGCACAGATGTGCTGATGAATCGGCCAATCCCCCACTTGGTGTTCTTTCGAGCAATAATATGCGTTCTTGCACTGCCGACAGCGCCATAGCTGTTCGGTCGATGCACATACATTGCATTGATGTTTGGGTCGGGCCTAAGCGGTCGTCTCGATTACGGGTCGATATACGTATGGTTCGGAATGGTTCGCATCGAGGTTCGGGTTCGCAGGGCCGAACGGTTCGATATCAATGTCGAATATGTCCGGTAGAGGTAAAGTAGCCACAGCGACCACCTCTTTAACCGGCCTTTCGATCCCAAATTCGGCGGAGATCAGCGGTGGATCGTCTACTGCCGTCCCCGGGAAGCGTTTCCCGACGACGCAGCCCGACGTTGTTGCCAGCAGGTGCAACCAGGGCACCCAACTGTCGTACAATCTGCTGAACCACAAGTCCAGCAGTAACCGGTTCGGGGTGGACTCGGGCAGGTTGTTTGCAAGTGACCTGCTTGACCACAATTGAAACAGCGCCCTCTTAGTCCAGGATCGATCGTGAATGGTCGAGGTTGACCCACCTCATCGCGTGGCATAAAAGCTGACGCCGAGACGTTCAAAGCAGCCACCGGCGGCAGTGGTGCGGCGTTCTCGACGGCGTTTTGTTGCGCCACTGAGGTCGGGGAAGGTTTCCTCTTCCTGTGAGATGAGTTTGGTGAGTTTGGTGGTTTTGATGATGACGAAACGTCATCAATGGCCGCCACCTGCGATTTGGTCATCTTAACCGGGGCTCGGGACATGTATCGATCGGGCTGATATGCCAGCTCCGGCATCACACTTTCGTTTGGCGTGACGGGGGTACGCGGTTGCGTGCGGCGTCTGGGTCGATTGAAGTCACGCACGAGTCGATAAAGCTCGCCAAACGTCACGAAGTCTTCACGGTGTATCACGACGTGATACTCCGAACGAAGATTGTTGAACGCGAAGTTCAACTGTAGGCGTAATGGCAAAGGCTCACTAACTAGTGCCCACATAGCTAGAATAGAGTCCAGGTAATCCAAGCCTGACTCTAACGGGCCTTGGGTGCGATTCACGACCTCGCCGAGGAGGCGGCACTCAATATCGGGTTCGCCGAAACGTTCACGAAGAGCGTTGCACAAGACCTCGTACGAGTCAATGGCCCCTTTCATGTGGATCCACTATGTCTTGGCCGCTCCTGTGAGAACAAGTGGCATAATAGCCAACACGTCGGCGTCATGAAGACCACAGGTCACCTGGCATTCCTCGAGACGTCGTAAAAATGGCTCCAGTTTAGACGAGTCTTGTCCAGAGAATTTTAAATTCCATTTGGACACCCGTTCGTACATGGCAGGCTGATAATGAGCCCCACCAGTACGCGAGAGACCCTGGTGACTGTCCAAGTCGTGAGTTTTTCTCGGGATTGGTGAACATCCGGCATTATGAGCCTGATGGTTCGCCTGGCTCATCGTTGAGTTCGCTGTGGGTGGGAATCTTACATGGGGCGGACTTCGAATCGTTCGGGGACTTGGAATGGGTCGGGTGGGCCTCGGTGGTTCGCCCATCGACATACGGGGTCGCGATTCAGTCAACAAATATATCTCAGTATTGGTAGGGGTCGTATTGACCGTTAATCGGTCGGTAGCTGTCGTTGTGACGGCCGTGGTGGTCGTCATCGTCGTCACCACCGCATTGACGCAGTGAGGAGACATGTCAATGCGACTGCAGGTTCCTTTTGTCGTGAGATTGTCCGAAAATCGCGTGATCGGTTGGTCCTTAAGGGTCCATATCGTATCTGGGTCAATATTGCGCTTTAACGCGCGCAGAAGTCGGTCTAGCAGCACATCTGAGGTCCCCAATGGGTTCGCATTCAGGGTCACGAGCATCTCGCTAACCTGCAGTGAGTTTAACGCGTAAACCCATTCGTCGGCTTCATTTGCGGTCCGAGTTGTTGATCCTGTTTGATCGAGGGTACGCATGGAGTGTTCCCGAGCACTCAATTCTCGAGTCTGACGCTCCAAATCGGCGACTTCAGCTTGGATACGGATTCGTTCAGCCGTGAGTCGTCGTCGCTCCGCTGCGAGAGGGTCGACTTCAGCATTTGAGGTTCCCTGCTTCGAACTACCCGGAGGTGGCATGCCTGAGCGAACAGGCGGGGTCGGATTCTGTCGGGATGATGGATCGATGGGGTTCTCGATATCGTCCATGTTCTCGCGTTCACGCTGATTAGTCGTGTCATGCGGGCTTTCGTCGCGTGAACTCATTGTAAATTAATCAACTTAACTATCTGGTGTAAGTTTCGCTCGAATTAGTTGCGACGCGTCGGAATCTCTTCGTGTAGCCCCACGTTGGGCGCCAAAATTTATGATGGCTTTTTCACGGCACTGGCGTCGACAGCGCCGGAGAGCTCCACCTAAATATTGGCTTACCTGGTTCGTCGATTGTTGGGCGCCAGGAACTTTACGTTCCACGGTTCGGAAGTTAACAATTGCTCGTCGTTGGGCGGCAGGTCAACGTCGAAGAGATCCTAAATTGTAGAGCGGGTATAGGAATCGATTCGGAATATTTGTATCACCAGAGAATAAAAAAAATTGAGACAGTTCAAAGAAAAAAAATAATTAATGCGTAGGGACTGTTACAAATATGTTTATTAATTAACAATGAACTAGATCGAACAAATACGCAGGTCCGGCAATTCTCAATTTCACAAAAATCTGAATATGATCACTAAAAAAAATGTTTTCTCTTTTTTTCTCTTAACAAACAAATTTTCGAGTTTCTCAATACAAAAAAAAATAATTGTTTCGCTTTTCTTTTCTTAACAGACAAGATTTTGAATTTATCAATACCAAAAAAATTGTTCTCTTATCCTTTCTTAACAAACAAAATTTGAATTTAAAAAAAATAATTGTCTTCGCTTTTCTTGTCTCAACAAACAAATTATAAATTTATCAATACAAAAAAAATTGTTTCTCTTGTCCTTTCTTAACAACAAAATTTTGAATTTATCAAAAAAAAATTTAATTAATTAATGGTTCAAAATTCGATTAAAATCGCCAAAATCAGACCAATCGGAATCGATATTTAATCGTATACGTATTTAATCGCATGCGAAGTCGAACAATATCGCTAGTACGCAATAAAAATATAACAAAACGAATCGAATCAGAGCCTCGCAAACAAATTAACAACCAAAAAAAATTATCTTCCTTCTTAAACAATAAACGAAGTTAATACAATAGGTCACAGGAAATCAGTCGAATAATTGCAACAAACAAAAAAAATTCACTTTAATTCGCATCAAGGAAATGAATTTATCAAGTGGATCGATCTGTAGTACATAGATTATTGATGGCGCAATCTGTCAATCAGTTACCATCCACGGCGGATAACAGGACTGTCGGTAACTGTTGTTACCCGTCGGGCAATACGCGGGAACAAAGCTCGAGGTATAGTGTCTATTGGCGCTCTTAAATGGCCCTCGAGTTGAGTCAATTCTCTGCGGCAGGCAATCTCAAACTTTTACCAAAACAAATCGACAAATGTACACGATATATCCCAACAGCGTATTTTACAAAAGAAAAAATTGGCACCGGGCACCTGGCTGACGTCACCCCGAAGCCGGAATTCAACAACACAATTGTTGAATTTCGGTATACAATTATTATCGGACTTAAGTTTAAGTCGTAATTAGTTGTCTTTTTTTTTTCTTTCAAACGTAAAAAAAAATTAACTAAACAATTATAGCTTGTAACTCGGACAGGTAAGACACCTATCCGATCTCGGCTTAATCGCGGGTCGCGGTGAAGTCACCCAGGTACATTAACAAACTGCGACCGCACTTACCCCGTTCAGTCGACGGCTTGGCACGGTGTGAAGTCCAGGAAGTAGGTGTCGGCTGTGCTGACAGGCGGCAGAGGTTCTCGGCGATGGCGTCACAACGAAATTTTTCGTTGTCGGAATGACCAAAAACTTTTGGTATAATTCTTGGCTTTCTGGTGTACGGCAATGACACAATAAAACTGACTTTCGGCGGGATCGACACTCAAAATTAATTAATTAAATAAATTCAACACGTAAGCGGATGAAATTCCAACATAGTCCGTCTTAGCTTGATTTTAGTGGAACAAAAAAAATTTATCGGCGTGTCAATACTAGCTTGAACGGAATCCAGATCAGAATTGAAATTTTCTGTTTCGTTTTCCAGCAACATGTGGTTTCTTCTCTCGCGCAGCTAAGAAGCTGCGCGTCCAATCAGTCGTTGTCGGATAAATTTTCATGCTCGATGGTTGGTCGATTCCCGCTTGAGTTCTTCATTCGGCGTTCAGGTGGAGCCTCGATGTGCTCCCGTTGCTTCAACGTCCTGTCATTCGTAGATTCCGATTCCGGGTTTCCCTCGTTGATCCTTGTCACTCCCAGATGTCTCCCTGGTCGTTGATGGCGAACTGAACTGCGGGTTCGCCCGGTCGCTTTTCTCATTCGCTCTCTCTCTCTCTCACACACACTCTTAAATACATCGTAAATTTTTGTCGGACGCATCCATCCATACGTAATTTAATTCATTTGGCGTGGTTCGGCTTAATTTCTACCTCGAGCTTTGCATTCTGATCGGAAACCACTTGGGGCGACACAGGCGCGTCGAATCTCAGCATTCCATCAGCCTGGCCAACACTCTAGACTAAATAATACTAAAAAAAAATAATCTCTATAAATGAAATATAGATGGGAAGAATTTCCCATGTCACAATATATATATATATATATATATATATATATATATATATATATATATATATGTCGGAGATAATATCGAGCTGGGTTTTCCCAGAGATTGGAAATTCCCAATATTTTAGTTTGTCTGTTAATTTTAAGCAAAATCGTAAAGCATAGAATATTTAGATATTATTTATGATTTAAGCTAGTTATATTTTTTATGGTTATAACGATGGGCTTAAGTCCGGAGTGACAATGGTCACCAAACGTAGCCGAGGTCACAGGATAGAAGTAAAAAGTATATAGTTAGAAATATCGACAGACAATGAGGGCTGTCGAAATAATTTTTGAGTGAATAAGTACTTAGGGTACTTGGGAGAGTAGTTCTCGTTGAGCATTGATCAAGTAAGGATCGCATACATCCTGCTGACCCCGGATTCGTTCTCGGTCTTATTCCCAAAACGTCTTTAACTGTTATATCAATCGCAGTAGAATATTTGTAATTAAATTTATTATTTGTACGAGTTAGTGTACGTTATATTTTAAATCAAAGTCTTTATTATATTTGATTATTGTAAAAATAAATAAAGATGGCTGATAATGATCCAAAGGACCCTAACGATGCCCGAACCACTCTTCCTCCGACATATATACACTACTGGAAAAAATTAAGGGATCAAAAAAAAATTCCAAATTTTTCGGTAGTTTTCAACAGGCCGTAACTTTGAGAGAAATGGTCGTGCAGGAAATAAAAAAAAAGGAAATTGTAGCTCCAAGTGTCTAGTTTTTGGATTAGAACTTCAAAATTTTGTAGCCTCCGCGGTTTCTGAGTAATCGTAGAAAAACCAGCAACAAAAAAATTCTCAAAATTTTTTTAGTTTTTTTTTTTGGTCTACGGGCGTGGAAAAAATTTTTTTAGCTTAACCACCATAAGGATCGGATACTTTGTTCATTTAGCTTTAATTTCTTTTTTTAAACACCCTGATACGTTCACTCCTCGCTGAGATATCAGTCTTCAAATGGAAAAGGATCTTTTTGTCTTTGATTATCGATATCTCAGCAACCAATAATCGCACAGAAAGTTAAAGGTAGGTTTCAAGAACTTGAATGAATTCCCCTTAACGACTGTCCATTGTTTTTTCGAAAAAAATTTTTTCTTTCCGTCACATGAATTTGAAAATGCAACAAAAAAGGGCTTTTAGTGGTTTTTGGAAAATCAAGCGCTGGATCGAAAATATTGAGGAAACCACTAATGTTAAGTGTGCCTTTTACAGTTCAATATGTCCACAAAAACCCTACAAAGAATCAAATTAATCCAGCCAGCCGTTTTTTTGTTTCACTTGATCGAATTTTTGAAAAAATTAAAGGATCACGTTTTTTGCTCTGAAAAGCTCATAATTTTTAAAAATGAGAAAAAAATTGTTTTTTCGAGCTTTTTCCACATTTTTGTTCCAGAAAGTGCTTAAATTGAAAAAAAAAAAAATTTTAAAAATAATTTTTTTGAAATTTTTTCTCTTGAAAAGTTTAAGAAAACAATTACCGCCGGCATTAGCGTTATCCAAAGCGTACCACGTGGAGGTCGCGCGGTCGGATTTACGCGTGTGTGTGTGTGTAAGGTATTTCAGGAGAATTGAGACCCGGTGGCTCGTCAGTTCCACCGTATTTAATGACTCCAAACTCATTCTCTGAAGGTTTTTGTTGGTTCAATACCGGGTATTACCACCCCTGTTTTCAATAACGGCTATCAAATGTTCAGCCATGTTTATGCAGACGGTAATTTGAGGCTGCGGAATGGTATTCCAAATGTGCTGAAGCGCGCGCTCCAAAGCAGCTAAGTTCTGCAAATTTGGATACTCTCTGCGCAACCGACGGCCCATTATGTCCCAAACGTGCTCTATGGGGTTGAGATCTGGACTCATTGCTGCGTGTCGCAACAATGTGATGTCATGCCGCTCAAAGAAGCGCCGGGTAATGTTGGCTGTGTGTGGACGTGCATTATCTTGCACCAATATGAACGACCTCAGATGTTGTCGTCTGCGCAGAACAATGGGCCTTAAAATTTGGTCGATGTAACGTCTAGCTGTCAAATTTTTGCGTACAATTACCAAAGGTGTTCTCCAATTTCGTGAAACGCCGCCCCACACCATAACTGATCCACCGCCGTAGGCAATGACTGGACGGACAAAGTTCTGGCGAAAACGTTCTCCACGACGGCGCCAAACGAGAGGACGTCGATCGTTGCCATACAGATTAAAACGAGACTCATCAGTGAATAAAACATTTGTCCATTCCCTCAAGTTCCAATTTCGATGATCGTAAGCATACGCTAAACGAGCTCGACGATGTCTTGCTGTCAACAGGGGTACACGATTAGGATGTCGTGCGTGTAACCCAGTTTCACGAAGACGGTTGATGATTGTTCGAGAGCAAATGTTTCGCACTTGATGCCGTCGTCGCTGTTGCTGTTGTTGTTGCTGTTGTCTGCGATTGGGGAAGTTTCGAGCGACAATATTCGCATTGACGAAAGGTTGTCGTCGAACTTCTCTAACAAATGTTCGATCATCGCGGGCATTAGTGACTCGATGGCGACCTTGTCCGGGGCGACGATGATATTGATTCGTCTCTTGGTATCTGGTATAAGCTCGAGATACGACAGATTGACTTACACCCATCCGGATAGCAACTGCATGTTGAGTGTAACCTTCGTCGATAAGAGTCACTAACCGAGCGACTTCCACCTCCGATAAATGTCGTCTAACCATGATTAAGAATCAAAAGTCAGAAATTTTCAATTTTGACCAAAAAATTAAAAAAAATTTTTTTTAGCGCAGAGGGATTAGTTTTGAAAAAAACTGTTGAATGAAGCGATTTGCTAAGGATTCACAAAAAGAAAAGAAAAAAAAAACTCCGAAAAGCGTATGAAAAAAATCGAAATTCGATTGGGGGTATTAACTTTTTTTATTAATTTAATTAAAAGGAGATCAGTAGAATCAAGGAATGCAGCGGTGGAAAGGTGATAAAAATCATTGGGCGATGGTTTTTTGAGTTTCCTTAACTTGTTAAAAAAAAAATTTTTCCAAGAAAAATTTTTTTTTAATTTTTTTTTCGAAAAAAATTTTTTTTTTTGAAAATTTTTTTGAATTTTTTTTTTTTTGAAAATTTAAGCACTTTTTGGAACGAAAATGTGGAAAAAGCTCGAAAAAACCATTTTTTCTCATTTTTAAAAATTATGAGCTTTTCAGAGCAAAAAACGTGATCCTTTAATTTTTTCAAAAATTCGATCAAGTGAAACAAAAAAACGGCTGGCTGGATTAATTTGATTCTTTGTAGGGTTTTTGTGGACATATTGAACTGTAAAAGGCACACTTAACATTAGTGGTTTCCTCAATATTTTCGATCCAGCGCTTGATTTTCCAAAAACCACTAAAAGCCCTTTTTTTGTTGCATTTTCAAATTCATGTGACGGAAAGAAAAAATTTTTTTCGAAAAAACAATGGACAGTCGTTAAGGGAATTCATTCAAGTTCTTGAAACCCACCTTTAACTTTCTGTGCGATTATTGGTTGCTGAGATATCGATAATCAAAGACAAAAAGATCCTTTTCCATTTGAAGACTGATATCTCAGCGAGGAGTGAACGTATCAGGGTGTTTAAAAAAAGAAATTAAAGCTAAATGAACAAAGTATCCGATCCTTATGGTGGTTAAGCTAAAAAAATTTTTTCCACGCCCGTAGACCAAAAAAAAAAACTAAAAAAATTTTGAGAATTTTTTTGTTGCTGGTTTTTCTACGATTACTCAGAAACCGCGGAGGCTACAAAATTTTGAAGTTCTAATCCAAAAACTAGACACTTGGAGCTACAAGTTCCTTTTTTTTTATTTCCTGTACGACCATTTCTCTCAAAGTTACGGCCTGTTGAAAACTACCGAAAAATTTAGAATTTTTTTTTGATCCCTTAATTTTTTCCAGTAGTGTATATATATATATATATATATATATATATATATATATATATATATATATATATATACTCCTCTCGGGCAGTCTTTTTCTGTGGATTGTCATTTGCTGAGGAAGAGCTGGGTGTGGAAACCTGCCTCTTCATGTTGTTGTCCTTTCTTTGCACCGGCAGTTTCTCAGAAGTGACCAAAAGTGTGTGTGTGTGTGTGTGTAAACCTTTTATAACTTTTGAACGGCTTGACCGATCGGATCGAAATAGGCATCGATCTAAAGAGTATTATCGCCATAAAATTTCACAAAAATTTGAATCGATTCGGTCTGCTAGATTTTAAGAAATTTCTAGAATTAAATTTTCGAAAAATCGTTCTTTCGGAAGATCTTCTAAACGACTTTACCGATCAATCCCAGAAACTAATCTGTTCTTAAACTTAAAAAACTAGGTCGATTGCTACCAGTCCCGTAACAATCGGTTGATTCATTCGAGACTTATCAAAAACGAAAAATTTCGAAAAAACTGTTTTTTTCACGTAACTTCGACATTTCTTTTCGGGTCATTATTAATAATATAAAATAATTATTAGAGCCTAAAAAACCACATCGAAAGCCGCCAAGAACGTGAAAATCGGTTAATTGGTTCATGAGTTATCGTTGTCACGTTGTCGTTTGCAACAATACCGACCAAACATCCTCTTCTTTCATTTCCCCATAGATGTTATGGGAAAGACTGAATCGGAACCGCGTTAGCATTGCTTCAATCCAGTCCATGTTGCGTCTCACGATGCCTGCTTCTGGTTTCTACTGGTTACTGGTCTCTTTCTGCGGTTTTTTCTTTTAAAAGGTGCTGCGCGTAGGCTGCCACGGCTGACCAGTTTTCTTCTTTTTGATCATGCAGGTTACCAAGCTCTCAAGGGAGAGCGTGGAGTCAGTTGTTTCTTCGGTGCTGCTTTTGTAGTCTTTTCCCCGATCACACTCGAAGAACGAGTGTTCGGCGTCGTCAATGTTGTCTAGGCAGTATTTGCACGTTGGCGTGCTGTACAAGCCCATCTTGAAAAGATAGGTATTGAACTGCCCATGTTCCGTTAATAGTTGTGTCAGAAAGAAGTTCGTGTCCCCATGCTTCCGAGAAAGCCAGACGTTTATGTTTGGGATCAGGCACGCCGTCCATCTGCCCATCTCACCCGATCTCCATCGGCCCTGCCACTCTTGCTGTGTTTCCGCCTTTATCCTCGTTCTTGCGTTTTTCATGTTCAAATCAAATCACGGGGATTGGGGAAAATAAAAGCTCTGCTACAATGCTGTCTATTAAGGCAGGGGACTTCGGCGCTTCTGGTGAAGCCTTTCCAAGTCGTTCGGCGACAATTTGGTAGGCTTTACCCCAGATGCACTTGTCGAGATCTTTGCAGATCTCTTTCCTCAACCTCGCTTGATTTGCTTTGATGGCTCGGTTTAGCGTTTTTTAGCCTGCTTATATTCTTTCGAATATAAGTTCTGGTTCGGGGAGCGTTTCGCAGCTCTCGTGGCGAAGTAGCTCATGACATGTTTTGCGAAGTTCTGCTATGTCTGTTGACCACCGGTACGCCGACTTGTGAAAATTCCGATATTTCAGCCGCGGCATAGAGGCGTCACATGCGGCAGTAATCTCCTTCATCGCATTTAGCATTGCTTTTTCCGTCTCGCTGCAGGTATCCGGAGTCAGGTTATTCTGAAGGGTAGACCAGCTCCGTGTAAGTGACGTTCGCAATTTTCCAGGATCAAGCTTTCTGCGTTCCATTTCCGTTGTGAAGGACTTGTTGTAAAGCCGGAACAAGTGTCAGACCAACGCTGAATATCACATACTGGTGATCACTACCACTGTATTCTTCGGATACAGTCCAGTCCTTAATCATGTTGGCCATCCTTGGAGTTGCCAGCGAGATGTAGAGGATGGATACTTTGTAGCCCGGTCTTTTAAAGGTTGTGGTAGTTCCAGTGTTCAGTATTATGAGGTCAAGTCTTGCTGCGAAGTCTGCCACTTCGTTACATCTTGTATCAGAGAAGTCAGCAGTCCATTTAGCCGATTTGGCGTTAAAATCACCGGCTACGATGACTTCGCCGTCGAGCTTGCTTATGGTATCCACTATGTTTACCAACTTCTGGCGAAACATACCAACTCTTTTGTTGGGTGAAAGGTTGACGCTCATCAAGTAGGTTGTGGAAGTCTTTATCCACACGAAGTCTGCCCACTTCCGTTGTTGTTGACGGTGATTTTCTTCAAGTTTACTATCCATATCGCTGCTGTGCTGGACTTATCAGCGAACCATGTTTTACCTTCGATGTTTAGATGTTGTTCGCAGATAAAACAGACGTCGATTTTACCTTCAAAGACGCGCTAGTGCTGCATGTTTTGCACCAAAGCGAACCTATTCAGGTTGCCTTGTAGTATGCGCGTCATTTCTGAACTCTCGTGGCTTCGGCAAGTGCTGTACGGAATGCTTTGCAAGCTTCGGTGCCAGAAATATGGCATAAACCATCTTGGGCATCTTTGTCCGTAGTACAAAGAAAGCAACTTGGCTTCTTCGTGCAGTTTACAGCCTTTTGGTTCCCTCCGCCATGTTTGTAGTAGCACCTGCTTCTGTCTGGTCCCGCACACTGACGTGTTTGGTGTCCAAAACCAAGACATTTAAAGCAGCGGGTTACTTTTGCAACTGGGCCTATACGGTAGTTAACCCAACCAATTTTTATACAAGCCTTGTCAAGGGCCTTAATTTTGAGAAATCTAAAAAAAACTACAAAAAAAAAACTTTTCGAAAAGTGGTTTTCTTGGAATAACTGTTAAACGGCTCCACCGATCAATTCCAAAAATTAATCAGCTCTTTACATCAAAAAACTACGTCGAACGCCGCCAGTTTGGTCAAAATCGGTTGATTCGTTCGTGAGTTATCGTGAACGAAAGAAAACCGAAAAAAGTGTTTTTTCGGGATTACTCTGAAATTTTCGATTTGATCAATTAAACCCTGAAAATTACTTATGAGGATAATAAAACTGCGTCGAATGCCGTCAACCGCGTGAAAATCGGATCATTCATTCAAAAGTTATTGTGGTTTGAAAATTCACAAAGTAGTGTTTTATTAAACATTCATCAGACTTTTGAGCTCGGAGAGCTCATAACTATACGAAAACTATATTTTTGAGCTCGAAGAGCTCAAAAACGTAATAAGTACAATTTTGAGTGCTTAAATACGAAAGTGGCGGGAAGTTGCAGGGATGGCCTTATTTTTTTATTGTACTTTAATATACATGGGAAAAGACATCTTCTCACACGCAAGCTGAATTATTGAGATATTTAGCTAAAATTTTGGATGAATTGTTTGTTTGTATTAAATAAATTTTCGACATACATTTATTAGTAATAAAAAAAAATTGATTTTTTGTTATAGTCTCTGTCTATAAAAATTAAATCGAATTCTATTGTTACATCTTCTGTTTTTTAAGGTATCTTGATGTATTATCTGAAATGATATTGCAAAAACGTGGAATGATGGAAAAAATGATTGCGATTCAACAAAAAAATTTAGAAAAACAAAACGAACTTACAAGGGAGATAAAAGATTTACAACCTCTTCTTAATATTGTTATACAACGCACAAAAGAATTGCAAACTGACGTGAGTAATATATAATACTTGATTATGAAATTACTTACAATCGTGGACATTAATTTAAGTTTGTGTTGCAATTTACTAGAAGATAGCCGTTTGTAAACTAAAAATTTTCAAAACTGAAAATGATGCCGTTTATAATATGAGTTGATCATTAAAAAAGATAATACGAAATAATGATTCATAGAAATAATGCAAAATGTGAACTTGAACCAGCTTAAAATTGTTATACAATCAAATTCAACCATCCAAAAAAAAAATAAATAAACATTAATAAAGTCGATAAACTTTAATAAAAATAATTTTAAAATCCAGTATTTACGTAATGTTAGCATTTGTTAAAATTAGTGCATCGTAAATTTTGTCAATTCAAAACTTAGCCACGCAAATTCAGCCAATAGTAAATTTTTTGTTTTTTTTTATTTCAGTTTTTTTTAACGACTTTTTTTTTACTTAGTCGTATTTAAAAATATATTATTCTATTAATGACAATTTTTCAAATTCGCTCGCTTTACTATCGACTTTATCAATGTTTATTTATTTTTTTTTGGGATAGTTGAATCTAATTTTATAACAATTTGGGGTTGGTACAAGTTCACATTTTGCATCATTTTTATTAATCATTGTTTAGTATTATCTTTTTTTATAATCCACTCATTTTATAAACGGCATCATTTTCAGTTTTAAAAATTTTTAGTTTACAAACGGCTAGTAAATTTCAAAACATACTTAAGTTAATGTCCATGACTGTATATTTTATCCTGAGCGAATTCGGTTATACTCAAAAATTATCCAAAGTATCTTCCGAATTAGAGTATGTTTTCGGTCATTTTTCGGTAAAATTAAAAAAAAAAAACACTCGAATTATACTCAAAAAAAGCATACATTTTTTTGGGCATGTTTGTGAAATTTCCATACCTAAATAATACCAAACTTTTTTTTTTAATTATTTCACTTTGCAGAGAAAGCTATTAAACTATTGACAATTGAATCAATTGAATGAGGAAAGTAAGGAATCGATTAAATAAAGATCAAAGATATGTTTATTGAAATTTTTGTGAACATTCATTAATTGATTTATTAATTTACTTATTAGGTAACTGATAATTTAAAGATATTATTAACAAAAAATATTGTTTATCATCATCAGTAATTAAACAGAAAAAAAATCGATATTGAGGATTGAATTGTAACGGTTGCTCGGAAATTTGGTTATGTTTCCAAGCAGTTGTTCGATGAGGTTGTTTCTTTTTATCCAATTTCGTGTTTTCTTACTGATTGACACAATTATGTATAAATTTTTATAATAACACCAAATAAGTAATAATGGATAAAATGTACTTCCATAAGATACTAAAAAATCGATTGGAAAATAATATATCTAAGTTAAAAAACGGCAGCGTCGAAATTATACGCTATACTATACATGAATATATTAGTCGACATAGCAGCTAACGGGCTTAAGGTAGTACGGTTATAAAAGGAATATTTTAAGAAATCCTCGAAACTTTAAATATAAGTCATTAAATGCATAATACATATGCTGTTAACATTTAAAAACGATTTACCGTACCTGACTTGAGATAACTGCAATTGAAAATGACGTTTTTGTACATGTAATACAGCCCTGATTAAGAAATCTGATTTAAAATGATTTGAACTGATTTGAAAGCATCGGATTTGAATATTATATAGATGTACAATTAACATGGAGGTAATCATTTCAAATCATCTTTCTGAATCAGGGAGGAAAACCGTGGAAAAATGACAGTCTTTTTAATTTTTCCCTCGAAGGAATTTCACTACTCTATCGAAAAATTAGTGGATTGAAGTATATGATGTATCGAACAATTAAAAAAAAAAAAATGAAAATTATTTACCGCGTAATTTTCGAGATTAAATAAAATAAATTTCACTGTTAGAGGATTATTTTTAGTAGAGGAGGTATGAAGAACGTCGTTAGTCACTGAAACCGTAGTGTGTGTATATGTATAGAGAATATAGTAGCCGATGAGTACAGTAACGTTAAAAAAACTTAACCTACAATCTTAGCTCTGTCGATACGTATGACATGGATAGTGAGCCAAAATTTTTTGTATGGAATGTCGCGGAAGGGAGTACCTTAACAGTAAATGACATTTCAATATTAGCGCCATCTGTAATCTTCGTTCAGAGCTAAATAGAATTTTTTGTCGATATAAATTAGGTATAAAAAGTTCACAAACCTACCCAATATTTACGGTGATTTCGGTATGATTGGAAATTATTTGTAAAACATACCCAAATTTTACTAAATCAATACTACATCCAAAAAATATCCAAAATATTCTCAAAATTTCGGTATGACTGAATTCGCTAGGGTATTTCAATCTTTCTTATCGTTTGTTTATTTTTAGATTGAAAGAGATATTTCAAAGAAGTATCAATCACGGCCTGTGCAGTTGACTGGAATAATAAACCATATGTAATTGTTTTCTTTATAGAATGTATATGTATAAAGTTTGATAATAAATATTCACGAAGCACCACAAATTATAAAGATTAAATTTTGAATTTTCTGCTAACAAGATCAATGATTTTCAAAAAAATGGGAAGTTATTGTTTTCATCTCAATTTACGAAAATCGAGTTTTCATTTGATCTCGACGTTTCGGTGTCTTATAAAGCTATTCTGGCTGGTTTGATAATTGATTTTTTCGAGATTTTATATCCGGCGTTGCCTCATATAACACAGGGTCTCTCCCTTTTCGACGAAAAGCGCAACGCTTGCACTTTACAAATTTCGACAATCACTCTGACAACACCTCGATTAAGAATTGAGCACTCTATAGTTTGCAAAAGAATTTCCTTTTTATATACTTTTTTTTTTTATTCAAAGGAGTTATAGAATATTTAATAACATCAATTTTTATTATCGATTTTTGACCCTATACAGGTTTCCGATCTTTTGGTATACTTTCCTTTCCGTAGTCTAATATTAGAATAAAGAATTCGCTGATATATAAATATATATATATATATATATATATATATATATATATATATATATATATATATATATATATATATATATATACAGGGTGATTCAGAATGACCTTCACAGCGGAAAACTGTAGATAGAGAAGACGATTCTAAGAATAAAGTTCCTTAGTCTCTTTTCGATATTCTCAATAGTTTTTGAGTTATTCAAAATGTAAATTAACCAATCACAAACAAGCTTTAGGAAATAAAAAAATTAAAAAAGAATAATAAATAAGTTTAGCACCACTGCCACAGCAGACTTCAAGTTAAACGATATTTATTTAATTTGAAAAGTTCGATTTCTCACAGAAAAAAAAACAAAACATGCAATTACAACCTAGAACGTATTTGTATATTTTTTTTATCGTTTCCTTTTCACAGAAAACATTATCGACTTAAGATGATGCAAATATTAAAAATATAACTTCCGGAGAATTGACAAAATAAATTACGTGTTTTTAAATATATAAACTTCAACCAAGAATAAAAAAAAATTTTTAAACTAATAAAATTGTCTTACTGAAATAATAGCAATTTCAAACAGACAAAAATATAGATATAGACTATACATAAAATAATTATTGAAAAATCTCTGATTTTGCTTGCTCGGTCTTGCTCAGGACTTCGCTAAGCGCTTGATGTACGTCATAACATATTTGCGAGACGGCCAGCGAGACGTCCAGCGAGATGTTAAGTAGCTCCACCAGGAAGATTACCAGCAAGTCCTTTTGCAAGATCTTTATCACGGCCATTTATATGTTCCTTAACACGACCACCAGAAAGTTCTTTAGCAAGATTCTCAGAAAATCTCTAATTTTGCTTGTTCGGTCTCGTTCAGGACTTCGCTATGCGCTTGATGTACGTCATAGCATACTTAGAATATTCTCACAGGTGTCTTATTACATATCTTGTAAGTGTTTTTTCTCGGCAACTAGCTGACTAAAAAGTGTCTCTCTCAAAGTCTTTCTAGTGATCTTTCTTGATATATATATATATATATATATATATATATATATATATATATATATATATATATATATATATATATATATATATATATATATATATATATTAAAATTTATTCCTGGAAAATTATTTTTCATATTTCAATTCTTAGCCTTAGTGAATGACATCAAGCCTGACATTATTTTTCTGGTTGAGACGTGGCTCAAACCTTGGTTAGATAACCGTGTTTTCTCGCTTCCTGATTATACCGGAGTACGCAAAGATAGTGGTCTGATTCATGATAATACTGGACGTCACTTCCAAGGAGGTGGCATTGCGTGCTTGATTCGAAATTCTTTCAAAGTCAAAGTTCTACATATTTCAACTACTGAACATATAAATTAACCTAAATTCTTACTGGCAGATGTCACACTAAATACTGGATCTCATATCTTACTATCGTGTGTATATAGAAGACCGAAAGGCCTCTTATTGCATGAATTCTTCGATGTCTTCACCGACCCGGGGAAAAAGGTTTAGATCTGATCAGATATGGGATTGGAGACAATCAAATCTAGTCATATCTGATCAGATCTAAACAGATATAACTATATCTGAGTTGATAAATACATCTGACATGATCAGATCTAGTCATATCTGATCAGATTTAAACAGATATAACAATATCTAGATTGAAAAATACATCAGACATAAGAAGATTTTATTGTATCTGGCCAGACATAACTATATTTGTTAACTATTAATAAATACTTGTAAACTATTTTACTAAATATACTTTCCTCTTAAATAAATATTTCATGAATGTTAAAAAATATTTATTAGAATTTAATAAATTAAATAATTTATTCGTTAGTAGTTAATAAATCTTTTTATCAGCGTATATTGATAATTAATAATTTGCAAATTTGATAAAAAACTTTGTTCATTACGCATCGATTATGGACACGATTCACATTACTTGTAGTTATTAGAAACTCTATTCACTTACTCTTCAAGTAAGTTTGGTTTTTTTGGTTTTAAAGGACTTTATTTTTGTTCAATCTCAATATACATAAATAAGTAATAATATCCTTAAAGCAACTTACACAATAATACAAAATATTTTTTGATTCGTCGACGATGCCACTCTTATCAAAATACACTTACTAAAAATTAGATAGAATTTTTGCATTTGTTTAATCAGTCTATAAACATCTTAGCTTTCGCTATCAGTCTTTATTCATTTATTGCTATGGAAAAAATTTTAAAAATTAAATTAAAAAAAAACCACCTTATAAATTACTTGCCTTTATGGCTTAGAAATAATAGGAGCGGTAGGAAGAGGGATATGGGGAGGGTGGCATATGTCTATGCACATTATTATTTCTTTTACATTGGTCTTTAATTTCGTGATGTGCTGTGATTATAATTATTCATAATCAAACTGTGCCATTAAGAACTCAATGTTTGTTGAGTTATTAGTTATTTTATTGGAGATTTCCTGAAGTTGTGTTTGTAATATGGTCATGAAGCTGTTTTTAAGCTGGTTTATCATATTTTCTTCAAAAGAGAAAATATTAGGATTATTGTTGCTTGGTGGGGGGTTAGCTTGGCTCGGGGCTGTCGCTGGTCCGAAGTGATCCTCTAGTGATCTTCTGGTATTATTCTGACTTGGCAAGGGAAGGAATTGTTTATTGCTGGTTATGTTCGCAAATGATTGGTCTGGGTGATAGAAAATCCTCTCCTACTTAGAAAAGTTGACTTAAATATTTGATAGTCCAAATTAAATACCGATTGGATTTACTCTTTGAGTAGTATCTGTTTCCAACAGCAAGTGCATTTCATTTGCTGTTGATGTTTTGACTTGCTCAACTATGAGTGATTCGATGCCCATCAAAGTATTTTCGTCATGAAAATATTATTTTTAAAAAATTTTTACAAAACATGCATTAATTCTTTTTTATAGTTTTATTTTCAATTTTCTCTAATTCTGATAAGTAATTTTTTTGAAAAGAAATATTCTCTTCTTTTCCTGTAAAACTGAATAAGTCTCATCAAGTCTTAATAACTCTCTGAGAAAGTCCGAAATTACAGGGAAAATTTGACTTTTGAAGAGTTTTGCTGAGTTTTGACGACTTATTTAGTCTTTCCTTTACTTAGTTAGGGATGTGAAGACTTTCGAAAAGTCTTATTCAGAGTTATAAAGACTTTTCAAGAGTTTTTTCTGAGAATTATTTCCACAATGAATTCAATAGTGAGGTGGCTCAGTTATTGCAAGCATGGGCTATTTGCAGATGATAGTTACATCTATTAACATTTCTTTATCCACCAATGTGAGGAAGCTGTCAGACAAGTAAATGTAGATACTCAATCGATCACTAATTGGGCGAATGCCCATGGATTGGAGTTAAATTTGTCGAAGATGAAGTCAATGATCCTTGGCTCAAATGGTAGGTTAAGACAATTGCAAGAATTTGATGTTCCACCAGTCAAAATAAATGGTGTTGTCATACCATCCATAGACTCTGCTAAGTGCTTAGGAGTTTACATAGATAGAAGCTTGTCTTGGAATACTCATGTCTCTCACATTGTTTGCAAAGTAAATTCAGCTCTACACTGTCTGAAAGTGCGTAAAAATATCTTCAAAAAGGAACTCAGAAAAATATTAGTTACTGCTACTAGTTTACCGCTTGTGGATTATTGTTCTATAGTCCTGGTGGATGCGATAGCTGAGAATGATAGGAAGCTACAACGTGCATTAAATGCTTCAATACGCTTTATATTTGATCTCAGACGAGATGTACATATCAGTGACTGTATGTCATTTGCCCCATATCCCAATTGCCCCATGTTGCATTTGCCCCAAACAACATGGCGCTGAAACAGAAGAAGATAGTAACGCCATCTAATGACAAAAAAAGTACTAATCGGCGGATAACTAATAAAACAATGAATAGATGGCGATGTAAAGCAAAAAATTACGAAAATAAATAATAATTAAAATCAAACAATTAATAATTTACAATAATAGACGATTAAAAATATTGTAATGATGAAAAAAATAATAATAATAATAATAATCATAATAAATTTTAGTATCGAATCGAGCTTATATGCTTTGTCTAGGAGTTTTCTACCAGATTTTGACCAGGAAAACACTTAAAATATCCACAATAGGTATTAATGATTATTTTTAAAGTGTAACTTACTTCCAAAACCAGTACTTGTGGCCGAGGGGTTAACGTGCTTGACTTAGGTACTATAGGTACTGGCCAGGCATGTGTTCGAGTCCCACCATGGTCGAATAATTTTCGCTATGCGCCAGGTTAAAATATTGATTGTCTTCGACTGTGAGGACTCGGTTCATTGCCGAACAAACATTAGCTACATATGATATTCATGGAGGCCAGCTGGACTACTCCAGCAAGAAAAAAAAAAAACTTAGCTCCAAATGTTCCTTAGGTACTTTCTACAGGAACTTTTCCTGGAAAACGCTTGGTATACTCATACTAGGTTCTAACAATTATTATTAAAATCCAATTACGGTCAAACGCGTCATCCAGGTGTTTTCTACTGGAGTTTTTCCCGGAAAACACTTGAAATACCAAGCACAGATCTTGATAATTATTTTTAAAGTTTAACTTTGCTCCAAATGTTCCCTAGGTACTTTCTACAGGAACTTTTCCTGGAAAACGCTTGGTATACTCATACTAGGTTCTAACAATTATTATTAAAGTCCAATTTCGGTCATACGCTTCATCCAGGTGTTTTCTACTGGAGTTTTCCCGGGAAAATACTTGGAAAACCCAGCACAGACCTTGATAATTATTTTTGATGTTCAAATTTGCTCTAAATGTTCTCCAGGTACTTTTCACTAAACCTTTTCTTTGGAAACTACTTTCCAAAACGTGATCTACATCCTAGATAAGATTATAAGCTACTGTGAGTGTACTCATACTAGGTTTTAATAATTATTCTTTAAGTCTACCTCAAGTTTTATATGTTATCTATCAATTTTTTACACAGGGTTTATCTAAAAAATACTTGCTATAAAAAGACCAGGTATTGATAATAATTTTCTAAGTCAAATTCAGGTTCTAAGTTTCCTCCAGGTATTTTTAACAAGAGATTCTCTCTGAAAACACTAAAAAATATCCAGATTAGGTATTGGTTAATATCTTTAAGTCTAACTTAAAGGGGAAAATACGTTGATGAGGCCGTTTTCATGTTGAGTTTAATTAATTTTTTCAGGGTATAAAAAATCAATTTTTTTTTTTAAACTATTAAGCTATTCTATACATATCTTTATAAGTGCTTTTTCGTATTAAACAACAATATCTTTTAACAAATAGAGGAGATATCATCTGATACACATCGCAGGTTGTAATCCGACTCAGCAGTTTGTATGTAGTATGGAAGCCAAAATTTTTATCTGAAATCAATGGCTCAGAAAAATTACTTTTTTTATTTGTGTATCTTCTTTATAATGAACCTTAATTAAAATGAAAAAAGTAAAAATTTAGAGTTATTATAGCGCTGTGAAATTAAGTTCTGATTTCTTGCCATTTTTTTATACATTGTTTACTTAAAAAAAGATAGTTTAAATAAAAATATCACTTATAATAAAGGTTTACATTCAGCGTAATTGTATAGAGAAAAGTAATTTCTTTGTGCCATTGACTTTAGATAAAAATTGTGGCTTTCATAGTGCACACCAACTGCTAAGACGACTGACAATTAACGATTTGGATTAGCTGATCTTCGCGACTTTTTCCGTTATATTGTTGTAAAACATTGAAAAATATAAGTATATGTTTAAAATAATTCGATAGTTTCAATAAATAACATTTATTTTCATACTTTCAAAAAATTAAGGAAAAATCAGCATGAAAACGTATTTCTACACGTTTTTCCCCCCTTAACTCTTAGGTGTTCTCAACGTATTTACTACAAAAAGATTTCGTAGAAAATACTTGGAATACTCAAATTAGAAATTTATAATTTTGTTAAAAGTTGAACCCCAAAACATCCTCAAGCGTTTTCCTCCGAAGATTTTCATCAGAGACTATTGAAATATTCAGCTTAGGGATTGATAATTATTTTAACAGTTCAATTTAAGTCTTAAGTGTCCTCCAGGTATTTTCCGAAAAAGGTTTTCAACCGAAACACTAGGAATACCCAGCCCAAATATTTATGATTCATTCTATAATTTAATCCAGCTCCATGATGTTCTCTATGTTTATTTTTTAACGGTTGTCCTCAAAATACCTTAAGTACTTTGTACTGGTATTAATAATTTATTATATTGCTTACTGTAGTTCTCAGGATTTATAATTTTGAATCACTGTCGTTTTTAGCATCTGTTTTTCATTTGTTCTTTATTTTAATTGGCGAATTTCACTCAAGTACCTCGTTTCTTAGCAACGTTTGTTAATTAACTTATAAAAGTTTTATTTCGTTCCCCGAGTGTGACGTTAAAAAAATTATAAAAATTGTGTTTTATTATATTTAATTTTATTTAATTTTAATATTATTGAAAAAATTATTTACTTTTATTATTTTTTTTAAGTTGAAATAGCAGTTCGATTTTTACAGTTTGTGTGTATTATTTTCTTTAAATATTATCTATTTTACACAAATTTTTTTATTACTTTTTTTTTTTATTTATTTATATTTACATTTGTACATATATACATTTTTATAATGCCGCGGAAAAAAGTGAGTAATGAAGAGAGGAAAATATTAAAAGCAGTTGGCTCAAGACAACCAAATAATTGATGGCTTTTTATTTAACATAAAAGATTATGTTTACTCGAAAGGAGAGCCAGTTGTGTAAGTATTTTTTTCTATATTTAACAAAAAATTAATAATTTTTCGATAGTTAATATTTACAATTTTTTTATTAATTTTTAACTTCTCGCTAAGAAAATTTAAAATTTTTAAAAATCGGTAAGTTATTGGTTTTACCCCGTTGTGAAAAAAATTGAGTTTTCATGAGGTCTCGACGATTTAAGGTCATAGGAAGCTTCTCTGACTATCCCGCGACATGTACTTGTAGTTTCGAACGTTTACAAAACTAAAAATTTAAAAAAATCAATTAAGAAAGGACTTTGATATAAGATCTGATGATCCGGAGAATGAAGGATATAAACTTTTTCTCTCGTAAAATAAATTTACGGATGATCTCATTGCGAAACTACCCCTAAGACCCACTCCTGCAGGGACATTTCTATTTCGCTTCTTTAACCCATTCTAAAATTAAAAAAAGTTATCCGGAAACATTTGTTTAATTTTTCTGCAATTAATAAACCCCATTTCAAATTTCTGAACCACTCCTTAAACCCACCCCTGCAGAAGATATTATTATTTCGCAACTTTAACCCACTTTAAAATTAAAAAAAGTTATCCAGAAAAAATTTTTTTTTATTAAACTATTAATAGCAGATAAATTTAATAAATTTTTCTGGATAACTTTTTTTTTATTTTAAAAAGGATTAAAATAGCGAAAAAGTAATATCGCTGGTAGGGGTGGGCCTTAGGGATAGTTCCGAGACTTGGAATGGGGCTTATTAACTGCAGAAAAATTAAACAAATGTTTACGGATGCCTTTTTTTAATTTTAAAATGGGTGAAAGTTAAGAAATAGAAATGTCCCTGTAGGATTGAGTCTTAGGGGTAGTTCCGCAATCAGGTTATCTTTAAATTTTTTTTACGTGATAAAAAATTTCCATGATCCATTCAATGGGTCGTCAAATCCTATATCAGAATACGTTTTTTATTTATTTATTTATTTTTTTGATTTTTCGTTTTGTAATGAAAATTGAAGCTTAATAATAGAGTTTTACGATGCGATTCACCGAATTTCAATATCTGGTCTAGTCCAGAAATTACACTAAGTTGAAGTGGTGAAAACATCGATTTTTCCGATTTTCAAAATTTCAAAATCCCGTCATTTTCAAACTACTCGTCCGATTGAGTTCATCTTCGAACTTAATCTTAGTCTTTAACGATAGATAAAGCATGTTGAGTTTGAAAAGAACCGGATATAAATTGAAAACGCTATGGTGCTGACAAGCCGCGTTATATCGTATAAATATATATATTAGGGTGTGCCAAAATGTAACTTCCGTGGAGAATCTTTTAAAATTGGAATTTTGAGTTCCACTTTTAACAGGGGCTGTGTTTGGGCATTTCCTGAGATATTTTGGTGGGAGAGGATTTATTTGATTATCATAGAATTTTTTAGCAGAAGCTTAGTTTGGGCATTTCCGCTGAAAATTTAAAATTTGGCCGGAAGTGCCCAATTTGCTGCTTCACACCCTGATATATATATATATATATATATATATATATATATATATATATATATAAACTTTTCAACTATATACATTTCTGAATCAGATCGACAAACTGAGTCAGAAAATCAGAAAATTTTTTAAAAGTTGCATCATGAGAACGGCTGCAATAATTATATTTTTATGAAATCTACTAAAAATTGAATACTTTCTAATTGCCAAATTAAAATTCAAAATATAAAATTATTTTATAGAATTATAGAATGTGATCATCGGCATCATTACAACAAAGAACCCCCTTTTTTACCGTGCAATATTTCCACTCGGATCCATTTGAATGGAGTTATTGATCCGATCAGCAAGGACCACAACCACCTTAAAAAACAAACTTTGGCCGTGGAAAGATCTTTCGACAAGGAATTGAAAGTTGCTGCAAAAAACACTGGCGTTTCGATGCGCAATATTTTTGATAGTTCGTTGAGAAGGTTTGTCAAAGCTTATTATTTTTATAATTTTCTTAAAAATGGTATTCTTGGTTAGATATTTTTGCATTTTAATTAACTACTCCGATTAAAAAAGTTTTTGTATAATCATATGTATTCATGCATAATGATCTATATATGATTGGAACAAAAAATTGGCCAGGTCTAATCTCTATATATATATATATATATAGGAGCTGTTCTATAGATAGGTTGACTCATCACGATGTAATTTCAAAATTTCAAAATTTTGCCGAACAAAACTCCTGTTAAAAAATTCAATAAAAATTAAATAAATCCTTAACGCTTAAAATATGTCAGGAATTGTCCAAATACAACTCCTGTTAAAACCGGAACTCAAAATGCCAATTTTAAAAGCTCCATCAAGGAAGTTACATTTTGGCACACCCTAATATATATAGGAGACTTTCTATAGATATAGTCACTCATCACGATATCTCTGAAACTATAAGACCTGGAGACTTGAAATTTGGCTGGAATATTCCTTTCGCCGAGTAGAGGTCAGCTAAGAACTGATTTTACGAAATTCCACCCATAAGAGGGGTTGCGGGGGCGTTAACAATGAAAAATTTCCGTTCTTAAACTATAGCTCCTATCGACTTCAAATTTGGTAGGAATCTTCTGTAAATGATGTAGAAATAATCTATGAACGAATTTTACGATATCTAACCTCCACTAGGGGTCTCGGGGGTGGCTATCAACAATGAAAATTTTTAATTTCCAAGCTATAGCTCCTATCGACTTCAAATTTGGTAGGAATCTTCTGTAAATGATGTAAAAATAATTTATGAACGAATTTTACGACATCTCACCCCAATAAGGGGTTGCGGGGGTGGCTATTAACAATGAAAATTTTCAATTTTCAAGCTATAGCTCCTATCGACTTCAAATTTGGTAGGAATCTTCTGTAAGAGATATAGAAAGAATCTATGAACGAATTTTACGATATCTCACTCACACAGGGGATTACGGGGGTGGCTATTAACAATGAAAATTTTTGAATTTCAAGCTATAGATTCTATCGACTTCAAATTTGGTAGGAATCTTCTGTAAGTGGTGTAAATATAATTTGTAAAAGAATTTTGCAATATGTCAACCCTACAGGGGGTGGCAGGGGTGGGTATTAAGAATTAAAATTTTTAACTTCCATGATATAGTTCTTCTAGACTTCAAATTTAATAGGAGTAGTGTACATGTGATACAAAAATGATCTAAGAACGGATTTTACACCGAATCACCTCCTATAAAGATCGCGGGGGTGGGTGTTAACAATAAAAAATCTTAATTTTCGAAATATAGCTTTAAAAAACTGCAAATTTGGTAGGGATCTTTTATTTGTCATGTAGAGATCATCTCATTACGGATTTCAATAAATTCTACTTCCGATAGGGATTGCGGGGGTGGGTGTTAGATTTTCAAATTTTAATTTCCAAACTGTAACTTCTACAGACTCGAAATTAGGTAGGAATCTTTTATTTATCATGAGATCATCTCAAGAGGGATCTAAAAACATTCTATTTCCGATAGGAATTGCAGGGGTGGGTGTTGAAATCTAAAATTTTAATTTTCAAACTGTAACTTCTGCAGACTCTAAACTTGTTAGGAATCTTTTTGTATGATGTCAAGTTCAGCTAAGAATGAATTTTCTCGAATATAAGATTTAAGGGAGTTTTAATTTACTCAACTCTTTAAATATCTCACTCTCCTCTTCCCCTATAGAAATCCTGAAGTTCCTGCTGTCGATTACAACAACAAGAAGTCGACTATGCATCGGTCTCGTCGAACCGTTACTCCTCCAGAGCCAAAAACTCTCGAGCAGTATGGGATGTATCTGATCGAAGAAGAGTGGCAACATTTGACCCAATACAACCATGGGAAATTAGAAGTACAATGTGTTTCTTCTAAAGATGGCACTTCTGTTGTTTTCTTCGACAGACTCTTCATTAAAAAATTATTAAAAAATCAAGAAAAAGGAGCTGTTGAATTTAGCATTGACGGGACATTTGATGTCAGGCCTCAGAGGATCCCTACGCGCCAATTTGTTATTTTACAAATTTACAAGGGTAACCATGTACGTTTTGTAAAATTTTCTTTTATAATATTTTAATTTAATCTCAATTTTACGCTTCATGTTGCAATGCACTTGACGTTTTTCTTTACTCTTGACACTTCAAGATTAATTAAGTACTGTCTTATTTCTAAACATTATCTGCACTGTAAAAAATCGAGAGCGAATGTTACTTTTCATTCACCTCCATTACTAGGACTACCGGAGTGAAGTAACGAAAGAAGCTGCGTTTGAAGTGAATCGAGAATTTTTAGGTAGATTTCATAGAATTCAATCTATTGCATTGGTCCTCATGTCGACATTTACTCGGAAATTTGTCGTTATATCTCCTAACTGGTCGAGTAAAGCTCATAAATAACGTTAGTAAAAAAATTCATTCATGTGTGTATGTATATATACACGGAAAGAAAAATATGGGAACTATTTCCATAATTTTATGGGAACTGTTCCCATAATTATAGAAAATTTTCCCAAAATTATGGGAACATTTCCTATAACGATGGGAATGGTTCCCATAGTGGTATAGGAGTGGTATCTATAATTATAGGAATGATTCCTATACTATTATAGGAACTATTCCCATTATATTATGGGAAATATTCCCATAATGATATAGTAATGGTTCCTATACCATTATGGGAAAAATTCCCATAATGATACAGTAATGGTTCTTATATCATTATGGGAATATTTCCCATAATATTATGGGAATAGTTCCTATATCATTATGGGAACTTTTCCCATAATGGTATAGGAAAGATTCCTAGAATATTATAGGAAAAAACATTTCTTTTCAATTTCTCTCATTTTATTATGCACACAAATTATTGAATGTTTATTATTATTATTATTATTATTATTATTTTGTTATTAAATGCTGAGGGGGGTTATCCCCGGAGTCCGATTCTCCGAGGGCCCAGCCTGAGCTCCATCCGTTACTGCTGGACCACTCCGCACAACAAGGCGGTTAGTGATCACAGCAGGCCAAAGTCATTTCCCTTAAGAGACGGAGAGAACCAAGTATAACAGCCTTCTGCATCCTAACTGCCAAGAACTCAGCTTTTGATGAACAAGCTGGAACTTTGGCAAGTGAGGATACAAAAGACTGTTTCATCCTAGGACGCCAACAATCAGGACGACAAGCTTGACACGGTAACCTGGGTAAAGTTTGCCAATTTCAAACAGGAGATCCTGATATATTTGTCTTTTGTGCTCTTCTTTGGCTGAGATGTTGTATTCAGCCGGGGCCGAGAACTCAATGACATAAATGTCACGATTGGCCTTGTCGAAGAGCACAATATCAGGTTTGTTGTGATCTATCCGCCGGGTTGTTGCAAATGGCATGTTCCAATAAATTTTGCAACTGTCATTCTTAACAACCTGGGGAATATCTCCTGGCAGATAAGGCAGCACGGGTGTCACGTCAATACCGTAGCAATGACGAAGATAGTAGTATAGTACTCTCAGGGCAGCATTGTGATGCTGGATATATGCACCTCTCGCCAGCACTGGACATGCCGACAAAAGGTGCATAAGCGTCTCCGGATGTTGTCTACACCTCCTACAGGAAGTGTCCGGAAGCTGCACCTGGAGCACCTTGCTACGGTACTCAAGAGTGTTAATGACACCATCTTGGCAGGCAAATATGAACCCTTCAGTCTCGGACATCAGGCCAGCTGACTTTAAGAAGGAAAACGTCAGCTGGGTGGACAAGCCATGATCACGCACGTGTTTAAAGAATACGCTGTGCATGGACTTGTCCATCAGTTCGCCAAGGAGTAGTTTTTCCTCGGCGTTCCTGATGACGCTCTTAAATTCCTCCTTTCGGAGTTCCATAAGAGCGTTTATTTCTCCAAGACCAAGGGTTCTTGCCGCATATATTGCTGCCTTATACAAGAATGACCCCTTATGCGCATTTTCATGTTTATGTACAATTTGCATAAGAAAGTCATCTTCGTCTGCAGTGAAATTGACAACTTCATGTGTTAGACCCAGGACCAAACGGTCGTGAAGCCCCTCCAAACTCTGCAAACCTCTCCCACCGATGGACCGGGAGAGGTATAATCTGGCGACTGATGAATTGGGGTGCATGCTCCGATTCATATTAATGATCTTACGGGTTTTGATGTCGAGATCTCGTAAATCCTTTCGGGCCCATTTCAGGACACCGAAAGAGTATATTAAGACTGGGACAGCGAGCATGTTAGTAGCTGAGACTTTGTTTTTGCCGGAACGTTCGGAGGACCAAATTTTCCGGAGTCTCCTAACATACTCGCTCTGGAGAGTTGTTCGGACTTCAGAGACCGCATGCATGCGGTGCTCTTCCATTCCTAGATATCTATACAACTCCCCGGCGTCTAATTGTCTTAAGACACTCCCATCCACTAACTCGACATCATCACCAGTATCAGAGCACTTACCCCTCGCCAGATGTACGACCGCACACTTGTCCAACCCAAAAGACATTCCGATATCTCGTGTGTACTCTGCTACGATGTTGAGGGCTGCTTGTAGATGATCTTCATCAGTACTATATAGCTTCAGATCATCCATGTAAAGCAGATGGGTGATCGAATATTTTCGATCACCCGGTGGCCCCACAGAGTACCCACGAGTTTTACGGAGAGCAACAGATATAGGCAGCAGTGAAACGCAAAACAGCAGAGGACTCAAGGAATCACCTTGGAAGACCCCCCGTTTATACTCTATAACTCCGGTTACGTGCAATGCATTTCCGTTTCCAATGTGAAAACGCGTTCGCCAGAGCTGCATTGTACGCCGAATGCATTCCACTATTTCCGGATTGACTCCCAGGCATTTGAGTAGATATAAAATCAACTCATGAGGAGTTGAGTCAAATGCCTTACGATAGTCAATCCAAGCCATTGACAGGTTGCGTTGATAGTAGATCGCATCTTGTAAGACGCATCGATCCACTATCAGGTTCTCCTTGCAACCTGACAGGCTTCTTTTACTGCCACGTTGTTCATATATCTGTTGCCATACAGGCTCTATCTGCTGCAAGATACGGTTATTTAAAATTTTTGTAAAAATTTTATAAACCGCATTCAAGCAGGTGGTAGGCCTGAAATTCTTAGGGTCAAACAAGTCACCTTTTTTAGGTATCAGTACGGTTCGCCCTTCTACAAGCTAGTCCGGAATCGGATCGTCAGCTCTAATGTATGATGTAAATATGCGGGCCAGATGGAGGTGGGTAGAAGTAAACTTCTTCCACCAGAAGACATTAATGCCATCTGGTCCCGGGGCAGCCCAATTTTTGCTGCCATTTAGAGCTGAACGAACTTCATCCACACTGACTGCAGGGCTCTCTTCATCAGCATTCTGTCGACGGTGTTCCCGACAGAATACTTTGAAGTCGTGCAGAGCTGGAGTGTTGGCGTTCACGTTTGGTTGATCTCCATACAACTCAGTCCAAAAAGCTTCCACCCGCTCAGGTGTTGGATAATTCCCGGTAACATCGGTCTTTGGTGTCAGAAACCGTGAAGGGCTGGATTGAAACAACGAGTTGTCGACCAACCGCTTCAGCCTTTTCTCTAGTGACTTTTTGGCAGTCACTAGAGCCCGCAATTTATTAAGAGACTCTTCTTTGATGACAAGAAGAGTACTCTTGTTCAGTGTGTGATGACGCCACCGAAGTTCAGCAACAATGCGTCGAATTCGGGGCGTGTATGCTTTTTGAGTTGTTTCGAACTCAATCACACACTGAATGCGGGAGACATGTTTCCGGGATCTGTCAATTTTGGAGCCAAGTTGTAAGATGCGCTGTCTCAACCTTGCCTCGATCGAGAGACAATGTCTCTCTCTCGGAAAAGCGAAACTGCTGCACCATACACAACCTGGCTCACAGTGAGCAGGGTGGAGTCCTCCAGGATGGCTGCACGGAGATCTTCGTTTACCGCGTCAAGCTGTTGTTGGGAGTAAGTTATCTTTTTAGATATACTTACTTGCCGTCCTACAAAGGGATTGTTGTTGTCCAAGGAGGAACGGCGTCGCTCTTGGTGTAGTTGCGCCGGAAAGGAAAGTCTATTAGACTGCCTTCTGTCCAGCACAAGCGATCTTCTATTTCGCCGAAGATGAGCGACATAATTACGCAGGTGTTTGGGCGTAAAATGCGCTAGCTCCGGATGCATATCACTCCAAAGAGTGTGCATCCGGGCCATATAGCCGCTCACCCCCGGCTCGCTACGTTGGTAGCACACCAAGAGATCGACTCTCAGTTCCTCCGTCCACTTAAAGTAAGTCCTTAAGGCGCCAGGGTCGTCATCATTCATCGGGTCCGGTGTGCTCCTCCCACCTGATGAATGGTCCTCATCCGAAAAGGACCGGTTGTGGGGAGCACTTCTGAGTTGGTATCTTGTGGTAACTCAGTTATTTCCATGCAGTGGGTAGTTGGCCCACTGCACGGGCTACGTCGTTCGCCTACAGACCTGATGTTATGGTCTGCGTTTCCCGCGATGCGCCGCTTGGAGGCCACGTAGCAAGCATCGCTTATTATTATTATTATTATTATTATTATTATTATTATTATTATTATTTTGCTATTAAATGCTTAGGGGGGTTATCCCCGGAGTCCGATTCTCCGAGGGCCCAGCCTTAGCTCTATCCGTTACTGCTGGACCACTCCGCACAACAAGGCGGTTAGTGATCACAGCAGGCCAAAGTCATTTCCCTTAAGAGACGGAGAGAACCAAGTATAACAGCCTTCTGCATCCTAACTGCCAAGAACTCAGCTTTTGATGAACAAGCTGAAACTTTGGCAAGTGAGGATACAAAAGACTGTTTCATCCCTCCTAGGACGCCAACAATCAGGACGACAAGCTTGACACGGTAAACTGGGTAAAGTTTGCCAATTTCAAACAGGAGATCCTGATATATTTGTCTTTTGTGCTCTTCTTTGGCTGAGATGTTGTATTCAGCCGGGGCCGAGAACTCAATGACATAAATATCATGAGTGGCCTTGTCGAAGAGCACAATATCAGGTTTGTTGTGATCTATCCGCCGGGTTGTTGCAAATGGCATGTTCCAATAAATTTTGCAACTGTCATTCTCAACAACCTGGGGAATATCTCCTGGCAAATAAGGCAGCACTGGTGTCACGTCAATACCGTAGCAATGACGAAGATAGTAGTACAGTACTCTCAGGGCAGCATTGTGACGCTGGATATATGCACCTCTCGCCAGCACTGGACATGCCGACAAAAGGTGCATAAGCGTCTCCGGATGTTGTCTACACCTCCTACAGGACGTGTCCGGAAGCTGCACCTGGAGCACCTTGCTACGGTACTCAAGAGTGTTAATGACACCATCTTGGCAGGCAAATATGAACCCTTCAGTCTCGGACATCAGGCCCGCTGACTTTAAGAAGGAAAACGTCAGCTGGATGGACAAGCCATGATCACGCACGTGTTTAAAGAACACGCTGTGCATGGACTTGTCCATCAGTTCGCCAAGGAGTAGTTTTTCCTCGGCGTTCCTGATGACGCTCTTAAATTCCTCCTTTCGGAGTTCCATAAGAGCGTTTATTTCTCCAAGACCAAGGGTTCTTGCCGCATATATTGCTGCCTTATACAAGAATGACCCCTTATGCGCATTTTCATGTTTATGTACAATTTGCATAAGAAAGTCATCCTCGTCTGCAGTGAAATTGACAACTTCGTGAGTTAAACCCAGGACCAAACGGTCGTGAAGCCGCTCCAAACTCTGCAAACCTCTCCCACCGATGGACCGGGAGAGGTATAATCTGGCGACTGATGAATTGGGGTGCATGCTCCGATTCATATTAATGATCTTACGGGTTTTGATGTCGAGATCTCGTAAATCCTTTCGGGTCCATTTCAGGACACCGAAAGAGTATAGTAAGACTGGGACAGCGAGCATGTTAGTAGCTGAGACTGTTTTTGCCGGAAAGTTCGGAGGACCAAATTTTCCGGAGTCTCCTAACATACTCGCTCTGGAGAGTTGTTCGGACTTCAGAGACCGCATGCATGCGGTGCTCTTCCATTCCTAGATATCTATACAACTCCCCAGCGTCTAATTGGCTTAAGACGCTCCCATCCACTAATTCGACATCATCACCAGTATCAGAGCACTTACCCCTCGCCAGATGTACGACCGCACACTTGTCCAACCCAAAAGACATTCCGACATCTCGTGTGTACTCTGCTACGATGTTGAGGGCCGCTTGTAGATGATCTTTATCAGCGCTATACAACTTCAGATCATCCATGTAAAGCAGATGGGTAATCGAATAGTTTCGATCACCCGGAGGCCCCACAGAGTACCCATGAGTTTTACGGAGAACAACAGATATAGGCAGCAGTGAAATGCAAAACAGCAGAGGGCTCAAGGAATCGCCTTGGAAGACCCCTCGTTTGTACTCTACAACTCCGGTTACGTGCAATGCGTTTCCACTTCCAATGTGAAATCGCGTTCGCCAGAGCTGCATTGTACGCCGAATACATTCCACTATTATTATTATTATTATTATTATTATTATTATTATTATTATTATTATTATTATTTGTTATTAATTGCTCAGGGGGGTTTTCCCCGGAGTCCGACTCTCCGAGGGCCCAGCCTGAGCGCCATCCATTACTGCTGCACCACTCCACACAACAAGGCGGTTAGTGAGTGCAGCAGGCCAAATTCATTTGCCTAAGTAGACGCAGGGATCCCAAAATGACAGCCTTTTGCATCCGCACTGCTAGAGACACGGCTGCTGAACTGCAAGCCGGTATCTTCGCAAGTGAAGACACAAAAGACTGTTTCATCCCTCCAAGGACGCCGACAACCAAAACGACGAGCTTGACACGGTAACCTGGGTACAGTTTGCCAATTTCAAACAGGAGATCCTGATATATCTGGTGTTTGTGCTCTTCTTTGGCCGAGATATTGTATTCGGCTGGGGCCGAAAACTCAATGACATAAATGTCACGAGTAGCCTTGTCAAAGAGCACAATATCAGGTTTGTTGTGGTCAATCCGCCGGGTTGTTGCGAATGGTATGTTCCAATAAATTTTGGAACTGTCATTCTCAACAACCTGCGGAATATCTCCTGGCAGATAAGGCAACACTGGTGTCTCATCGATACCGCAGCTATATCTGAGATGATAATAGAGTACTCGCAGGGCAGCATTGTGACGCTGTATGTAGGCACCTCTTGCCAGCACAGGACATGCCGACAAAAGGTGCATCAGCGTCTCCGGATGTTGTTTACACGTCCGACAGGACGTGTCCGGAAGCTGCGCCTGGAGCACCTTGCTACGGTATTCGAGAGTGTTGATAACACCATCTTGGCAGGCAAATATAAACCCTTCGGTCTCGGACATCAGGCCAGCTGACTTCAAGAAGGAGAATGTCAGCTGGGTGGACAAGCCATGGTCACGGACGTGTTTGAAATACACGCTGTGCATGGACTTGTCCATGTGTTCACCGAGGAGTTTTTTTTCCTCGGCTATCCTGACGACGCTCTTGAACTCCTTTTTCGGGAGTTCAATGAGAGCGTTTATTTCTCCGAGACCTAAGGTATTTGCCGCGTAGATTGCTGCCTTATACAAGAACGACCCCTTCCGCGCATTTTCATGACTATGAACAAATTGCATCAGGAAGTCGTCCTCGTCTGCTGTGAAATTGGCAACCTCGTATGTTAAACCCAGAACCAAACGATCGTGAAGCCGCTCCAAGCTCTGCAATCCTCTCCCTCCGATGTTTCGGGAGAGGTACATCCTGTATAAATAATTTACCTTAATCAATTTACGTTTCACGAGAAAAGGTTATATATTGGATCGAAAAAAGCCAAAGCAGTTTTGTCACCAGTTAAATACCACCAAGGTGTTTTGAATTTATGAAATACTGCCTCAGTAATTTCTTATCAGTTGTCCTGTATTGATACATAGTTTTGATGAAATTTAAATCTTGTTATGGAGTTTATGGTGCAATAGGTGCCGGAAAGCAAAATGATACATAAATGAATTCTACGCTGATAAAAAATTTAAATTTCGGTTTCAAGAGCAAGAATTTTGAACCAAGAACACCATTTTGAAGAAAAAGAATTACTTGAGTCAAGAGGAAAAATTCTCTAGTCAAGATATAATTCTTAGTTCAGTAAAATTTTCTTCATTTAAGAATTTTTCTTCTTGACTCGAGAGTGTTATTTTCTTTAAAATGGTGTTTTTGGTTCAAGATTCTTGATCTTTAGTCAAGTTTAATTGTTTATCCGTGTATGAATGAACAAATATCCAAACGATTTTATTAAGTTTCAAGTTGTAACTCGAAAATATCTCGAAACATATATATTTTCACTGAATTAATTGCTTATGACATCTATCGTGCATGGTGAAATACACCTAGTTTGTAAAATTTAATTTCATCAGTACTCTAACAATGCGACTAAAAATGCTTAACAAATAAATGTGAATAGAGACAGAAAAAATACAAATAAGCGGCAAAATTATTAATAATGTATTAGATACATCGCATTGTTAACGTTACTGTAACTGTTAATCTTCTTTATAAAATTTTTTGGACATTTATAAATGAAATAAATCATAATAACACATAAGACTTCATAGCAAGACTCAAAAACTATAATAATAACTATAAACACAACTTTAACCAGTAATAACTTTTAAAGGATTGATGTTATAAAAAAATTATAGGAGAATTGTTTTTAAGCATTCAATTATCCATCAGAATATATATCGAACATAATCGTAGTAGCATTTAATTCGAAGGAAAGAAATTAATTCAAAAAAAAGTTATTGAAATGGGAAATGTAATTAGATTTGGGCACGGTTTAATTTGGTAATTAAGAGCTTATTTTTGCCATATATTTATTTTTGGGTCAAGAACTAAAAATCCAGGGGGCGGCAGCGAAAAAAAAACTAACTTAGGAAATAACGGATATCCTAATGCATATATATGACTCAAATATCATCATATAATCTTCTCGCAAAAGTTGAGTAAGCACTAAATATTTGCAAATTTTTCGGTAATGTTTGACGAGCGATATTTTAAGCAAAAATTATTTGAAGAGGGTTTTTTAAAAAATTATTTTGTATCACTGAGATCATACTTCTTAGAATTTCTTAAAAAAAAAAAATGTTGGAGATACAGTTTTAACGCAATGAAATGAAAGAACGTGAAGAAATAAAATAAAAAAATTAGAAAAACCGCTGACCCTAAAGGCAATTTCGTGACTTTTCGCTAGCTCCATACTAAAATAATATATAAGAAGGTATTCCAATCCTGCAATGCATGATGGGAATTGTGTCAAGCTATCGCGCCGCCACAAGTGTGTCAGAAGTACTAGTACATGCCTAAAGTACTTTCATGCTAACTCTTATGAAAATAATAAATAAATTGAAAATAACAAACTGGCATTGATAAAAATTATTTTCATCCTCAAATAATATTAATTAGTAGTAATTGTTAATTTAACAACCCCAATTCCAATAAATAAACCAAATTAGTGATTTGTAGGGTTAAACCGGTTTTTCTCAAGCGCAGTTTATCATTTACCTTTGATTTCTTTCCGATAACCAGCCGTTAGCGCGGGTTGCTTTTACTCGCTTGCCAACTAACTGGTTCGGGTTCGCGTCCTGCGGATCATCGTTACTTTTTTTTTTTTTATTTTTAAATAATTAAATTTAATAATAAATAACAGATTTGGCTAATTACATTTATTCCTGAAAGTTAATTATTAATTATGATTATTGAAATTATCTGTTAAATGAGAAGAATATTTTGCAAAATAATTATAAAGTTCAACAGTATATTTTATAAATAATAGAACAAAAATTTAAGTAGCATAATTAAGCTAAAACATTTGTATATTTTAATCAACAATATTAAATCGTTTAAATAAATAATTATGTTTTAATTTCAATTATATTGATAAAAGGATCACAGCCCAAGAGTGAAACAAATTTCTTCATTTGCGGACTTTTTTTGATGAAGTACGCATATACGCACTTCGAGAACTGAAGATAACAAGATTCTGGTTGTCTGGTTGTACTGTGATATCTTTTGCCAGAACGTGTAATCGCAAGGAAATGTATTTCTGTAGAACTTTATCAGAAATATTGTGGCATTTCGGGAAGTTCAACAAACAATTAGCAGCAGCTTCCTTAATACTTTGCATTAAAATCTGATGGACGTTCTGCAGATGTAATAATGCTTTTCCATAGGTAATAAATATTTCTTCTGCTGTCTTCAAAAGTTCATAAACAGCCTCAGTTGGGTGCTTCAAATTACCTCGGTTTAGTGCATCTGTCCAAGCCGAACACGCATTTGGCAACGATAGAGAAGAAATAGTTGCTGTCTCACAAACTTCGCAACCATTTGCCGTAACAAATACCGCCCAACCAGAAAGGTAATACAGCCCATACCTCTGGATTTCCGACAGAATGCAACCATCAGGAACTTCAATAGTATTATTCTCTTCATCATCAGCAGTACGGAGTTCATCTTTTTTTTGTTTTAAGAACTCTAAATAATACGGTTCATCATCATCTTCATATGATGCAGACGTGGGAACTCGTAAGTACTGAGCTACAGCAACCAACCTCATTCGATAACGCAGTTGACGGGGCTTTGGATGAATATCACCACCAGCTCGGACTTGAGAAAATAGATTTTCCACAGAGCTGGAAGTTAGGCGTCCCGTAAGGAAATATTGTAATTCGCCAGATAACACTAGTTCTTCACGTAAATTTAGAGCTGTAGTTGTTGTAAGAATAATCCCTCGTTGAATAGGTTTCCATTTGTTATCAGAAGTAAATTGAAGTTCTTTAATAATCTCAATGAAATTTTGGAGGAATTGTACGCGCTCTAAGGAAGCTTCATCATTCCCAAGGAAATTACTCTTATGGCGACAAACCATCGATTCGTACCATTGGCTACATAATAAAATAAACCATCCGGTAGTGAAAGCTTCTTGAGGAAGAAGACCAGTTTGAGCTGATAAAACTAACGCATGCCCGATTTCATTGCTGAAAATTTTTTTAGCCAGTCCAACATGCATTTTGTCAAACTGCGATGGGTCCAGAATTGCAGCAGTAAGACTTGTCACTAATACAGGCCCACCAAGTGATTGTAACTCAACTAATTATCGAACATGGGAAATATCAACTGTAGGCAATGGTAAGTTGTTTGCTTCGACGATAGGCGAGCTCAGAATAAACTTTGTTTTCAACAATTGAGACCAAATGCGTTTTAGCACATGTGGAACATCTGAAGTCCAATGAAGACGTTCATCTGGATTTGATGGATGTCGGCTAAATGAAGAAATTAAATAGCGGCTAGCTGTAATGCTATTTAATGTCCACATACCTACATTAGTTGGTCCTTCATCTGTTGAAATGCATTTGACGATAATGCCGTGCTGATAAAGCTCTTTTATTATCTCTTGAACATAATTCCAGAGAAGTTCCGAGGTTACTGATTTTCCTGTCAAAGCATAGCCCACCAATTGCTTCCAATGGATGGTTAATCCACGAGCAACGAATGCAATTGCATGGGAAGCCATCGAATCAGCTTCATTCGAGTCTCTTGCTAATTGTGGAGTCACTAATCCAATAAAATTTCCAAGAGCACGATCATATTCAACTGCTGGATGAATTGACATTTCATCTAATGCCAGCACACAATAACGAGCAGTTTCGTCTTGCTATTGTTGAATTTTTATCCCCAGCCACTCAATGATACTGTGGAAAGTTCCAGGAGCAAAATTAAATCCCGACAGGCGATTGTACAGTGTGGAAAAAGCAGGTAAAGGAAATCCTTCATTGTCCCTCAAACTTTTATAAGCCTTAGTGCCCATCAATAATCGAATTCGCAGACCTTTTTGATAGTCTCCTCTGACCAAGGTTTGGAGTTCGTCGAAGCACTACTTTTCAAAAACAACAACTGATCAGGATTCAAGAATTTTTCAAGTTATCATCCAATGTTGTTGATTTTTGTGTCAAATGAGCAACCTGAAATCGAATTAATTAGTACTTAATCAATTATTCGTACTTCAAAATAAAAATCATTTCATGATTAACTAATTTGGAATATATAATTATTTAATTTTTTATATTACCTTATTTTTCAATGCATTATTCTCGTTTTGAAGCTCATGAAGCTGCTGCTCTAACAATAACTCCCGAGATGATTTTGGAGCATACTCACTTGATTGAGTATGTTGGTTTGAAGTTCCCGGTATAGCTTCATCACCAGAGACATCAGTATTTTTATTTACTGAGATTTCTAATCCTAGAATTAACATTTAAAGTTAACATTTTACCGATGAAAATTACCCTTATTACACAAAAAGATCAAAAATAATTTCATATGTTAAAATATTTGAAAATGAAATATTTTTCAATAATTTTTAATGGTAATTATTTACAAGTGGGGTCAACCCATGCTAGCGCACGTTAATTTTTTTATTTTTTGATCAAATTGATCAATTTTTTTTTAATTGTTCGTTTTTTTATGTACTTTTCAAAAGAAAAGATATCGAAAAAATATAAAATAGAAATTTTATCCAAAAATACGAGAGCCAAATTTCACGATATTTTTTTATCATAAATGCACCATAAAAACAAGCAATATCAAAAAAAAATTGAAGATCTTAATTTCGGGCCCAATTATTACCAAAATAATTGGGCTGGTTATGGCCCAAAAAGGGGTTGACGCCACATGTAAATGATTACCATCTTAATTTTTTGGTTTAGTAAGAGTACAAGAAGTATATAGATGTAAAAGTCCATGTATGCAGTAACACCACCCTGATTAAAAATACTGATTGAAAAGAATTGAGAAGCGGTCACTCTATGCAAACTGTATATCTATATATACAAACAAAAGAATTGAAATAATTAAAAAGAATTCAAATTTCATACTTTTGAATTCTTTTCAATCAGTATTTTTAATCAGGGCATAACACAAAAACAACAATATTATAATTTTGTAAATTCCCATATAACCATGACTTCATCAAATTATATTATTATTTGTTTAAATTAATTGTAAATCAAATATGATTTTATACGTAGAGTAGTCATGCTACATTTAAAATAAAAGACCATAAAAAAACCAAGCAGAAGTTAATAATTCTTCTTCAAATATTCACTTACCCCTCGCAAATTAAACCTACCATATTGATATTTAAGTAACCGGAATTATTATACAACAATTAAAAAATTTATTTTTCCAGACGTTGATTTGCAGGAAAAATAAACTTCACTTTAATTTCTAATTTTACAGCATAAAAAAATGTAGTAATATACAAAATGAATTAACACTTACGTTTTGTCAAGTCAAACACTTCAGACTTACGCCTCTTATTATTTGAAGAACGATTGTTATCAGAATCATCATCATTATCATTAACACCATCATCAGTCTCAAAAGGTTTGGGTGGAGAAGGTACCAGAATATCGGGAACAACATTTTTTTTCAATTTATACGAATATCTTTCCACGACAAATAGTCCTTTACTGAAGTGTCCCTGTCAACATAATTGAGTTAACAACATAAAATAAAATTTTTCGTTGTTAAATAATTATAAATATCCTTATTTTAAAAAAAACATTTTAACAGATATAACCCACAGAAAAAAACTTGCTCCAAAAAAATTTTAAGGAAGACAAAAGTTATTTTGGAGCAAGAAGAAATTTTCTTGGCTCAAGAAACTTTGATTTCATTCAAGAAATGTTTAATCTTCCGTAATATTTTCTTAAGCCAAGAAAATATACCCTCCAGTCAAGAATTTTTTTTTGCATGCTAAATGTATATCTATAGATAGTGGTCCACTCAAATGTTTTTTAATTTTTCCACATCTTGTTTTTAATTACTTTAAATCTTTTTTTCTAAACAGAAAATTAAGATGGTTCATCCATTAAAAGGTTTCTTCATACCTCGCACAGACGGGAATTATCGGTGATTGGTTTTAAAATTTTGCAAGCAGATACCCATTGGTTTCTGATATCAGGACACCGAGGAAATCGCAAAATTTTAAAACATTTTTCAGTGCTATTATGACAACCTGGAAAACTGCATCCACCCATATTATGTATAAATCTTAAATAATAATTACACAATGTTATTGGTTGTTAATTATTATAAAAAATATTAAATATAAAAATGAATGTCTAACTTACTTTGTTGTGCTATTGAATAAAAACTGTCAACAACGAAATGTTATTAAAAACAAATCGACATTTTTAAATAAATGACGATCGCAAAATTTACACTGCGTTGATCAAATACAATAATTGAAAATTTCCATGTTCAAGAATTTATATATTTTTACAGAAACTTTCAATCAAATAGGTAATAACAATTTCAATAATGTCGATTGGACTTCTATTATTATTTATTTATTATAAAAGACAATGCAAGATTTAAAAAATGTATACTTACTAAAAATGAGTAACGTAGTACTTTCGATACTTGCCGCCATAAAAATTCGCATCAGTATAAAAACTTTGTATGTAAAAATTTTTTTTTTATTGTAATATAAAATCATTAATAATACTGTTATTTATTATTAAATCAAAATCTTTTGTGCTGTGATCCTTTTATCAATATAATTGAAATTAAAACATAATTATTTATTTAAACTATTTAATATTGTTGATTAAAATATACAAATGTTTTAGCTTAATTATGCTACTTAAATTTTTGTTCTATTATTTATAAAATATACTGTTGAACTTTATAATTATTTTGCAAAATATTCTTCTCATTTAACAGATAATTTCAATAATCATAATTAATAATTAACTTTCAGGAATAAATGTAATTAGCCAATACTGTTATTTATTATTAAATTTAATTATTTAAAAATAAAAAAAAAAAAAAAGTAACGATGATTCGCAGGACGCGAACCCGAACCAGTTAGTTGGCAAGCGAGTAAAAGCAACCCGCGCTAAAGGCTGGTTATCGGAAAGGAATCAAAGGTAAATGATAAACAGCGCTTGAGAAAAACCGGTTTACCCCTACAAATAACTAGTTTGGTTTATTTATTGGAATTGGGGTTGTTAAATTAACAATTACTACTAATTAATATTATTTGAGGATGAAAATAATTTTTATCAATGCCAGTTTGTTATTTTCAATTTATTTATTATTTTCATAAGAGTTAGCATGAAAGTACTTTAGGCATGTACTAGTACTTCTGACACACTTGTGGCGGCGCGACAGCTTGACACATTTCCCATCATGCATTGCAGGATTGGAATACCTTCTTATATATTATCTTACTCCATACCAGCGCACTTAACATTTCACTTTTTTTTTTTTTGAGCTCTTCGAGCTCCAAAATATGATTTTTGTGTACTTTTGAGATCTCCGAGCTCTAAGAGAAAGCTGTTCTATGCTTTAGGGTTGTTCGAGCTTAAAAGTCTGATAGAAGTTTCATAGAACACAATTTTTTAAATTTTTAAACTGCAATAACTTTTAAATAAATCAAACGATTTTTTCGCGGCTTAAGTCGGACTTAAAATTTGATATAAATTATGAAAAAAAAAAAAAAACGTTGTTTTCAATTTTTTTCTATAACAATATCTCACAAATCAACATTTAAAAGTTATTCCAAATAAACCGCATTTAGAAAATTTTTCTTTCTTATTATTTTTGACATTTCATGAAATCTATCAGTCCGAATCGGTTCAAATTCACAGGAAATCTAAGTTTGAGGGAACCTTCTGTAACGCCGTTTGTTAGGTTTCGATCGAATTGATCATTGAAAAGTTATAAGCGGGTTATACTTACAGAAATGAAATGATATTTGCTCACTGAATTCTAGCCAGAAGTGTTTTATAAAAAAAAAAAAATAAAAAAAAGTAAAAATTGTTTAAAATTTTATTTTACTTTCAGAATTTTTAACAAAACTAAATAAGTCGCAGGTGATAAGAAAAGAGAAAAAAAATAAAAATCTTGAGATAGAAGAAGTAAAAAGAAGAGAAACATCAAAATTAAAAAAATGTTTAAAAAAAAAATAACGACGTTAAAAACAGAAAAAATAAAAATGAATTTAGTTAAAGAAGTTTCAGGAAAAAATATTAAATGGAAAGTAGTCAAGTAAAGATAAATAAAAATGGAAAAAGAAAAAAAAATGTATAATTTAAATAATTGTTATGTGTTACTTCAAACATCTTTTCATAAAAATCATTAAAAAAAAAAAAAAAAACAGCATCTTTTATTTCGTCAAAAAATTTAATAATCTTCCAATTCTACATCAAATATAATTACTTCATGAAAATTTGAACTGGATGAAACGAACGAACTGAATTGGACTTTAATAATAATTATTAGAACCTATTATGAGTATACCAAGCGTTTTCCAGGAAATTTCCTGTAGAAAGTACCTAGAGAACATTTGGAGCAAAGTTGAACTTTAAAAATAATTATCAAGATCTGTGCTTGGTATTTCAAGTGTTTTCCGGGAAAAACTCCAGTAGAAAACACCTGGATGACGCGTTTGACCGTAATTGGATTTTAATAATAATTGTTAGAACCTAGTATGAGTATACCAAGCGTTTTCCAGGAAAAGTTCCTGTACAAAGTACCTAAGGAACATTTGGAGCTAAGTTTTTTTTTCTTGCTGGAGTAGTCCAGCTGGCCTCCATGAATATCATATGTAGCCAATGTTTGTTCGGCAATGAACCGAGTCCTCACAGTCGAAGACAATCAATATTTTAACCTGGCGCATAGCGAAAATTATTCGACCATGGTGGGACTCGAACACATGCCTGGCCAGTACCTATAGTACCTAAGTCAAGCACGTTAACCCCTCGGCCACAAGTAATGGTTTTGGAAGTAAGTTACACTTTAAAAATAATCATTAATACCTATTGTGGATATTTTAAGTGTTTCCCTGGTCAAAATCTGGTAGAAAACTCCTAGACAAAGCATATAAGCTCGATTCGATACTAAAATTTATTATGATTATTATTATTATTATTATTTTTTTTTTTCATCATTACAATATTTTTAATCGTCTATTATTGTAAATTATTAATTGTTTGATTTTAATTATTATTTATTTTCGTAATTTTTCGCTTTACATCGCCATCTATTCATTGTTATATTAGTTATCCGCCGATTAGTACTTTTTTTGTCATTAGATGGCGTTACTATCTTCTTCTGTTTCAGCGCCATGTTGTTTGGGGCAATTGGGATATGGGGCAAATGACATACAGTCATATCAGTCCGTATCGTAAAGACCTGGGATGGTTATCAGTCAAATACCGTAGAATGTACTTCATGACCTGCCTCTTGTATAAGCTGCTTAGTGTTGGCAAGCCAAATTATTTACGAAACTTATTTGTTGAAGAAGCTGATGTAAGACGCTCGGATAGGTTAGCAACGAAAAAACACACTTCTTTTGAATTACCACGCTTTACGACGACTTATTTGGAACACTCGTTTTTGGTGACTGATAAGAGTATAGGAAAAATTGCCTAGTGATATTGTTAACTCAAATAGTCTTGAAGTATTTAAAAATAAAGTTTTTGATTATTTTTTAGAGCTACACTTTTAGACTGAATATTAAATTAATAAATCGTTTTAGTGAAGTTGACCAAATTGTTGAATCGAAAACTATAAATTCGAAACTATGTTCGACGACATAATATTTTTGCAGTACATATCAACGTATTTGTATCAATTATTTTTATTTTAAGAATAACAATAATATTTATAGCAATAGCAATAATAATAATAATAATAATAATAATAATAATAATAATAATAATAATAATAATAATAATAATAATAATAATTGTTAATTGTTATCCGGAAATTCCCAAACACAATTCTTATATAAGTTTTTACATTATCTACTCAAGCGCAGCAATGGCCGGGCGCCAAAGTTTTTGGCCTTCGACGCGCAAGTTCGCGCGTTCGATCCCGCACAAAATTGCTTTTTTTTTTTCAATTGCTCTTTGAAGGCACAGATTTTCACATCACCCAAGAGGTACTGTGCTTCGAGATGCGTTCCCATTATTTTTCATGGCGGGTCCCCAGTAGGCCTAAACCATGTCACCTAAAACTTAGATGGAGTAAGTTATTTTTTTACAATAATTTTGTAGTTAACGTTTTAATTAATAAAGTAATTAATGGCAGAGCTTTAAGCTTTTTTTTCTTAATAAGCAAATTAAAATAACTAATTTCTTAAACTAAAGACTAGAAATGACTAGAAATGTAAAGGAAGCCGAATTGAAGACTCTAACTTCGTCAACAAATGAATGGAATAATAAAAGCTTCGCTTAAGCTTTGACTAGTAAACTTTGTTAATAAATATCTAATTATAAACCTTAAAGCTCCATATTATTTACAAAACTGATAAAAGTAATGAATATTTAAACCTTTGAACAATAAACTTAGTTAATTAATTAATGGATGTTTCTATAATTAAATATAATAATTTAAGTTTTTAACACTTGACTAGACTTGACTGGATAAAATAGTACGAAGTAAAGCAGAAGGCTCTGACTTCTTTATAAAATAAAGGATATAATTAATCTTATTAGCAATAAAATTATCTATTAAATAACATTGTTTAAAGTTCTGGCTTACGTATAAAATCACAAAAGCTTTATCTAATTTACAGCAATTAAAATGTACAGTGGAAACGTTTCAAAGATATAAATGAAAATTCTTACGATTCATCCATTTCCCAATCATCTCCACTATCGAAAGCATGGACATTCATTACTTCTAACTGGGGCTTTTCGTTTTCGCAATACAAATTGCGAGATGACATCATTCCCACAAGATTTTTATCAATCGACATTTCTACCGCAGTTAAGTGACTTGATTTTGAAGAAGATCGTATAACACAAAGGGAATTAAGGGTTTCTGGGCTTAAGTTGTTCCTTTTCTTGGTTTTGATGTCAGGTATGAGAGAAAAAGCCCTCTCCGCCGCAGCGTTTGAATGAGGAAGGGCCCTGACTGCACTTAACAATGACCTCATCATCGGAAACTGGACAACATTATCTGAAGTAGTAAGAGTGCAAATTTCTGTCCACATATTATCAAATGAAAGTTTGCACCATTGCTCCTTCAGAGTCGGATTGACACAGTACAATGAACGCCATTCTTCCTGAATTAATTCTTCTGAAACTCTAAGTTTTCGACAGACGTACTGTACTTTAGAAATCGATGATTCTCGATCGGAGATAGATACTGAATTTTAGATACTGAAATAGAAATTATTTTAAAAATATTTATCGGTTTATATGGGTCGAATAGTAAATAATAATTTTATGACCTGAGCAGATAAAAAAAATAGTTTTATTATCCGACTACGACTCAGAAAATTCCCACATTTAGTTGGGCCCGACTTCATCTAGACACGAAACAGAAATATTTTTTTTTTGATAATAAAATAAAATGCATAGAAAAAAAATTAAATAACAATAACTTCAGTAACAATAATTTAAATAGCAAAAAAACCTAAGTAGTAACAATATAGATTCCAATAAAATTAAATGACAAAAATTTAAATAATGAAACAAATAAACAAATAGAACTTGATAATTGAACAATTTAAAATGAACAAATATTGAACAATAAAATTCTAAAACGATACAACAAAATAATAAAAATGCAAATGATCGAAGCAAAAATATTTCTACAATTAAATAATTAAATTCAAAATAATTAAGATATGCTTTATTGAAATACATATTTTATTCATACGTTTAAATAAATAATTTAATGTAAAATTTGGTCACAGTAAATAATTTAATGTAAAACAGTACACATGTATGTCTTTGTCTATGCATAAATGCCCTTACGTATACACAAACACATAGATGTATAATAGAACATAAGAGTAAGGGAGAAACGGTATTGTACTCTGACTCAAGAAGAGGGGACTCATGCAACATTATAGAAAAATCTAAGAGAGAGGGCAAGGGCCCAAGGAAATAGAAAAATAATTGGACAATGTTTCTCCCATCTAGTAAAAATAAGTAACGCCCCAAAATTCGACACTTTTACGATTTTAAACAAAAATATCTCTCGTTGATGTCCTGACGTCCTAGTGTTAATATCGAAAAATTTTTTATAAGTTTCAATGAAACCACGCGTCAAATTCAAAAAGAAATTGTTAGTGAAGTAAATTTAAATTATGTAAAGAAACGGTAACACTGATAATTAAGTAAGTTTTTAATTAAGATTTTTATGTTTGTTTTAATAATTCAAATGTTTGTATTATAATTGTATAATCTATATATATATATATATATATATATATATATATATATATATATATATATATATATATATATATATATACACTACTGAAAAAAATTAAGGGATCAAAAAAAAATTCCAAATTTTTCGGTAGTTTTCAAAAGGCCGTAACTTTGAGAGAAATGGTCGTACAGGAAATAAAAAAAAAGGAAATTGTAGCTCCAAGTGTCTAGTTTTTGGATTAGAACTTCAAAATTTTGTAGCCTCCGCGGTTTCTGAGTAATCGTAGAAAAACCAGCAACAAAAAAATTCTCAAAATTTTTTTAGTTTTTTTTTTTGGTCTTTGATTATCGATATCTCAGCAAACAATGATCGCACAGAAAGTTAAAGGTGGGTTTCAAGAACTTGAATGAATTCCCCTTAACGACTGTCCATTGTTTTTTCGAAAAAAAATTTTTTCTTTCCGTCACATGAATTTGAAAATGCAACAAAAAAGGGCTTTTAGTGGTTTTTTGGAAAATCAAGCGCTGGATCGAAAATATTGAGGAAACCACTAATTTTAAGTGTGCCTTTTATAGTTCAATATGTCCACAAAAACCCTACAAAGAATCAAATTAATCCAGCCAGCCGTTTTTTTGTTTCACTTGATCGAATTTTTGAAAAAATTAAAGGATCACGTTTTTTGCTCTGAAAAGCTCATAATTTTTAAAAATGAGAAAAAATGGTTTTTTCGAGCTTTTTCCACATTTTCGTTCCAAAAGTGCTTAAATTTTCAAAAAAAAAAAAATTCAAAAAAACAAATTTTCAAAAAAAAATTTTTTCGAAAAAAATTAAAAAAAAAAATTTTTTTGGAAAAATTTTTTTAACAAGTTAAGGAAACTCAAAAACCATCGCCCAATAATTTTTATCACCTTTCCACCGCTGCATTCCTTGATTCTACTGATCTCCTTGTAATTAAATTAATAAAAAAGTTAATACCCCCAATCGAATTTCGATTTTTTCATACGCTTTTCGGAGTTTTTTTTTCTTTTCTTTTTGTGAATCCTTAGCAAATCGCTTCATTCAACAGTTTTTTTCAAAACTAATCCCTCTGCGCTAAAAAAAATTTTTTTTAATTTTTTGGTCAAAATTGAAAATTTCTGACTTTTGATTCTGAATCATGGTTAGATGACATTTATCGGAGGTGGAAGTCGCTCGGTTAGTGACTCTTATCGACGAAGGTTACACTCAACATGCAGTTGCTATCCGGATGGGTGTAAGTCAATCTGTCGTATCTCGAGCTTATACCAGATACCAAGAGACGAATCAATATCATCGTCGCCCCGGACAAGGTCGCCATCGAGTCACTAATGCCCGCGATGATCGAACAATTGTTAGAGAAGTTCGACGACAACCTTTCGTCAATGCGAATATTGTCGCTCGAAACTTCCCCAATCGCAGACAACAGCAACAACAACAGCAACAGCGACGACGGCATCAAGTGCGAAACATTTGCTCTCGAACAATCATCAACCGTCTTCGTGAAACTGGGTTACACGCACGACATCCTAATCGTGTACCCCTGTTGACAGCAAGACTTCGTCGAGCTCGTTTAGCGTATGCTTACGATCATCGAAATTGGAACTTGAGGGAATGGACAAATGTTTTATTCACTGATGAGTCTCGTTTTAATCTGTATGGCAACGATCGACGTCCTCTCGTTTGGCGCCGTCGTGGAGAACGTTTTCGCCAGAACTTTGTCCGTCCAGTCGTTGCCTACGGCGGTGGATCAGTTATGGTGTGGGGCGGCGTTTCACGAAATTGGAGAACACCTTTGGTAATTGTACGCGAAAATTTGACAGCTAGACGTTACATCGACCAAATTTTAAGGCCCATTGTTCTGCGCAGACGACAACATCTGAGGTCGTTCATATTGATGCAAGATAATGCACGTCCACACACAGCCAACATTACCCGGCGCTTCTTTGAGCGGCATGACATCACATTGATGCGACACCCAGCAATGAGTCCAGATCTCAACCCCATAGAGCACGTTTGGGACATAATGGGCCGTCGGTTGCGCAGAGAGTATCCAAATTTGCAGAACTTAGCTGCTTTGGAGCGCGCGCTTCAGCACATTTGGAATACCATTCCGCAGCCTCAAATTACCGTCTGCATAAACATGGCTGAACGTTTGAGAGCCGTTATTGAAAACAGGGGTGGTAATACCCGGTATTGAACCAACAAAAACCTTCAGAGAATGAGTTTGGAGTCGTTAAATACGGTGGAACTGACGAGCCACCGGGTCTCAATTCTCCTGAAATACCTCACACACACACACACACACACACACACACACACACACACACACACACACACACACACACACACACACACACACACACACACACACACACACACACACACACACACACAGAAGCGTAAATCCGACCGCGCGACCTCCACGTGGTCGTGGATACGCTTTGGATAACGCTAATGCCGGCGGTAATTGTTTTTTAAACTTTTCAAGAGAAAAAATTTCAAAAAAAATTTTTTTTTTAAATTTTTTTTTTTTTTCAATTTAAGCACTTTCTGGAACAAAAATGTGGAAAAAGCTCGAAAAAACCATTTTTTTTCTCATTTTTAAAAATTATGAGCTTTTCAGAGCAAAAAACGTGATCCTTTAATTTTTTCAAAAATTCGATCAAGTGAAACAAAAAAACGGCTGGCTGGATTAATTTGATTCTTTGTAGGGTTTTTGTGGACATATTGAACTGTAAGAGGCACACTTAACATTAGTGGTTTCCTCAATATTTTCGATCCAGCGCTTGACTTTCCAAAAAACCACTAAAAGCCCTTTTTTTATTGCATTTTCAAATTCATGTGACGGAAAGAAAAAATTTTTTTTCGAAAAAACAATGGACAGTCGTTAAGGGGAATTCATTCAAGTTCTTGAAACCCACCTTTAACTTTCTGTGCGATCATTGGTTGCTGAGATATCGATAATCAAAGACAAAAAGATCCTTTTCCATTTGTAGACCGATATCTCAGCGAGAAGTGGACGTATCAGGGTGTTTAAAAAAAGAAATTAAAGCTAAATGAACAAAGTATCCGATCCTTATGGTGGTTAAGCTAAAAAAATTTTTTCCACGCCCGTAGACCAAAAAAAAAATCTAAAAAAATTTTGAGAATTTTTTTGTTGCTGGTTTTTCTACGATTACTCAGAAACCGCGGAGGCTACAAAATTTTAAAGTTCTAATCCAAAAACTAGACACTTGGCGCTGCAATTTCCTTTTTTTTTATTTCCTGTACGACCATTTCTCTCAAAGTTACGGCCTGTTGAAAACTACCGAAAAATTTGGAATTTTTTTTTGATCCCTTAATTTTTTCCAGTAGTGTATTTACAAATAATTAACCTATTTCAATTTAATAACTAAAATAATATATTTATAGACTAAAAAATTAATATTATTTATAAAGAATATTCAACCAATATTATTAATAACTATATTTACAAAATAATGAACTAATGTAAATGAAAATAAAATTTAAAGTTCAATAAATAAAACAATAAAATAACCAAATATAAAATAACAAATTAAAAAAAAAATTTTTTCCAATTTTTTTTTTCGAAATGGATTTAAATAATTTCGATTTAGAACAATTAATAGTAAATGGAGATAAAACATTTGGACTTCACGATTGGTCTCATGAAATTAAAAAACAAATAATTGGTAAGTCAATAATAGTCATTATTTGTTTATCATGTTTGATACAAATCCATACATCATTGATCAATTTTTTTTGACTCAAGAAAATATTTTGGATAGCTTTAATTATTTTAGTTATCTAATATTTTAGTTACTTATGTAACACTTTCTTTAGTGAAGAGTATTTTCTTGACTGTATAAAATTTTTTCTTGTTCTAAAATAACTTACGTCTTACTGAATACTTTTTTCATTGAGAATTAAATTTTTCTTTGATGATAAGATCAATTAATTTCACAAAATCATTAAGAATTTTTTTTGTTCTTAAATAGATTTTGTCGACCAGATTAATGGGATTTATGTCGTTGTATGCACTACTATTGTGAAAATTTTTTTGAGAGATGGTCGCATTCATGAGGCAATGGCTTTTAAAGAATCACGAAGTGATTCCTATGGAATTGCATATGATCAAGCACGAAATGTAAAATATTAAATTTCCTTGATTAGTATTAGAGTTAATAATTAATTTTGCTTAATTAACAATAATAATTTCTCTTTATTTTCAATAGGGATCATTTGTCAGGGCTCTTTATGACACCTTCTTGTTTTTTAAAGAATTCCGCGACAATTTATTCTCTTTAACCGAGCAAAAATTAAAAAGATTGGCCAATCAAGAACGATTAAAATATGAGTGGAGAAAAAAAAATAATTCATAATTATTTATGATTCATTAAATTTTATTATAGATTTTAATACTCATAAGAGAATTTTATTTATTATTTATTGGCGCCAGATGTACAGCTTGTCTAACAAACTCTGATACATCTTTCGCTTAAATCTACTTTTCTTTCACTAATTTTATAATTTATTATTTTATTTTAGTATTCCAACTTAATAGTTAATCTATATTTCAATCTATAACGGTAGTAAATACTTTCGTAGACGTTGGGTCGTTTCCTTAGTTTCAGCTTATCGTATATAGCAGATTCTTTTCAAATTTTGAACTTATAGGAGCTACAGCTCGGAAATTTAAAAATTCAATTGTTAATACCCACCCCCGCAACCCCCTGTCGGAAGGGATATCGTAAAATTCGTTCATAAATTATTTTTACATCACTTATACAAAATTCATACAAAATTAGGAGTCTGTAGTAGCTAGAAGTCGAAAATTTTTAATTTTCATTGTTAACGTCCACCCCCGCAATCCATATTGGGAGTAGATTGTCATAAAATACGATCTTAGATCATTTCTACATCCCATAGAATAGATTCTTACCAAATTCTTAGCCTTTAGAAGCTACAGCTAAAAAATTTAAAATTTTCATTGTTAAGATCCACCCCCGCATTCCTCTGTGGAGTGGAATATCGTAGAATTCGTTCATAAATTATTTTTACATTACTTACACAAAATTCATACAAAATTAAAAGTCTGTAGGAGCTAGAAGTCAAAAATTTTTAATTTTTATTGTTGACGTCCACCCCCGCAATCCATATTGGGAGTAGATTGTCATAAAATCCGCTCTTAGATCATTTCTACATCACATATAGGAGATTCCTACCAAATTTGAAGTCGATAGCAGTTATAGGTTAAAAATGGGAATTTTCCATTGTTAAAATCCGTTCTTAGCTGACCTCTACTCGGCGAAAGGAATAATCCTACCAAATTTCAAGTCGCTACGCCTTATGGTTCCAGAGATATCGTGATGAGTCAATATATAGGTGGAAATCTCTTATATATATATAGATATATGTAATAACAATTCCCGTAAGTGCTCCAATGAAAGGTCTTGATGACTGTAACATCGAAATGAGCCTATATATCAAAAAATATCAATTGTTAAGGAAAGGCATTGTATGTCGCTAACTAATATAATGCCCTGCAGGATCAGTACTTTTAAGATTTTCAATTTTATTATAGGCATTCCCTTTCCTGTATGCTTTAATGGAGTCAAAGGCAATATCATCATATCATGCAATTTTCCAAGTCTTGTGTGATGATATATGTCTCCAAATTAAAGAAATGGCTCCAATTTTTCATCTAGATTTCGAATTAGCCAGCAGAAATGCAATAAAAAATTTGATACCCTCTGCTACCACCCAACCCTGCTATATTCACTTGTGTCAAGTACAGTTATCAATAGAAATTTCATTTAATAAGTATAAAAATAACATACACTAGTCAAAAAAATCACCATTATGAGCAATTTTTCGATTTTTATTTATTTTTCTATGTATGTATGTATGTATGTATGTATGTATGTATGTATGTATGTATGTATGTATGTATGTATGTATGTATGTATGTATGTATGTATGTATGTATGTATGTATGTATGTATGTATGTATGTATGTATGTATGTATGTATGTATGTATGTATGTATGTATGTATGTATGTATGTATGTATGTATGTATGTATGTATGTATGTATGTATGTATGTATGTATGTATGTATGTATGTATGTATGTATGTATGTATGTATGTATGTATGTATGTATGTATGTATGTATGTATGTATGTATGTATGTATGTATGTATCTATGCATGCATGTATGTATGTATTGTGATGGTGGAAAGTGAGTGCGAGCGAGACGGCGGAGCAGCAGAATTTATTTTTTTGTGTCATCATTATTATCATTATTATTACTATTATTCTTATCATTATTAATACCGGAGCGTATTTAATATACTAAAAATGTTTTTTTTTTGTTCATTTACATTTCTTTTGTATTTTGTTTAAAAATAATTATCATTTAACTATAATGTTTATCCAACATCACGAATTATTTTTGTTTAATGAAAAAGTTTATTTAGTTTTAAATACTTGACTGAGATTTATTTGAAAATGCGCGCGAATGGTTGAGTACGCAACCGCGGCAAGAGGTGGCGAAGAATTTTGCCTCTCGTTCGTTTACAGTAAAAACCGACGAGCTAACATAAGCGAAACTGCGTGGCGATAATTTTTGTTCTTTTAAAGAACAAAAATTTATTTTACCTGAAAGAAAGAATTAATTAAATTCTCGAACAGATTCAAAATATCTGAATAATTATTAATTATTTTCATTGTGAATTAACTTTTTTTTACTAAGTCCCAGAAATGAAATTAGTATGGGAAATTATTCTGGTAAAAATTATTACTTGACAAATGTTATTTTTTTTTTCTAAGACCCGAACGACTTTTGTATGGAATTGATTTTGTGCGAAATTTATTATAATCTGTTGAAATTGATGGATGAATTTGATATTTGATCAGATTTAAATAATGGAAAAATCTGAAGTTTGACGACGAGCGATAGATGGTGATAATTTTCCAAGATTTTTCACTCTTGGAGAAAGGTCTAGGAAATAACAAAAGCGATTTTGATTGACGGGAAAATTAACCAAGTTTCCCAGTGGTTATAACCTTCCCAGTAGAAGACCATTCACTAGGAAGGAACCAAGGAACTCTTACCTTGTCTCCGACCAGGAACCAGGTAAGTGCTGACTTGTCCATTGGGGGAAATTTGGCCACCTAATAGGGCCGGGAAGGGTTGCTTTCAATGATGTCAAAACTTCAATTGACTTTGAAATTGAAGATACCTTAAAGTACACCAGAGCATTAGCGTACTTACCGGCACCAGAAATTCCGTCAGCTCTGATAAAAATTATCAAAAGGATCGAAAGTGAGGACGTTTTAAAGAAAATGAAATATTTTTTAAAATATTTCATTGACCAATGGCTTGTGCGTCGGAAACCGGAAGAATGGTCTGTTTTCGACATCATCAGAAAGACCAACAACGCTTCGGAATCGTTCAATCGTTCTCTAAATATTAATTTCGGACGACGACCACACATTTGGGTTTTTACAAGTACTTTATATATATATTTTAAACTGGGTCAAGAAAATTGACTATTTTTCATCTTTATGTTAAGAAAATTGAAAATTAAAAAAATTTAGGTATTCAGTTTTCTTTCCTCAATGATAACTCACGAACAAATGAACTGATTCTGACCGGTTTGGTGGCGATCGACGTAGTTTTTCTATGATAAGAGCTGATAAGTTTTTGAAATTGATCGATCAAGCCGTTTGAAAGTTATTGAAAAAAAACCACATTCGACAAATTTTTTTTTCGTCGTTTTTTTAAGATTTCTGAAAATCTACGGGTCCGAATCGGGTCCAATTTTATTGAAAATCTGAGTTTAGTCAAGGTCTTCCAAATGTCGTCAACCGCGATCAAATCGGTGAAGCCGTTCAAAAGTTGTGAAAGGTTTACTCACTTCCACACTCTTACACACCCACCCACACACACACACACACACACACACACACACACACATATATATATATATATATATATATATATATATATATATATATACAGGGTGTCTCAGAAGTCGTGAGCCACCGGACAGGGTGTGGTAGAAAATTGGATTCTGAATAGAAAAGTCCTTTACCATTTTTCGATCAGACCCATAGAAAAATAACTACAAATTTATGAAAATAGACCAATGAGGAGCGCGGTTTAGCGGCAGAACGGTAGGCGCAAGAGCGAGCGAGTGGAAGCGCGACAGGCAATGCGTGCGCGCTCGCTTGCACACGTGTGATATCATTGCTCAGTTATAGCGGGATGCCCGCATGCAATAATAATGATCAATGATACTCCTGTAAATAAAAAAATTAATATTAGAAAAATCATCCCATAGACAGCCCCATAAAATAAAAAATGTGCGATTTTTTGATAATTAAAACTCAAATTTTCGGTGTCACCGAAAAATGAAAAAAAAAAAAAAGCCAACAGTCATATTCAATGATACCCCTGTAATTAAAAAAAAAAAGAAAAGTTATAAAAGTACCCCATACACTCTGAGATACAGCCCCATAAAGCCAAAAATTTGCGATTATTTAATGATGAAATTCAAATGATCAGTGTGCACTTGAAGTTAAAAAAAAAAGCAATAAAAATAATCAGTGACACTACTGTAGACCAAAAAAATTGAAAAAAAATAAAAAACTACCTCATAGACACTGAGATACACCCCCATAAAGCTGCGATTTCTCCATTATTTGTGAAGTTAAGTTGAAATTCTCGGTGTCAACTCGGAATAACTCAAAGAAAATTATCTTTCTTTCCAGTTTAACCTTTTTTATGAATTAAAAAATCAAAATTTTGGAATCCACCCCATAAACACCGAGAGGCAACCCCACAATGCTACAATTGTTCGATTTTTTATTGATTTAAATTGAAATTCTCGGTGTCTACTCAAAATAAGTAAAAGAAAATTATTGTACTTTTTAATGTTATCTCTGTTATAAAATAATAAATCAAAATTTTAGAATCCACCCCACAGACACCGAGATACATCCCCATACAGTCGCTATTTGTCGATTTTTAATTGACTTAAATTGAAATTCTCGGTGTCCACTTAAAATAAAGAGCATAAACTCATTCCACTTTCCAATTTACTCTTTTTAATAAATGAAAATATCAAAATTCAAGAATTCACCCCATAGACCCCAAGATACGCCTCCATAAAGCCGCGATTTATCGATTTTTTGTGGATTGATATCGAAATTTTCGGTGTCATATGAAAATTTGAATTTTAATTATTGAAAAATCGCGAATTGTTGGCTTTATTTGGATGTTTGTTAGTGTCTATGCGGTGGATTTTCAAGAGTTAAGTTTTTTTATGTTTTTAAGGGTGTAATTTAAAAGTACAATAGGTTTCTCTTGTTGTTGTTAAATGGACACCAAGAATTTCAATTTCAATTACTAACAAATCACAAATTAGCGGATTTATGGGGTCCTATCTCGCCGTTAATGGGGTGTTTTTTTCAAATCTTATTTTTTTGCTTACAAGAGTATATCTGAAAATGAGTTTTCATACTTTTCATTTATTTTCAACGGACACCGAGAAGTAGCATTTTAATTACTAAAAATCAGAAATTTTCAGCTTAATGGGATCATAATTCGGAGTTTGCGGGGTGGTTTTTTAAATAATAATTTTTTCGATACACAGGAGTTTAATCGATAAGTACAAAAGGTTTCTTTTGTTGATTTTCAATGGGCACCAATAATTTGAATTTTAATTTCTAAGCAATTCCGATTTTTGTGCGTTATCAAGTCATATTTCGGTATCTATGGGGTGTTTTTACAATTTTTTAAATTTGTCTGATGGTCAAAAGTACCACTGATAATTTTGATTGGTATTTTTTTCTATTTCGAATGCACTGTGAATATTTTAATTTTTATGTTAAATAATCCCGAAATACTCGGCTTTATTAGGCTGTATCTTAGTGTCTATGGGGTGGTTTTTGTAATTTTTAATTTTTTTCTGATTGTTATGGGTATAGTTAACTATTAGTCCTAGATTTTTATTTGAAATTTTGAGTAGTCGTCGAAAATTTCTATTTTAATTATTGAAATATCGCACAATTTTTGGCTTTATGGGACTGTATCTCCCTGTCTATGGGGTAGTTTTTATTTTTAAAAATTTTCTTCACCTACTGTAGTGTCACTGATTATTTTTATTGCTTTTTTTTTTTCACTTCAAGTGCACTCTGATCATTTGAATTTCATTATTAAATAATCGCGAATTTTCGGCTTTACGGGGCTGTATCTCCCTGTCTATGGGGTAGTTTTTTATTTTTTCAATTTTTTTGGTCTACAGTAGTGTCACTGATTATTTTTATTGCTTTTTTTTAACTTCAAGTGCACACTGATCATTTGAATTTCATCATTAAATAATCGCAAATTTTTGGCTTTATGGGGCTGTATCTCAGAGTGTATGGGGTACTTTTATAACTTTTCTTTTTTTTTTTTAATTACAGGGGTATCATTGAATATGACAGTTGGCTTTTTTTTTTCATTTTTCGGTGACACCGAAAATTTGAGTTTTAATTATCAAAAAATCGCACATTTTTTATTTTATGGGGCTGTCTATGGGATGATTTTTCTAATATTAATTTTTTTATTTACAGGAGTATCATTGATCATTATTATTGCATGCGGGCATCCCGCTATAACTGAGCAATGATATCACACGTGTGCAAGCGAGCGCGCACGCATTGCCTGTCGCGCTTCCACTCGCTCGCTCTTGCGCCTACCGTTCTGCCGCTAAACCGCGCTCCTCATTGGTCTATTTTCATAAATTTGTAGTAATTTTTCTATGGGTCTGATCGAAAAATGGTAAAGGACTTTTCTATTCAGAATCCAATTTTCTACCACACCCTGTCCGGTGGCTCACGACTTCTGAGACACCCTGTATATATATATATATATATATATATATATATATATATATATATATATATTTATATATATATATATAAGCGAAATACCACTCACTCATCACGAGATCTCCGAAACTATTTGCCCGATTAACTTGAAATTTAGCATAGTTACTCCATTCGTGATGTAGACGCTCACTAAGAACGGATTTTACGCAATTCCTAGCCATAATGAATTTTTCGTCTACCATCACGTATGCTACCCCCTCCCCTCCCTCTCATTCTTCCCCTCCCCTCCCGTGACTTCTTCCCCCTTCCCTATATCTCTCTCTCTTTTTTTTTTTTAGAAAATGTCATTTTGATTCGCCAATCTAAGAAACCCATCAAGTGGCACCCATCAATTATAGAACTTACCCCCCCCGCAACCACCCACGCTAATAAATCGTTGCCATGGATACCGTTGCCATGGTTACCGTTGCCATGGTAACCGTTGCAATGGATAAAGTTGCCATGGTTACCATTGCCATGGTTACAGTTGCCATGGTTACAGTTGCAATGGTTACCGTTGCTATAACAACGGTTAAAATGAATAAATTGTAATAACAAATTCGGTTGTAAACTAAATTCAGAGGAATGATTAGAATAAAAGTAGAAAGTTACTAAATACAAATATTCTATACAATTATTATAAAACAGTATTATTCTATACAATGTTAGGCAAATACATCGATTTTTATCGATTGATTGTTGGGACAGTAGGAATTCATAATCATACTTTTTTTAAGAAAGAACAGCTAAATCATTAATAACTGAAATAGTTAATATGTATTGGAATCATCATGAAGGGTGAACTCCATTATATCATAAAACAGATAAATATAATATAAATATTAATGTTGATATTGTTAAATGATTATACTGATTTTAATGATTACAATTAAAATGGTAAATTGTGTTTGATGTATCTTCTCTAAAATTTCACAACAATATCGTTAAATTATTATAAAAAAAGGAAGATTTAAGATAATCTTTTATATGTGATATAGAAATAATTCATAAACGAATTTTACGATATCTTACCCTGAAAAAGATTGCGGGGAAGTTAACAATGGAAATTCCCGATTTTGAACTATAGCTCTATAGGCTCCAAATTGGGTAGGAGTTTTTTGTGAGAGATGTAAAAATAATATACAAACGAATTTTACGATAGCTCACCTTACAGCGGGGTTTGCGGGGGTAGGTGTTAACTATTAAAATTTTCAATTTCCAAACTATTGCTCCTATTGTGGCCAAATTTGGTGAACGTTTTTTCTTTTCTGTATGTGAAACAGAAATGATCTAAGCGTGGGTTTCACGACGAACCACCCCTAATAAGGATCGCGGGGGTGGGTTAACAATAAAAAATCATACTTTCTAAAATATAGCTTTTAAAAGCTGTACATTTGGGACGAATCTTTTATTATTCACGAGGAGATTATCTCAAAACAGATTTCAAAAAATTCTACTTCCGCAATAGGCATTGCGGGGGTAAGTGAGTTAACATCTAAACTTTGAATTTCCAAACAATAACTTTTACAGTCTCAAAATTTAGTTGGAAACTTCGTAAATAATGTCAAGTTCAGCTGAGAATGGATTTTCTCAAATTCTAACCCCAAAAGGGATTGCGGGGACGTTAACAATAAAAATCTCTTATTTTAAAATAATATGGACTTGAAGATTTTATTTATAATGTAGAAATCATCTCGAATAGGATCTTACGAAATTCTTCCCCAATGTAAGAGTGCGGTAGTGATAATTCTCAAAAAATTCGTATTCTTCAATTACAGTTTCTACAGCTATAAAATTTGATAGAATCTTAAGAGAAATAGGAAATTACAGGGATGGCCTTCGAGGACAACTGATTTGAATATTTTTTTCTTCATGTCAATTATCATTTATATTTGGAAGATAGCCTCGGGGATGTTATAGAGATTGCACATTGACAGTTACAATAAATATTAGCTAGAATAATCACATAAATAAAAGGGACAGGCCAATCGGATGGAATTTAGAATCTGTACAAGTCAAAACAAAACTCCAATTAAATTTTAAGTCTAGATCTAAAAATACAATTTTATTCAATTCTAAATACAATTCTAAGTGCCCAGCGAAGCGGGCGGGTAACAGTTAGTATATATATATATATATATATATATATATATATATATATATATATATATATATATATATATATATAATGGCCGATTGGCTCGGGGTACGTCGATGAGCCAACGGGTCCAAGATAATTGGCGTATTTGTTCGTCGTGGTCGGTTATTGGGCGCCAGGAACAATTCAGGATGTTCCAATCCTCAACACACTAAATCAGGAACACTTAATAGTAAACTAGCTCTACTCAGGGCGGCGGGTTACTAAAGAAAGAAATAACAAAGAAATTCCGAAACGAATAACAATTTATTAAAAAAAATTATAATCGGTTCGGTGAAATAATCAGTTCAAAAATAAGTCGCAATAACAAAATAACAATCGTGATCAATTCGGATAGTAATCGTAAACAAAATCAAACGACTAAACGTAAACAAATCAAAATAATAATCGTGTGAATAAGTCAAATAATACTCAATTTAGCCATCAAATCAATAATTCAAATAATATTCAACAATAATCCAGTGAAATATTCAACTAATACTCAATTAATAATCAAGTTAGTAATTCAAACACTTTCAATAATAATCAAGTAATATTCAAATAATAATCACGTTAATTATTTTTTAACAGGGTAAATTACCCTAAATCGATAAGTCGCCAGAGATCGATAATTAGTCGACTCAGCACTGGCGCGCCCCGATCTTCGGGCTCTTCCGTTTAGTAATTAAGAGGGGGGGTGGAATGGGTAAGTGCTCGGGAGTCGGAGAGTGACAAAATCAGAAGAGGTTTGATAGTCAACCGCACCGGTCACTACTCAACAGAAAAACAGGAAAACGGGAGTGGAAGTAAAGACAGATCCCCGGAGTGAAAGAAAACCAACCAACGAGTACTCAGAGAATTCACCACGTCGGAGAGACATCGTGAACAGGAATTTAAGTCAAATACTCAGGTACTTTATTTCATTCCGTGGGCAGAAGATAGACCGCGGTTTGTACTCGGTCTATCATTCCTCTTCTCCTCGTATATAAAATTTTTATTAATAGATTAATTGTGGAACATTTGATAGTTTTGGATTTAGTGATTTTCATGGGGGCTTATACCCGAAAATCCCTCAATTGACCTTGCGGGAAAATTTAATAACTAAAAATTATCAATCAATTAATTAACATCTGAAAATTCGTTAAAATTATTTTTATAATAATTAACTTAGTAAAATTGATTAATTTTTGTCATTGAAAAAAATCGACAAATTTTTATTCGTGGAATTTTGGCCAAGCGTCAGTTTTATGTCGCAGTAAATTCCAATACCCAAGGTCAAGCAAAACTTAGCTAGCGAATGTTCTAGCAAATAAAAAATTGAATATTTCGAGTTTGTCAATTTTTCATAATTTATAAAACGAGTAGATAATTATCAATAATATTATATTAAGAATTAATTACTAAGATTGTTATATTTAGAAATTATTATTGAAAATAAGATAGATTGGAAAATTATTAAGAATATTATATTATAAAATTATTCCATCAAGTGTGAATTTAATAATTTTGGGATTAAGTCCGTGAATTAATTAAATTAATTTTACTCTAATTTGATAATTATCGGCGTGGACATTAAGTCCAAGAAATCAGTTATCTAAGTCAAAATTGTCATAGTAAAAGTTTAATCAGAATTAGTTAATTAAACTTATGTTAATAATTTTGAAGTGATTGTAAAGGTCTATGTTGTGATCAAGTTAATTCAAGGCATTAAGCCTCTGGTTCTATAGAGATGAGTCCAAGGTTAATTGAAGTAAATTGTTAAATTGGAATTATTGTTTTTGCCGGATACTAATGATTGAATAATTTGATTTGGAATATTTAATTGAAATTAGCTACAGTCAATTTTTATTAAAGTAAAATTTATAAAGTAGAGTCAAGTTAGTAGTGTGAGTGTGAGACAAGTGTGGGTTATGTGTGAGTTGCAGAGTGATTAGGTCTATGTTTCGTCGCTGGACCGTTACTGCTGTAGCTGGTGTGGGTTATGAGAGTGTGCTGCAGAACATCTAGGTCTATGTTTCGTCGCTGGGCTGTTGTTCTGTAGTAAAGTGTGTATAAGCTGCAGGAGTATCTAGGTCTATGTTTCGTCGCTGGGCTGTTACTCCTGTGAGCCGAGTTAACGATCCTAGTATATGATTCGTCTCTGTGCGGGTGACAGTAGTTAGAAATCGGGTAGACGCCGGGAGGGGCCCGTCACGTGTAGACGCCGGGAGGGGCACGTGTTAGAAATCAACCGGTAGACGCCGGGAGGGGCTCGTTGAGAATAAGTTAGAAATCAACGGGTAGACGCCGGGAGGGGCTCGTTGAGAATAAGTTAGGAATCAACGGGTAGACGCCGGGAGGGGCTCGTTGAGAATAAGTTAGAAATCGACGGGTAGACGCCGGGAGGGGCTCGTCGAGATTAAGATATTGTTAAGTGTGGGTAGTGTGTGTGTGAATGAAATTTTGTTAACTAATTTTAAGCCAACTCTGTTAAGTTCTATTTTATTGTTAATAAATATAGATCGATCTTGTTAATTAAATTTTTATTATTTAACAGCAACCTTCCTCCACTCTCTCTACCCTAAGATAGGATTTTCTCAGCTCTGGACCGGTTCCAGGAACCGTGATTAATAATCCTGGTGGCGCCCTGATAATTTTTATTGTTGTTAGTTTTGTTAGTTAATTTAAAAATTGATTAGGGGCCAACCTGAGCAGGTAAAACTGTTACAATTTAAATAATAGTAAAAATAATAATCAAGCGAACAATTCACATAATGTTCAAATAATAATCAAACTAAATATTTAATTAATATCCAAATAATAATCAATCTAATAATTCAAATAATAATCAAATTAAATATTTAAATAATATCCAAATAATAATCAGTAAATAATTCAAATAATATTCAAATAATAATCACGTTCAATTTTCAAATAATACTCAAAATGATGCGCATTAGTACGTAACTAACACCAAAATACCAACGGTGCACGAAATTGTGTGTCATTCAGCGGATAATATCGTCATCAGCAGACTAATGCTAACCGAGCTGCTGATAATTGATCGATCAGATCGCGGCTCAATGTTCAATTACCGGAGCTCTGAATTACTTAGCATTAAACAGTGGTCGGTAACTGTGTTACCCTTACTCCCGACGGAACTACCGAAGCTCGAATATAGGCGACGCCTCGCTCGCGGTATCCAATGGCGGAAGCAAACACTCAATATCAACAATGATAACAATGTTACAAGAGAAAAATTTGATCGAGCCCCAATGGCGTCGACCACTCAGGAAATTTTTGGTGGGAAGGTACCCAGGGGATACCGCGTGGAACTCAAACAAAACAACAAATGGCCTCAATCAACGGATTATTGAATTAATCAAAAAAAATAAAATAACAATAATGTAACTAGCGGTTCCACGAGCTATCGCACTAACAACAAAAGCCACTTACGTTGCAGATCGGTGGTCCGTGGACGGCGTCGGCGGGTGCTGAGCGGATGGCGGCGATGACAGCTCTTCCCCAGGTTGATCCGGGCCAAACTCTCACCAGAGTAAGAGAAAACGTCGGTACGGCGTTAAGCCAAAATTGGCACTAGTATTAAGTGGCGAATCTGACGGTCGGGATATTTTAATTTGAGAATTAATCGCGAAGTACAGAAATAAAAAAAAAAACAACACGAGGTGGAAGCTACCAAGCGATTACGTCGAATACCAATTCTTCGTCGTTCTTCCTTCTTCTTATCCGTAGCCGCTGGCTGGCTACGGAGTTGTCCAGCAGGCCGGTAGCTGGCGCTGTTGCCGTTTTGAACTTCTCAAATTGACGGTGGACACTGATATCGACGCGCCGTCTAGTGGCTCTTTCTTAAGCTTGTCCAAATGTCTGAGTGGTACTGATTGATGACAATTGGCAGCAGTCTCGTGTGTTCAACGTGTCTCAAATTTGGAGCAGCGGTTTGATGAAGAATTGATGTTTGGCTATTCTCTGGGTTCGCTGATCGGCGTGGAATCCGGCGTTGTTTTGCGAAGTTGACTCGTCGTTAGTAAGTGGCTTTCATCGGGGCACTTACCAAATGCTTAATACTGACTTAATTCTAGCTTAATTCTAACAAGATAATAGTAATTTCAAATAATTATCGGCGTCGCGCTTTCGAGCTGCGGGATTCGCCGTACTCGCCTGGTAGTCTCTAGATGGCGACTGGATCGCGGCGAATAACGATAAATCTGAAATTAATACGAAGTAACCAAAAAATTAATCAATTACGTGGAGCTGTGCTCGTGACTGCAGGTCTGTCAAGGCCCCACGTCACAATATATATATATATATATATTAGGGTGGTCCTTATGTTGGGTTTTTTGAAATTTTTTTTCACGATAGTTCAAAATCGGTTCAAAATCTATAAAAAAAAAATCATGCCAAGTTATAGCTCTTAATTTTAATATTAACCCGCGCCCCCCGACGGTCAAAGTTTTAAAGGAAAATAACATGGGAAAAGTTATATTTTTACTTCGGAATTTTTTACGTCATAAACTAACCAACAAATCACATCAAAAAATATTTTTTCTAATGCAAAATTTAACGGTCTACAAAAAGGTCTCTTATCATTTTTTGATAATTCTAACGGTTTTGAAGTTATTCGAGGTCTAAATTGAAACTATAATCTTTTTCATAGTTTTTTCTGTTTTTTTGGTCATTTAATAGTTCATAAATCATGAACCGGTTATTCTTTATAATATCATTGGATTTTTTTGTTTAGAAAATTTTCAAAGTAACTGTAACTTTGGAATAATAGTAACACCAATTCATTTTTTTAGCCTGAACTATCGAACATATTTAAAGATTTTTATATTTTTTTTTTTATCGATATTATTACAATTATCAACAAACTCCAATTTCAAATTTTGATTTCTGGTTAAAAACATTTTAGAAACCGATCATGCCGCCATCTATTAGATTTTACTTCAATCTCTAACACTAAAATTAATTCTCAGATTACTCATAACCTACATTTATTTCTCAGCATGATCAAAATCGTTCAATTACTAGTACTGATGCCTTTTTGATATGTAAATAAATATTTTGAGTTCATTTATCCGATATTTAAGTAATCAGTTAAATATGGAGTTATCACGTTTACGTCAAAACATTTTTTTGATTGGTGATGTTGACGTTCAAATCGTAGGTAACAAATTACCATCGAAATTGCAAGCTTTGAAAGTGTTATTTTTTTATACACGTATTTTAAATAATACTATCACAGATAGTGTTGCTGCAGTGATTGATGAAATTATTGTGTTTTGGAAGAAAGCTCGAATTCCCGTTCAAGATATGCAAAGATGTCGAGATAAGTTGAAAAAACTGTATGATGAGTGGCGCATACTTCTTAAACATAGAAATCGGAGTGAAGTTGCTGTGAAAAAACAAAATGAATTTTCCTGTTCATTAAAAAAATTATTTGACATCGCACCGTCACATGTATTTGAAATGGTTGATGAAAATTCCAAAGAATTCTTGAATAATCAGAGATCAGATGAACGAATTGGTTTTATTGCAAATATTAAGACGGAATACGATGACGATGAAATTGGTGTTAAAAAATTAGAGAAACAATTGGATTTCGAAACACGAAAATTGGAAAGTGAAAAAGAAAAATCATTATTTGGTAAATTATAATAATCAACTTACTCATTGATATTTTATTATTTTATAGTGAAGATATTTTTTGTCTTATCATTATCCTTTTTTGTAGACAAAAACGTTGAACTCTTATCAAGCCAAGGAAGTGCTCAATCAGTCTCTAGTGGAGAAGTATACATTCCAACTACTGCCGGCCAATTTAAATCAAGAAATATAAGAGGAACTCACAATATTCTCAACGAAAGAGTTGTAACTACTTTTGACCGTTGTAAAGTAAGCGACAGAGATGCTGTGTTTATAACTACAGCTATTTGTCAGTCGCTTATTGATTTAAAATTATTAGAAGTGAATATTAATTCCATTATTGTCAATCGATCATCTATTCGCCGATGTCGGCTTGCTATGCGAGAGTCAAAATCAATAGAAATAAAAAAACATTTCCAAGACTTAAAGTTATCATCTATTGTTGTACATTGGGATGGAAAATTATTACCTAATTTGTTAAATACAGAAACTGTTCATCGATTGCCTGTAATAATTACTTCAGAAAGTAAAGAAATTATGTTAGGTGTACCAACGAGTGAAGATGGAACTGGAATGGCACAAGCTTCTGTAGTTCATAAGACATTATGTGACTGGGGATTCGACATATCTGTAAAAGCAATATGCTGTGACACTACTCCTTCAAATTTAGGCCTTCGTAATGGTGCTGCTGCATTACTGGAAAAATTGTTAGAAAGAGATTTGTTGTATCTTCCATGTAGGCATCTGTTGCGGAATCATTCAAACCTTCCCGCAACAAACTGGTAGCACCGAGGCGCCGCTACACAAGCGCCCTCGGGTGTTCTACCTCAACTCAACTGGCTCACCGGCAAGCGGCCATACTCCTCATAACACGTGCTAATTATACAGCGTACACACGCATTTACCGTGACCAGTGCAATTTTGTGTATTTACGAAATCATCAAACTCATCCACTCAGCTTTACTGAAGCCAACTACAGCATCGCTACTCATCTTATTCACCAGCAATCATTGGCAACTCAGGTACAATTAAGTATTTATTGTAAATCATCTGAGATCACTTTATCACAATCCATACTCACATGCTCCCTCTCTCTCCTACTCATTGTCACATGGCTACTCATGTGTCGCTCTCTCTCATACACATGTACAACAGTCACCTACACTTTCTACCTAGCAACGATAATATTACAATTGCTAATAGAAATTCGTCATCATGCGGCAAAATCAAATGCCGCATTGCAGATGTTGCGTGGTGGAGATTGGGGGTGACTGCCACCAGCTCTTGGGCCTGTCGGCCATTCCGTGTTCAACGTTGTGTGTTCTATCTCGTATCCCGAGACTCAAGTACTCAATTGAGCTCGTTAGTTTTAAGGCTCATTCGCTCACACTGTGAGAGTTAATTATGTTGTTAATTGATTAATAATCCAGTGACTCTAATTTATACAGCTCATCCAATTAATCATTACTGTGAACTCTACAGATTCAAGCTCAAGCTCTCACTACACTTGCATTCATTCACTCTATCAATCATTACATTCAGTCAATCCAATTTATACGCTCTTACTATGACTATTAATTAAGTGTAATTAATTAATCGTCTGGTGACCTAATTCTACAACATTACTCATATTTCTCGCTCATAATTGCTAGTGTTAATTACATTGTAAATTAATTAACAGTTCAATTGAAGATCAACTTTCTACAACTCATGCTCAGTCTAATTAATATGCATTAATTAATACAACTCAATTAAACTCAATCAACGCGTACTCATGAATTAATGTGATAATTCAAGATCATAACTATGTTCAAAGAGCTCAATATTTGTGAACTATTCAAACTCTGTACAACCAAAGCTATGCCTATAATTAATTTTAGAATAAATACCATTATAACCACGAATGTGTCTCCTCCATCTTTTAACACCTGGTCCCGGCAAATAAATATTTAATGTTAAGACAATTATCTTACATTGTGGTCCCTCGAGCCGGTTTAGGTGTTAAAATTAACTAAAAGTGATCCCAGACTTACATCACACTCACAATCAACAATCAACTAATTGTTATACATTTCTCAGATTCCACACTCATCATGGCAGACGGAAACGTCCCTGACAATCATCAGGAAGATACTCAACCTGCTCAGCAGACCACTCAACAGCAAACTGCTTCACCGACTTCACAAGGTCAGAGCTCATCCACTCATCCAGGCCAGGGAACTGCCAACATCGGTCTCACACCAGACAGCGTACCACTGCTGGTGCCACCTCCCACGTCCTCCAACATCTCGGGCAGTCACGATCTCAGTGACTCTGAAGTCACTGATGGTGATGGTGGCTCAAAGACTGATGGTATCACCCATACATCGCCGAAACCGTCGGAGAAACGGAACCTGACCCCCGTCAACACTCGCAAGCGATCAACCTCTCGCATGTGCGAGATGGAATTCAAAATTGCCGGCCAACTGGCTCGCATGAAGCTCATCTCCGACAAAGAGACTCTCTCATCAGCACTCGACGCAACATCTGGGGTTCACATGCTCAAGGCTCATCTACAAGTACTCAACGAAGAGTGGAAGCTCTTCCAGGAAGTCAACGACTATCTTGGATCAGCTGGAACCAAGGAGTTCTTGCATCACCCATATGTCACTGATGGTGTGTACCAGGTGACATATCAATCCTACCAAGGGGCTCGTACAGCACTCACTGCACTCATCAACCAGGTGGACATTCCAGCTCCACCAGCTCCAATTGCTCAACAAAACCAATCAGCTCCATCCACCATCACTCTGGCACCCCTCAACATCACGGTGTTTTCTGGTGATTTCACCAAGTGGCCAGAGTTTCGTGACATGTTCACCACACATGTCATCAATCGCAATATGGGAGATGTGGACAGGCTCCATTATCTCAAGAACTATCTAACTGGATCAGCTGCTCAACTGGTGGTCAACCTGCCATCATCTGGCGATCAATTCCCCATAGCTTGGGAAGCCATACGCTCACGGTACGAAGTTCCTCGACTACTCATCGGAGCTCAATTGGAGAAAATCATCAAAATCCAACCTCTCACCCCCAGATCAGCCTCACAACTCAATGCACTCATCAACCAGGTTCACGAGGTGGTTGCAGCACTCAAGGCCATGAAAGTGGAATTCTCGCAAGGTGAAAACCACTTTCTCACCTACTTCATCATCTCCAAACTGGACAGAGTCACTCGTGAAGCCTGGGAACACTCATTGGGATCATCAGTAGAATTCCCAACACTCACACAACTCAACGCGTTCTTATTAGAGCGTGCAAGAGCTCAAGAGCGGTATGAAGAAAGTACCAACAAGCTCAACTCAGCCAACGACTCATCCTCGCCCCAGAAAACTCATCCTGACTCATCTAGGCTCCACCGGGGTCACTATAACGCAACTCCACAGCGAGATCAGGTTCGCTGTCACCTCTCATCATCACCCACCACTCATCCAGCGAGCTCCAATCAAGTCCAGAGGCCAAGCACGGCCACAGCACAGTACCTTTGCGATGAATGCCAAGGCAACCACTTCATCGTAAGGTGTGAAATATTTGCCAGCTTAACACCTGCTGAAAGAGCCATGCGAGTTGTCAGGCTCAAATTGTGCCCAAACTGCCTAGGACATCATCAAGTGGCAGCATGCAAGTCCAAGTTCAGATGCAAGGTCTGTAACGCGAATCACCACACCATGATTCATCCTGGACCATCAATCAAATTAGCAATCGCAAACGCTCCATTTACTGACTAGGAACTCGAGCTTCCGCATGAAGCATCACTCATCCACTCAACATGCAACTCAACCACTTGGCACTCATCAAACTCTGCTCACACTCATACTCAAGACCCGCCAAAGATCAACACTCATGATCAGCATGATCACACTCACCATACCCCAACTGGTACTCTCAATAATCAACATTCTGCCACAATTCTCGCCACCTGTCTGGTCAACATCATTACAAAGCTAAGTACCATTCCAATACGCATCTTGCTAGACTCTGGTTCTGAGATCTCCTTTATTTCAGATTCATTGGTACATAGTCTCAATCTCACTCGCACTCGATCTCAACTCAGTGTCATTGGCATTGGCAATGCACAAGCTGGCCGAACCAAGGGCTGTGTTGAGCTAACTCTGAGATCACAACACTCAAGCAAAACACTCAACCTTCACGCTCATGTACTGCGCGGATTGACAATACAATTACCATCAGTGTCAATCTCGCACAATCAACTCACACAACTACGACATCTTACTCTGGCTGACCCCGAATTCTGCACACCAGGTCCAATTAACATCATCATTGGAGCCGACGACTACGGCCAAGTGATTACTGGTGGACTCATTCAGCTTAAATTTCCGGGTCTAATTGCTCAACACACTCTGTTTGAATGGATCATTCTTGGTCCCACCCAACATCATACTCATCAGTCAAGGAGATCATTCCAGGCAGCTACTATTCAACAAGACATGAACCTACAGGACACCTTGACACGGTTCTGGGTTCAAGAAGAGATCATCACCACTCATCAACCTCAATTAACACCCGACGAGGAGGCTTGTGAAGCTCACTTTACAAGGTCTCACTCTCGTGACTCATCTGGGCGATACATAGTCAAATTACCATTAATTTCTCCAGTGCACAAACTTGGAGATTCATTCAAAGCAGCATACCAATGCCTTCGCCACCTCATGCACCGACTCAGCAAAGACCCACGATTCAAACAACTCTACATGGAATTCATGGCAGAATACATATCACTCAACCACATGGAACCAACCACATTGCGATCATCATCAGTTCAATACTTCTTACCACATCATGGAGTATTGAAGCAGAACACCAACTCACCCAAAATCCGTGTGGTTTTCAATGGCTCAAAGAATACCAGTTCTGGGCTCTCACTCAACGACATCATGCATACTGGACCTAATCTACTCATCAACATCTTCGATGTTCTCATAACATCCAGAAGACATCGGTTCTTCTTCATCACTGACGTGGCAAAAATGTATCGCCAAGTCTTGGTCCATCCTGATGATCGACATCTTCAACAAATCCTCTGGTTTAACCCAGATGGAGATATCACTCCATACATGCTCACCACTGTCACCTATGGGACAAGGGCTGCACCATACCTAGCTGTTCGTGCTCTACTCCAACTCGTCAATGACGATGGCCATAGATTCCCACTGGCAGTGGAACCACTTACCCAAGGACGCTACGTGGATGACATATCCGGTGGCGCAGACACTCAAGATCTACTACAACAAATAGCAAATCAAACAGAAGAACTCTGCATGGCGGGCGGATTTCCTCTAGCCAAGTGGGCAAGCAATCACCCCAAATTAAAACAACTCAATCATGCGGAAGCAATAACACAATACACTATTGAGGATCCAGACAGCAGCACAAAAATTCTGGGTATGTACTGGTCTCCTCAACGAGATCACTTCTCCTTCAAGAACTCGACACCATGCAAGGCTCAAAGGTACTCAAAACGATCAATTTTATCAGAGATAGCTGACCAAATCTTTGATCCCCTGGGATTCTTGTCACCACTCATCATTCAAGCCAAGATGTTCATGCAGGAACTCTGGCTTCTCAAACTCAGCTGGGACTCACCATTACCTGAAACTCGATGTAAAATGTGGAAGGCATTCACTCATCAACTTGCCATGATCAACTGTATTAAAATTCCCAGGTGGATCCACTCGTTCACGAGCTCATGACTCGAAATCCATGGGTTCTCAGATGCCTCGCAATTGGCGATGGCAGCTGTGGTATACATCAAGGTCCATCATCACAACTGCTCTGATGGAGCAAAGGTTACGCTGCTTTGCTCCAAAACCAAGGTAGCACCGTTAAAACAATTAACAATAACTAGGTTAGAACTCACCGCTGCTCATATGTTGGCTAAACTCATCGCTCATTGCCAGTCAATACTCAAACTCAACAATGTGCCAACATACCTTTGGACCGACTCTGCAATTGCACTCACGTGGATACAATCGCATCCGTCTCGTTGGAAGGACTTCGTCAGAAATCGTGTGTCACAAATCCAAGATCTAATTCCAGATGGCCACTGGAAGTTCGTTCCTGGCTTAGAAAACCCAGCAGACTGTGCAACAAGAGGATTGACAACACTCCAACTTAAAAGTCTTCAACTATGGTGGACTGGCCCACCATGGTTACTTCAAGACTTATCGTCCTGGCCACTCATCAACTCAAGACTCGACTCCAACACTCAGCTGGAAGAACGGCCAGTAAAGGCATTCTACTCAACTACCAAGCCTCTAACATCAAGATGGTCAATCACGGACCGACCAATTCCATTACTCCGCATTTTACGAGCTACTGTAATATGTTGGAGAGTTCGGGACCTGATCAAGAAACGGCCAAACTCATCTCTAGCTCACCCCATTACCTCTATTGAAACCAAACAAGCTCTACAATTCTGCATAAAGGAAACTCAACGCACTCATTTCAATTCAGAGCTCAAAATGATCAAAAATCAAGCATCATGGCCAAGAGATCATCCATTTGCATGATTAACTGCCTTCCCAGACACCGAGGGCATCATTCGTGTAGGTGGACGTCTGGAAAACGCACCAGACTCTGATCAACTTAAGCATCCTGCCATTCTGCCTCGTGATGCTACTCTTTCCAAACTCATAATCTCTGATGCTCATCAGCGTACCATGCATGGTGGAACTCAACTCACACTTGCATACACTCGCCAACGGTACTGGATAATAGGTGGACGCCAACCAGTGCGAACTCAAATACTCAAATGCCTCAAATGTGCTCGATATCGAGGAATTCGTGCTCAACAACTCATGGGACAGCTCCCAGCTCCAAATGTCAGACCAGGATCAGCATTCGCTCATACTGGAGTGGATTATGCAGGTCCAGTGCAAATCAAAACAACCAACATCCGAGGATCACGTACCTACAAGGGCTGGATATGTGTATTCGTATGCCTGGCATCATCTACAGTTCATCTTGAACTCGTCAGCAACTACTCATCATCTGGATTCATTGCAGCACTTCACAGGTTCACCAGCCGTCGTGGACTGTGCACAGCACTCTACAGCGACTGTGGGACAACGTTCCAAGGTGCCTGTGCTGAACTCAAAAGGCTCTTTACTCAAGGAACTCAGGAATCATCAGAAATATTTGATGCACTCACAGTTAACGAGATCATCTGGCATTTCAACCCCCCAGCTGCTCCACATATGGGTGGAAAGTGGGAAGCAGCTGTGAAATCAATGAAACATCATCTCACACGGACAATCGGAGAATCGTCATTCACGTTTGAAGAATTTACGGGTCTTCTGCTCCAGGTGGAGGCGATTCTCAACTCACGACCATTAGAACCACTCTCACAGGATCCCCAGGATCTTTCAGCACTCACTCCAGGTCACCTACTCATTGGACGTGCACTCAACGCTATTCCAGAACCATCACTACTCGAACTCAACAGTGCCAGACTCTCCAGGTGGCAATTCATTCAACAACGGATCCAATGCTTCTGGAAGCATTGGTCCAACAGTTAATTTCAACGACATCTAGCTCAGACCAAGTGGCACCGGGCTTACAACAACATCACCATCGGGTCACTTGTCCTCCTGACTGACGAACGAACTCCACCAACTGGCTGACCGTTGGCCAGAGTCACTGCTGTCCACCCAGGCAATGACAAACTCATCCGAGTGGCAACCATTGAGACAGTAAACGGCACTCTCACTCGTCCAATCACCAAGCTAGCTGTGTTACCACTGGCTCCAGAACTCTAACTTATCACCAACAAGTGCTCATCACTACTGAGATCATAATCAGCAACCCAGTTCCTGATGGCGGGCGGAATGTTGCGGAATTATTCAAACCTTCCCGCAACAAACTGGTAGCACCGAGGCGCCGCTACACAAGCGCCCTCGGGTGTTCTACCTCAACTCAACTGGCTCACCGGCAAGCGGCCATACTCCTCATAACACGTGCTAATTGTACAGCGTACACACGCATTTACCGTGACCAGTGCAATTTTGTGTATTTACGAAATCATCAAACTCATCCACTCAGCTTCACTGAAGCCAACTATAGCATCGCTACTCATCTTATTCACCAGCAATCATTGGCAACTCGGGTACAATTAAGTATTTATTGTAAATCATCTGAGATCACTTTATCACAATCCATACTCACATGCTCCCTCTCTCTCCTACTCATTGTCACATGGCTACTCATGTGTCGCTCTCTCTCATACACATGTAGAACAGTCACCTACACTTTCTACCTAGCAACGATAATATTACAATTGCTAATAGAAATTCGTCATTATGCAGCAAAATAAAATGCCGCATTGCAAATGTTGCGTGGTGGAGATTGGGGGTGACTGCCACCAGCACTTGGGCCTGTCGGCCATTCCGTGTTCAACGTTGTGTGTTCTATCTCGTATCCCGAGACTCAAGTACTCAATTGAGCTCGTTAGTTTTAAGGCTCATTCGCTCACACTGTGAGAGTTAATTATGTTGTTAATTGATTAATAATCCAGTGACTCTAATTTATACAGCTCATCCAATTAATCATTACTGTGAACTCTACAGATTCAAGCTCAAGCTCTCACTACACTTGCATTCATTCACTCTATCAATCATTACATTCAGTCAATCCAATTTATACGCTCTTACTATGACTATTAATTAAGTGTAATTAATTAATCGTCTGGTGACCTAATTCTACAACATTACTCATATTTCTCGCTCATAATTGCTAGTGTTAATTACATTGTAAATTAATTAACAGTTCAATTGAAGATCAACTTTCTACAACTCATGCTCAGTCTAATTAATATGCATTAATTAATACAACTCAATTAAACTCAATCAACGCGTACTCATGAATTAATGTGATAATTCAAGATCATAACTATGTTCAAAGAGCTCAATATTTGTGAACTATTCAAACTCTGTACAACCAAAGCTATGCCTATAATTAATTTTAGAATAAATACCATTATAACCACGAATGTGTCTCCTCCATCTTTTAACACCTGGTCCCGGCAAATAAATATTTAATGTTAAGACAATTATCTTACAGCATCATATATTTGAAATAGTCCTAAGATATGTCTTCGAAGCTGTTTTTCCAAATACTGTTGGTCCTAATGTTCCACTTTTTATCCGATTCCAAAAGCAATGGGGAGATTTAAATAAACTCAGTTACAAAACAGGTTTAGATGATCCGAAAAATGATAATATCTTGACAAATGAAAAAATTGAATCTATTAGAACTTTTGCGACTGAAACTCTTGCATCACAACTGCCTCGTGATGATTACAAAGAGTTATTAGAGCTTACTTTAGTTTTTATCGGTGTCATCCCCGAAAAATTTAGTTTTCGTAAGCCAGGAGCTTGTCACCATGCACGATGGATGGCAAAAGCTATTTATATATTGAAAATGTACATGCTTCGGGAGCAATTGTCATTAAAAAAGGTGAAGATAATAAACTACGGCAAATATGTGTTTTTGTGACAATGGTTTATGTTAAAGCTTGGTTTTCGTCGTCAAATAGTGTCAAAGCTCCGTACCATGATCTACAGTTTATAAAAGAACTCAACAACTTTAAGGCAATCAACAGTAATCTTGCTACTGTGGCAATTAGTAGATTTATGAATCACTTGTGTATTTATTTATCACCAGAATTAGCAATCATGGCTATGTTTGATGAGGAAGTTTCACAAGAAACAAAATTAAAAATTGTCGCTAAGCTGCGTAAAGAAGAAGAAACAATTGAGATTGATGATATTCCGGAAGAAGACTTGGATTATACTAGAGAAAAATGTAGTGTTAAACGCTTTCAAACTAAGAGCATAACTGAATTATTATATAATGATATTGACTTTTTCGTAACTGCAGAATCGATCAATTTTTTCAATAGATTCGAGTTACAAACAGAATTTTTAAAGATTCATCCTTCTGAATGGGCTCATAATGAACACTATAAAACTGCATTACGATTCGCTAAAAAACTATCGGTTGTGAATGACTGTGCTGAAAGAGGAGTTAAACTAGTGCAAGATTTTTGTAATCGTTATACTAAGGATGAAAAACAAATGCAATACGTGTTACAATTGGTTAAAGATCATCGTCAAATGTTTCCTGATGCACTTAAAAAAACTAATGTAAAAACTTCATGAAAGTGTCACGGGGCTCCTTCATTACCCGTTGAAGGTCCTCACCCTAGCGGCGGTTAGTTATCGACGGATCACGGAGCGCTGTGGTCTAGGATGCTCGCGCAGTAGAAATAAAATTTATACAAGTTCCGGGGCCTAGAAGATAAGTGTTCCGGGGGTGGGGATAATCCCACACGGAAGACGAGTGAAGTTGCCGTCCGGAAAAGCGACATTGTGAAGCCGGAGCCCAAGCAACCAGACTTTAATTAACTTATTTATCGAAGTCAAGTTAGGGACCGGGAAATTTGATTCCCAGGAACTTATGTTGTAAAGAGTATCTTGGATTTTAAAATGATTGTAAATTAGAGTCAAGTGTGTATTGGATAAATTGTTTTATCGAGAATCGTGTGTGTGTGTGTGGAAAACATTTTACAGTATATACTCCTCGTTCACGGGCTGTCGAGGAGGTTAGTATTAGCAGGTTGTCGACTAGCGTCATGGTATCCTCCTCTGTCCTAGTCGACTTCAGGTTCCTTAGTCCCGTAGTGAGGGTCCTGTGGACAGCGAAAGGGCTAAGGACGGTATGAACCTTGGGCAGGGGTCCGGGCGACCACCCAGGGCATATCTAGAGTCTTAGAGCGTGAGGGTCCTGTGGACAGCGCGACTGAGTTAGAAACTGCGGTATAGACGCTCCATATGAGGGTACCGTCAGGAATAAGAACTATGATAGAAACTACGATATAGACGCTCCATATGAGGGTATCGTAGGAATAAGAAACTATGATAGAAACTGCGATATAGACGCTCCATAAGAAGGTATCGTAGGAATAAGCAACTTTTGTAAGTATGAGTGTGTGTGTGAGAATTGAATCAGGGTTTAACTATTGTCATATTGTTCAAATAAATTGATAATTCGAGTCATTTTTAATTGTTGTTATTTGTGTCATATATTATAATTTCTCTCGACCCTGTGATATCTCTCTTGCTTGGACCGGTTCTGGAAACCGTGATAAAAATTCCAGTGGCGCCCTAATTATTAAACTCAAATAAAGGGGTGATCAAGGAACGGCTCAAACCCGTTACAAAAGTATCTGTAATTAAAAATAAAAATGGTAATGTTTGTACATTTTCGATTCATTAAAATATTAATAATACACTTCTTTAATTGATTAATACATTTCACGTAAATTATAGTTCAAAATTATATGCATAAGTAAAAAAAGTAATCTAATATGAATAATAACCCGTCTATGATTGTTGAATTATTAAATGACCAAAAAAAACTATGAAAAAGATTATAGTTTCAATTTAGACCTCGAATAACTTCAAAACCGTTAGAATTATCAAAAAATGATAAGAGACCTTTTTTGTAGACCGTTAAATTTTGCATTAGAAAAAATATTTTTTGATGTGATTTGTTAGTTAGTTTATGACGTAAAAATTCCAAAGTAAAAATATAACTTTTCCCATGTTATTTTCCTTTAATACTTTGACCGTCGGGGGGCGCGGGTTAATATTAAAATTAAGAGCTATAACTTATCATGATTTTTTTTTTTATAGATTTTGAACCGATTTTGAACTATCGTGAAAAAAAATTTCAAAAAACCCAACATAAGGACCACCTAATATATATATATATATATATATATATATATATATATATATATATATATATATATATATATATATATATATATATATATATATATAAAGATAGACAGACAGACATAGTGACTGACACCCTCTCGGGAACCCTCGAAATGGCTTCCTAGGACCTTAAAATTTCGAGATCTGTTGAAAACTCGATTTTTGCAAAACAGGGTAAAACCAATATCTTTCCGATTTTTTAAAATTTTTAATTTTCTTAGCTGGAAGTTAAAAATGCCATTATGACTATGATCGATGCATATTTTTTTGGAAAATTAAATGCTTTACAAAAAAGTTGGCTTATAATTTTTAGATAAAATCGATCCTTTAAAAGTTATTACTGGTTAAAGTTGTGTTTATGGTTATTATCATAGTTTTTGTGTCTTACTATGAAGTCTCATGTGTTACAGTCATTTAGATCATCTATAAATGTTATAACAATTGTAATACACAGATTAACAGTTACAGTCACAATAACAATGCGATGTATAGAATACATTCTTAATAATATTGCCGCTTATTCGAATTTTTTCTGTCACTATTCACATTTATTTGTTAAGTAATTTTTAGTCGCATTATGATAAGTATTTATAATTTTATGAATAATTAGCACTAAATATTGTTTTTGTTCTTTTTCATGAGTTAAAATGTATTCTTGAGTTAATCAAAGCGCTCTACTACAATTGTAATGATGTCACATCTTTGCAAACAATCGTTTTTGGTAGCCCAGGACTCGAAGTGAATTTCTAGGAAAATTTTATTTATGGTGAATCGAACAAAACATTCAATCGAATTTGAATTAATGAAAATTAAATTATTTAATATGTAAATCAATATTTTTTTTTGTAAATGGATAATTTTATTATCTAAATTAACTACAGAGCGTTTGGGTGAATTAAAATCGAAATTTCCATCACATTTTGATGATTTAAGGTAGTTCAATCCTGCAAGGCATATTTCAAGAAAATTATAAATTTTTTTTTTTTAAAGATAAAAATATGAATAATTCACCACCAAAATTTCAATTCAATCAACTCCAACGTTTTTGAGTAATTAATTTTAGAAACTGCATAATTTACATGCAGTGGTTTAGAGGTTTACAGCGATGGTAAAGTTAGTATGAAATTTTCCGTACCACTCGAGTGGTGCAAATAATTTACCTTAATCAATTTACGTTTCACGAGAAAAGGTTATATATTGGATCGAAAAAAGCCAAAGCAGTTTTGTCACCAGTTAAATACCACCAAGGTGTTTTGAATTTATGAAATACTGCCTCAGTAATTTCTTATCAGTTGTCCTGTATTGATACATAGTTTTGATGAAATTTAAATCTTGTTATGGAGTTTATGGTGCAATAGGTGCCGGAAAGCAAAATGATACATAAATGAATTCTACGCTGATAAAAAATTTAAATTTCGGTTTCAAGAGCAAGAATTTTGAACCAAGAACACCATTTTGAAGAAAAAGAATTACTTGAGTCAAGAGGAAAAATTCTCTAGTCAAGATATAATTCTTAGTTCAGTAAAATTTTCTTCATTTAAGAATTTTTCTTCTTGACTCGAGAGTGTTATTTTCTTTAAAATGGTGTTTTTGGTTCAAGATTCTTGATCTTTAGTCAAGTTTAATTGTTTATCCGTGTATGAATGAACAAATATCCAAACGATTTTATTAAGTTTCAAGTTGTAACTCGAAAATATCTCGAAACATATATATTTTCACTGAATTAATTGCTTATGACATCTATCGTGCATGGTGAAATACACCTAGTTTGTAAAATTTAATTTCATCAGTACTCTAACAATGCGACTAAAAATGCTTAACAAATAAATGTGAATAGAGACAGAAAAAATACAAATAAGCGGCAAAATTATTAATAATGTATTAGATACATCGCATTGTTAACGTTACTGTAACTGTTAATCTTCTTTATAAAATTTTTGGACATTTATAAATGAAATAAATCATAATAACACATAAGACTTCATAGCAAGACTCAAAAACTATAATAATAACTATAAACACAACTTTAACCAGTAATAACTTTTAAAGGATTGATGTTATAAAAAATTATAGGAGAATTGTTTTTAAGCATTCAATTATCCATCAGAATATATATCGAACATAATCGTAGTAGCATTTAATTCGAAGGAAAGAAATTAATTCAAAAAAAGTTATTGAAATGGGAAATGCAATTTGATTTGGGCACGGTTTAATTTGGTAATTAAGAGCTTATTTTTGCCATATATTTATTTTTGGTTCAAGAACTAAAAATCCAGGGGGCGGCAGCGAAAAAAAAACTAACTTAGAAAATAACGGATATCCTAATGCATATATATGACTCAAATATCATCATATAATCTTCTCGCAAAAGTTGAGTAAGCAATAAATATTTGCAAATTTTTCGGTAATGTTTGACGAGCGATATTTTAAGCAAAAATTATTTGAAGAGGGTTTTTTAGAAAATTATTTTGTATCACTGAGATCATACTTCTTAGAATTTCTTAAAAAAAAAAAATGTTGGAGATACAGTTTTAACGCAATGAAATGAAAGAACGTGAAGAAATAAAATAAAAAAATTAGAAAAACGGCTGACCCTAAAGGCAATTTCGTGACTTTTCGCTAACTCCATACCAGCGCACTTAACATTTCACTTTTTTTTTTTTTGAGCTCTTCGAGCTCCAAAATATGATTTTTGTGTACTTTTGAGATCTCCGAGCTCTAAGAGAAAGCTGTTCTATGCTTTAGGGTTGTTCGAGCTTAAAAGTCTAATAGAAGTTTCATAGAACACAATTTTTTAAATTTTTAAACTGCAATAACTTTTAAATAAATCAAACGATTTTTTCGCGGCTTAAGTCGGACTTAAAATTTGATATAAATTATGAAAAAAAAAAAAAAACGTTGTTTTCAATTTTTTTCTATAACAATATCTCACAAATCAACATTTAAAAGTTATTCCAAATAAACCGCATTTAGAACATTTTTCTTTCTTATTATTTTTGACATTTCATGAAATCTATCAGTCCGAATCGGTTCAAATTTACAGGAAATCTAAGTTTGAGGGAACCTTCTGTAACGCCGTTTGTTAGGTTTCGATCGAATTGATCGTTGAAAAGTTATAAGCGGGTTATACTTACAGAAATGTTATTTGCTCACTGAATTCTAGCCAGAAGTGTTTTATAAAAAAAAAAAAAAAAAATAATAAAAAAGTAAAAATTGTTTAAAATTTTATTTTACTTTCAGAATTTTTAACAAAACTAAATAAGTCGCAGGTGATAAGAAAAGAGAAAAAAAAATGAAAATGTTGAGATAGAAGAAGTAAAAAGAAGAGAAACACCAAAATTAAAAAAATGTTTAAAAAAAAAATAACGACGTTAAAAAGAGAAAAAATAAAAATGAATTTAGTTAAAGAAGTTTCAGGAAAAAATATTAAATGGAAAGTAGTCAAGTAAATATAAATAAAAATGGAAAAAGAAAAAAAAATGTATAATTTAAATAATTGTTATGTGTTACTTCAAACATCTTTTCATAAAAATCATTAAAAAAAAAAAAAAAAAAACAGCATCTTTTATTTCGTCAAAAAATTTAATAATCTTCCAATTCTACATCAAATATAATTACTTCATGAAAATTTGAACTGGATGAAACGAACGAACTGAATTGGACTTTAATAATAATTATTAGAACCTATTATGAGTATACCAAGCGTTTTCCAGGAAAAGTTCTTGTAGAAAGTACCTAGAGAACATTTAGAGTAAATTTGAACATTAAAAATAATTATCAAGGTCTGTGCTGGGTATTCCAAGTGTTTTCCGGGAAAAACTCCAGTAGAAAACACCTGGATGACGCGTATGACCGAAATTGTACTTTAATAATAATTATTAGGCCCTAGTATGAGTATACCAAGCGTTTTCCAGGAAAAGTTCCTGTAGAAAGTACCTAGGGAACATTTGGAGCTAAGTTTTTTTTTTCTTGCTGGAGTAGTCCAGCTGGCCTCCATGAATATCATATGTAGCCAATGTTTGTTCGGCAATGAACCGAGTCCTCACAGTCGAAGACAATCAATATTTTAACCTGGCGCATAGCGAAAATTATTCGACCATGGTGGGACTCGAACACATGCCTGGCCAGTACCTATAGTTTGAAGCCAAGCACGTTAACCCCTCGGCCACAAGTACTGGTTTTGGAAGTAAGTTACACTTTAAAAATAATCATTAATACCTATTGTGGATATTTTAAGTGTTTCCCTGGTCAAAATCTGGTAGAAAACTCCTAGACAAAGCATATAAGCTCGATTCAATACTAAAATTTATTATGATTATTATTATTATTATTATTTTTTTCATCATTACAATATTTTTAATCGTCTATTATTGTAAATTATTAATTGTTTGATTTTAATTATTATTTATTTTCGTCATTTTTCGCTTTACATCGCCATCTATTCATTGTTTTATTAGTTATCCGCCGATTAGTACTTTTTTTGTCATTAGATGGCGTTACTATCTTCTTCTGTTTCAGCGCCATGTTGTTTGGGGCAAATGCAACATGGGGCAATTGGGATATGGGGCAAATGACATACAGTCCATCTCGCCACCAAAAAAAGTGTACGATACAGAAAGTAATCTCTGTAAAATATCGATTATATTCTTGAAAATATAAATATAAATTACCGTTTAATCTGAACACGTGAAGGAACAAAGCTATCTTGCTGAAAAGTTTGACAGTTGATATTTGAAAAAATATTTAACATAGTAATTCAAGCGATTTTTCTTGGATTTTTGATTTAAAATGAAAAAAAATTCACAAACAAAAGTAATGATATAAAATTATTTTTAACTCGCCAAAAAAACCTTATGGAATATCATATTTATGCATTAAATTTATAAAAAAATAAAACGAGTCTTATCCATTGTAACGGGTAAAATTGGGGTTATTTTTAAATAGGAAATTAAATAACTCTCAATCGGCGACTTCCCCTACTCGGATTTGTCACTCGCCGGAGTCCAGGATGAAAAAGGGGTGGTCAGAACGTGTTTTTGGCACAATAAAATAATCACTCAACTATAATCAACTAATAAAACCTAAGAAATAATTAAATCAAGTGTCCAGATCAAAATAATTCAAACCAGGTTATGTTAGGAAACAAAATCAATAGTTTATTCATAAAATAAATTAGTAAATCAAAGAAAATAAATCCCAAGTGGGAAAATCCAAATACACAATAAGTCAAGATATCCGTCTTACAGCTTTAGGTTATGTTAGAACTATATCGACAGATGGTGTCGACCGAAAGAAAAACACAAGATACAAAAAGGTACAATTTACTAACTCAACAATGCCCATACGTCGGTACAATATACGCGTATCTTTCGAAGATACGAGGATCCGGTCAAAATTGGTCTTTACAATATATTACACGGGTCAACATGAAATTTGACTTTGATTGCAAAGCATTAAATTTCGGTAGTTTAGGTCGTAATGAGACGGAAAAAAAATATATGGTATGAAAAACTTTGCTTTTGTGCTTAGAAGACTGATTGAATGAAATTTTAAAAAATCTCTGCTTTAAAACTGTTCCAACTTGCTTTTTGAGTACGATTCAGCAACGTTGGAAATTTTTCATCGGCGAAAATCTGTCTTATTTGCGGACCAACAAAAACCCCAGCTTTAACCTTTGCTTCCGATAACTTCGGAAAAAATTTTTTTAAGTATCCAAAAGCTTCTGAAGTTTCATCCAGTTTTTTAACAAATTGTTTCATCAACCCTAACTTAATGTGCAAAGGCGGCATTAACACCTTTTCCGCTTCAACAATCGGCTCAAATTTGACGTTCTGTTTTCCGACACACAATTCTGTTCTTACAGGCCATGACCGTTGAATATAGTGTTTAGAATCCGCTCTGCTATCTCACAAGCACAAATAACACGGATACTTTGTATATCCACCCTGTAGTCCCATTAAAAATCCCACCATTTTAAAATCTCCAATCAGCTCCCAGTTATACTCACGATACTTTACAGATTCAAGCAAAATTTTGACACATTCATAATTTTCTTTAAGATGTACTGAGTGAGCAATTGGAAGAGACGGAAATTTATTTCCGTTGTGCAATAGAACTGCTTTTAAACTTTTTGTAGAGCTGTCAATGAATAAACGCCATTCGCTAGGGACACAGGGTATGCCAATTGCTTCAAACATACCTTTAATGTCATTACAAAAACAAAGTCCATCTTCTTTCGTGAAAAACGTTGCAAACATTTCATGCCTAGTCCGCTGATCCGTGATCTTAACATCATCAAGCAAATTCCACTGTTTTAACCGAGAGCCTAGAAGCTCTGCTTTATTTTTTGGCAAATATAAATCTCTAATTAGATCGTTAAAATCTTCTGAAGTAATGAGATAGTGTTTTGGTTGTTCAGGTGTAGGCAAAAACTTCTTATCGGAATTACTTTTAAAAGAACTAAAAGTTGAGCTACTTTTCTGCGATAATTTTTTTGGTGGCTCAGGTACTGGTCGTGTCAGGTCGTGAGCAATTGGAGCAGAAGAAGATTCGAGGTCAGGATATTCAATAGGTTTTGCATTTTTACCTCTACGTCTTTTTCTCGGATTCACCATACAAAAGTAGCAGTCAGTAATATGGTCTTTTGGTTCTCGCCAAATCCTTGGTATTGCAAATTTCATAGACCTTTTCTCACCTCGATACCAACACAAAAATATAAAAATAAAAATTAATATGTCTCTTATTTTGGATTCATCGCTTAATTAAATAAAAATTGCTTACCTTCCAAACACCTTTTACAATAACTACAAGCAACATGTGGAGCCCATGGCTTATCTTGATTCCGTACAGGACAGTCAAAATATACTTCATAGGCTTCACAGAGAACGTGAGATGTCTTTAGTTCATATTTCACGTCTCGAACTTTAATAAATTGACCAGAGGAACCGAATATTTTTCTCGGGGTAGGTTGGGCATCTATTATGAGTGTTCGTTCACACGGGTGAACGGACCGTGTTTAAATTGAAAAACCAGGTTGGTAAGAGAATATGTCTCTTCCAGCGTAGCCAATTTTTTTTCTCGGGGTAGAATAGGCACTAATTATGAGTGCCCGTTTTTCCCAAAAAACGGGCCATGTCTAAATTGAACAACTGAGAGGGAGTGAGGATATTTCTTCACTAGAGGAACCGAAAGTTTTTATCGGGGTAGGTTGGGCATCTATTATAAGTGTCCGTTTTTCCAAAAAATAACAGGCCATGTCTAAATTAAACAACTGGGTTCATGGGAGGGTCTTACACCGCCAAAGTAGTCAAATGTTTTCCTCGGGGTACATTGAGCATTTTTTATAAATGCCTGTTTTTTCAAAAAAAAAAAAAAAAAAAAACGGGCCATGTCTTAGTTATACTACTGGGTTCGTAGGAGGGTCTTACACCGCCAGAAAAGTCAAATGTTTTCTTAGGGGTAAATTGGGCATTTTTTTATTGCCCGTTTTCCCAAAAAAAAAAACGGGCCATGTCTAAGTTATACTACTGGGTTCGTAGGAGAGTCTTACACCTCCAGAGTCATCAAATGTTTCCCTAGGGGTAGGTTGGGCATCTATTATGAGTGTCCGTTCATGCGGGATAATGGGCCATGACTTAAGTAAATAACCAGGTCGGTGAGAGGATATTTATCCTTCATCATAGCCAGTTTTTTTTGTCGCGGTCGAAGAAGCACTCATTATCAGTGCCCGTTTTTCCCAAAAAACGGACCATATCTGAATTGTAAGATTTAGAAAGGTAGGAAAGGAGGATATTCCTCTTCCGGAGTCGTTAAATGTTTTTCTTGTTGTAGGATGAGCACTTATCCTGAGTGCCCGTCTTTTCTGCAAAACGGGCAATATCTGAATTGTAAAATCGGGATTGTAGGAGCATATATCTCCTCCAGAGTAGTCAAATGGTTTTCTTGGGGTAGGATGGGCATGTATTCTAGCTGCCCGTCTTTCCCAAAAAATGGGCCATATCTTAAGGAAGCACGAGCGCTAGGCGGGGTGGGGATAGGTATCGACTCTAGTGTGGTAAGGGGAGACTAGTAGCTATATATTTTTTCTCAATATATAGATACACATTTAACATTGGCTAATGGCGGCATTTATTTTTCTTTCAATTATTATACTTTACCTAGTCGGGCAAGAGTATATTTTTTTGAATATAATTTTGAATGAAATTAATATATATTTCTATCCATAACTTTTTTAAAAATATTCACCGACAGTCTTACGAAAAAAATACAAAAACGTTTCAATGTTTGACGGTTACCCTATAAGACCAATGTTAAATTCCTTAACTTCAAAGTTAATTATTTATTTTAATGATCGGGCAATCTCCTTCAAATTTTTGGAATTTGTTGAGACATATTTAAACTTCATATTAAAAAAATATAAAGCCTTATATTAAAAGTTGCCTTGGTGCTCGTACTTCCTCAATTGTAATATCAGATTTGTAGATGGATATATCTTTTCCGGAGTAGTTAAAATTTTTTCTATGGGTAGGTTGGACATTTGTTCTAAGTGCTCTGTTCTCAGAAGAACAAGCTAGGTCCAAATTGAATGATCAGGTTGGTGGGAGGATATTCTTTTTTTGGAGTAGCCAAATACACGGAAAAAAGAAAAGTTGAAAAATTACATCACATAGTGTCATGTGGCACTTCGTAATGAAAGCTGGAAGAATTACAGTTTCAGATTGTAATTATTACAGCTTTTGTAAGAGTTACATTCTAAAATGTAAATGGTACATTCAATGCTTTGAAAACTAACACTCGAAGTTTGAATTTAGAAAAATGTTATTTTGAATTGTAATATTTTTAGTTTTTTATGCAACAAGACACTTATTACTATTTATAATGTAATTTTAGGATTTTTTTTTGCGTGTAATTTCCTCGTGTAGGATGGACATTTGCTATAAGTTATAATTTGAACGAACAAGTACATTACACCAACAAATTCAACAAGTAATTTACACAGTAGGATGGGCATTTTTAATAAGTTATAATTGAAAAAAATAAGTGCTTTACAACAAATATTTGAACGAGTAATTAACAACATATAAACATTTTCTAGCTCATGTTTTCCAAAATATATACAAGATAACCTTTGCGATTAAACGATTTCTTATTTTTTTTTTATTTTCTCAAACTCATCACGCTTGAGAATGATTAATTTTCGTTTCGGAATCGCAAATTTTTTCAACAATCTCAACTCTGGTTATTTCGTATTTTCTCTTCCGTACGAGTTCCATCTGTAAATTATCGATAATTTTAATGCTGTTCTTTTTTCATATTCAAATTTTAATTCTCTTGTTTCTATTTGAATTTTAAATTCAAGTCTTATTCAAATTTTCTTGTATCTACACCAAAAAAAAAAAAATTAACTTGAATCAAGAGAAAAATCCTAGGACCAAGAAAATAATTTTGAAGAGTTTTACTGTCTTGAATCAAGTCGAAAAATTTTGGAATTAGATAAAATTTATTTAAGCCAAGAAAAATTTATTACTTTTAAATTTTTTCTACTCAAATCAAGAAGATTAAATTCTTTAAAATTATTTACTTCATTCAAGTTAATTTTTTTTTCTGTGTATTTATTTACTTACTTATCTATTCATCTAAAATGTTTTCGTATTTTGTCATAATATTGTGATTACCTGGTAGAGCGATTAGTTCATTTGAAATTATTCTGATCCTTTTCGTCCGTTCATTCGTTTGAACCATGAGTGATTCATCTTCAAAGAAACAACGGTACCCTGGTTAAAAATATTGATTGAAAAGGATTGAAAATGATGAAATTAGAATACTTTTGAATAATTTCAATTCTTTTTCATGTATATATAGATATACAGTTCACATAGGGTGACTGATTCCCAATACTTTTCAATCAATATTTTTAATCAGGGTATTTTTTATTAATTTTTTTACGCAATATTTCATTACAATTATTTATATATTATAAAAAAAACATTTATAGTTATAGGTCTTGCACAAGATCCTCCAAGAAGAAGGGGATTTCGGTTTACCTTAATTAATATTAATAATAAGTGACGAAATGTATTTGTTAAAAACTACAAAAATTTTCAAAGCCACTGAAGAAAATAAAAAAAAAGCTAATCAGAATTTTGGAACCGGTTAGAATTTAAATTGAACAAAACAATATTTAGAACTAATTTGTCACATATTTACTGACAACCTACCCGAAAATATTACACGAAAGACTGATTAATATCGTAATTATTGAATCTACATCATGATTAAACTATGATGCAGACAATAATTCTAAAACGGCTGCAACAGTAAAACTGTTTCATTGAACGAACTTTAAAAGGAGTAATATTGAGGCTATTGAGACTTCTGAGTAGTGAAGATTGGAGCTTATTAAAAGAGCTTTACAATGCAACTTACCGAATTTTAATATCTTATTGTCTAGTTTAGTAATTATACCAAGTTGAAGTGGTAAAAACAGCAATTATTATGATTTTTAAAATTTCAAAATCCTGTCATTTTCAAATTACTCGCCTGATTAAGCTCATCCTCGAACTCAATCTTGATTTTGGTGGATAGATAAAGCATGTTGAGTTTGAGAAGAATCGATTATAAATTGAAAACGCTATCGAGCTGTCAAGCCGCGTTATATCGTGTAAATATATATCTATATCTATATATATATATATATATATATATATATATATATATATATATATATATATATATATATATATATATATATAAAACTTTTCAACGAATTACATTTTCTGACTCAGCTCGACAAACTGAGTCAAAAAATGGCTAAATTTTTTAAAAGTTACGCCATGAGGACGGCTGTAATAGTTGGATTTTTATAAAATCTACCAAAAAGTAAAAAATTTTCAAATTCTTACGAATGAGTTTCCATGGCTTTGGTCTTCTTTGGAGAACAGAAGCTAACCAAGCATGGTACGACTCGCAGTAATTATTGGTGTTGTTCCTGGTTTTCCAAACTGATACTTCCTGTGAGTCACGTTTCACTAACCAATTTTTTTCGTAATATTGAAACATTGGTTCGAACACTGCGGCATACTTCTGAGGTAATTTACGTTTAACTGTTTCGAATCCTTCGTACATTCTTTCCGCAGGTAATGTTGCAACTGCCATTAATAATCTAAAATGCTTTCTGGCCTCTTCATCATCCTTTATTTTCTTTCAAAAGCCAATTTCTTGAGCGTATTTTTGGAGTGCCTTTAAGTTAAAATTTTTGAAATTTTTAGTTTTAGAAAAAAGGGACATTCCATGCGAAATGGGAAAATGACTAAAATTAAAAAATTTCTCTAATTCATTCTAATTTAGTCCTAATTTATTATTAAAAGTTTATATTTTACTAATTTGTAAAGCAAATTTTTTTTAATCAATAAGAAAATCGATTTTTCTATTATAACTTTTTAGCCGTACTAACTTATATTCGGATCGAATGTTGTTTTAATAGTTTTAAGAATAAATTTATTTTATGTTTGTTATTAACTAACATATTTATTATTATAGCTTAAAGAACAAATTTTGTTATGTTCGTTATTAATTAACACCTAAGTTTATCAAGATCGGGTTGTCAACAAGCTAAATCCTTTATTTGTCTTTTTTAATTATCCTAAATAATTAATAGTTAAATATATAAACAATAATGTTTGTAAGGTTGAAATAATATGAAAGTCTTTTTAATAAACAACTTGATGTAGACGATTTAGTACATGTCCCACCAGTGACAAATAATATGAATAGGTACATTTATTTAACAAATCTATAGTAATTAATAATAAGTGATGAAATACGTTTGTTAAAATTTTCAAAGCCGCTGAAGATGTTAGAAAAAAAGTTCAAAAGTAAACAAATTATAGCTTAATTAAAGATATATTTGTACAAATTTGACGATTCATTCAATAGATTTTAGCTAGCTCATACAGTGGATAAATTGTAATACGATAAAAGCTATCAATGTGTTGATTAATAAATTTTTCAAAATATTTTAAGTCACGAAATAAATTTAAAAAATCATTAAAAGATTATTAAGTCAACTTTAAAGTAAAATCAATATGTTTGAATTCTCTTTCACGGTAAAAATATTATTTTGAATAAATTAACAAAATAAAAAATTTATCGAAGAAAAAAATTTTCAAACATCCACAACTTCGAACTTTATGTTGGTAATGATTCATAGAATTAACCCACAACATTTTATAAAGATCGGTTGAGAACTCAAGCAGTGAATTGAAAATTCATAAAATTTTGTTTTTTGATATTTTCTGAGGATATCTTCCAGATTTCTCGACCAATCAATATAAACCTGTGAGTTATCTTTTTGTACATAAAAAACCGCGTCGAATGCATTTTTAAAAATGAAAATCAAACGATGCATTCAAAAGTTATAATTATTTAAAAATCCACAAAATTGTGTTTTTCATTATTTTTTTTCAAATATCTTCTAGATTTCTCAACCGATCAATATGAACCTATACGTTTTCTGTCAGTACTTTAAAAACTGCGTCGAATAATTTCTTGAAAAATAAAATCGAACAAGGTGTTCAAAAGTTATAGTCGTTTAATAAATACATTTTGAGCTTGAAAATTTCAAATGTTAATCGAAAAACTCATTTTAAGGCACTTTAAATTCAAACTTAGCTGGAAGTTGTAGAATAGGCCTGCACAGTCAACCGATTTCTAAATTTTTTTTATCTAAATTGAGCAATTTAAAAAATTGAATTCGAATAATTTTTTATTGTGACTCTCTCACCTGTACATGGTGAAAAAAGCACCCTTGGAGTTTAGCTTTAGGTAATATTCCTTTTACTGCATTTCTCATTGCCTGCTCATAGTCGCACATTACAGTTTTATCGTACTCCCCAAATTCTTTAAAAATTTCTTTGAATATAGATATATAAATTGCTTCAGTTTTACCATGCATGAAAACTCAAGCTATAGGAAATATCTAAAATCAAAAAGAAAAATCAAACATAACATTTTTAGTACTAATTGTAGGTTTCTGATTTTGTGATAAATATATAAACATAATTTTTAGAGGGTATCAAGCTAGCAGTATCAAAATCCATTTTGGATCAATATTATTATCGATAGCTCAGTCTTACGTCCAAAGTTTGGACATAATTTATTAAAAATTTATTTTAGTCCTGGTATTTTTCAACCACTAGACTGAGAACCCAGAAGGATGTAGGAAAACGGTGCGGTTGTCTTTTTGTTGTATTTTTTTTATATATATATAATTAATTGTACTTTTTAGATTGTAATTTTAACAACGTATATTGACAAGAAATTAAATTTACATGGTTTAAGTTACAATTTGAATTTAATTATACCTGATCATCGACACACACTCACACTGTATAATTTTATTTTATTCTATTAAACATTTAATTTCGCTAGCTTCAACTTTTGTTATTTAGTTTACACTTCTTAGTTTACGTGGGAGAAATACCGGCCACTAACTAATATTTGAGACGATCCGCAAACCTGGAGATCTTTTACTAACGATTCCTCGACGGGAGTCTCTGGCGAGACTCCCGCACGAGGGTGCGTTCTAACGAGAGGCTCAGACCGAAGACTCAATATTTAAAAAAAACTATTTAGCTGCGTGAGAGAAACTTGGTCCCTAGCTAATTGGGTGATCCGCACACTTCGGGGTCAAGATGACGAGAGAGAGAGAGAGAGAGTTCATGCGAAGTTCTTTTCCAAATTTTTTTAAATTATGTTTTTTTTCTATATCTAAACTTATTTACTATTTACTGAACTTATTTACTATTTACAATAGTAGACAAATTGTGACTTATGTACTTATAGTATTTTCATACAGGGCATGAACAGTAAATAAACTGTGCGTGCGTAAATCTTTTTTTTCCGCTATCAATGGGAAACGGGAAAATGTGCCATCCATGAAAATTTGCTCACAATCTTTGAATTTTTGGGTAAAATCAGGGTTCCATAGTAATAAAGAATTTTCATTCGCACACGGAATCAACTTTGTTGAAAGTTCGCCTCTGGAATATTTCAGGCGTTCATTCCATTCACTCCTTTGCAATAACTCGTACAATTCCGTTATGGCTCCGCTAATTTTAGGCATCACTGGATCGGATCCTTTCCCGTGATACATATTGGATTCCATAGATTTAAAGGTCATTTCAACTGCAGCATTTGGGAATCTATTATGGAAATAATAAATAAAAAAAAAATTTTTTTATTTTCTTAGCGGGAAGTTAAAAACATTCAGCAGCTGAAATGGGAGTGGATTATGCTGTTAATGTAACTACTACTAGGATCATAAACACGTCTGTGTATCTCTAGATGTAACGTAAACTGGCTGCCAGCATTTTTGGTGAATATAGAAAACAGGGCTGACTTAACGTTGACATGAACCCCTTTTTCAAAAATAATAAGAAATTCGTTCGTGAGATATCGTTATCGAGAAAAATTGAAAAAAAGGTTTTTTTTTTTTCCAGAATTTCTATGAAATTTTTAGTCTGACTAGTTCGCGCTTTGAAATTTAAAGAGCTTTTAAAATTGCGTTGAACGCCATAAACCGCGAGAAAATCGGTTGATTCATTCAAAAGATATTGCAGTTTAAAAATTCAAAAAATTGTGTTCTTTGAAGCTTCTATGAGACTTTTGAGCTCAAAGAGCTCAAAAGCATACAACAGCTATCTCTTTGAGTTCAGAGAGCTTGAAGTAACACGAAAATCATATTTTTTAGCTCGAAGAACTCAAAACAAAATGTGTGTAATGTTGCGCGCTTAGGTATGGAGTTAGCGGGAAGTTGCAGGGATGGCTTTTAGGGTTAATCATTTTCCTAATTTTTTTATTTTTGAAAAAGGGGTTCACGTCAGCGTTAAGTCAGCCCTGTTTTATATAATCGCCAAAAATGCTAGTGGCCAGTTTACGTTACATGGGGGATAATTATATACAGGGTGTCTCTGAAGTGGCGGGAGTAATTGTTGGGGTCGATAGAGAAAAAAATACTGAATCGAAAGTTCCTGAGCCAAAAATTTTTTTGGGCCATAGAATTTGAGTTATGAATTAAAAACGATAGCCAATCAGAAGCGCGCTATTCGAGAAATGAAAATGAGCGGGGAAGTAGAGGAGACGCGAGAGTGAGATGCTGCAATAGCAGCTTACTCGCTCACACAAAGCCGAGCATGAGAGGGGATTGTGACGCTATGAGCCGAGTACGTAAGTGTGAATGAGTGGATGTATGAGGTCGCAAGCGGACGGCTTAATGTATGAGTGTGTGTCCGTGTATCGCAGCATTATTGGAGGCGTTGTAACGCTGAATTAAAGCTAACCGGGTACTCTAAGACAGAGGAAAAAATTTTAATTTTTATTTTTATTCGAAAAAATTTAATAAAAAAATAAAAAGGCCCAAGATTTAACCAGACCCACAGAAACGGAGAGTAAATTTTTAATTCTCATTTATTTTGCTGGGGATTATTTTCAAATACAAAAAAAAAAAAAAAAGGCTAAGATTCAACTGGAATCCAAAAAGAGATGGATGAAAAAATTTTATTTTTATTTTTAATCAGCAAAATTATTTTTCTTTAAAAAAGAGCCCAATCTCGACTGGAGCAAGAAAAAATGATTGAAAAATTTTATTATTAATTTTCAATCAACAAAATTATTATAAAAAAATAAATGGGCCCAAGTCTCAACCGGACCCAAACAAACGGATAAAAATTTTTATTACTTACTTAATTTGCTGGAAATTATCTTTAAAAACGAAAAAATGCCCAAGACTCGATCGGATCCAAAAAAATAACAGTACAAAAATTTTTTCCTTATTTTCAATCAGCAAAATTGTTTCTTTTAAAAAAAGGCCCAATCTCGACTGGAGCAAAAAAATGATTAAAAAATTTTATTATTAATTTTCAATCAACAAAATTATTTAAAAAAAAAAATAGTCCGCAGACTCAACCGGACCCAAACAAACAGATAGATAGTTTTAATTACTTATTTATTTTGATGGGAATTATTTTAAAAACGAAGAAAATCGCCCAAGACTCGACCGGACCCAAAAAAAAAAATAAATTGAAAAATTTTGTTTTCATTTTCAATCAGCCAAATTAATTTCTTTTCGAAACAAGGCCCAATCTCAAACAGACTAAGAGAAACTAATTAAAAAATTTTATTTTTTATTATTAATCAAATATTATTTAAAAAAGAAAATAAGCCACAGACTTAACCGGACTTAAACAAACGGATAGAAAATTTTTATTACTTACTTAATTTGCTGGAAATTATCTTTAAAAACGAAAAAATGCTCAAGACTCCATCAGACCGAAAGGGAGATGAATAAAAAAATTTTACTATTCATTTTTAATCATCATAATTAACTTTTTTATAATAAAAGGCTCAATTTCGACCGGACCCAGAAAAAATGATCCAAAAATTTTATTTTTTATTGTTGATCATCAAAACTAATTAAAAAAACAAATGAGGCCCTAGACTCAACCGTAGCCGAATGAACGTATAAGAAATTTTTATTTTTTCATTTGAATTGGAAGGGAAATTATGGAGAACGAAAAGAATGGCCAAGACTTGTCTCGACCTCGAAAAGACATTGGAAACTTTTATTATTTACTTTTGACGAATAAAGAATGATTTTTAAAAGAAGGCACAAGAGTCGACTGGACCTAAGTAAAAGGATTGAAGAATTTTTTTCTTGATTTTGTTAGCGTCAATAAATTTAAATAATTAGAAAATCACCAAAATTCAAATTAAAATTATTAATTAATAAATTGACTAGCAAAATCTCGAATAACAAATTAAAAAGGAATTGCCCTCAAGACGTGATAATTTTTTTATTATTTCAATTAAAATTAATGATTGATCAATCTACAAGTACAGTCTAAAATCAAAAAATTAACAAGAAATTGTACTCAACTACTGATAATTTGATTATTTAAATTAAAATTATTAATTAATCAATTGACATGTAAAATCTGAAATACAGAAATTACATTCGTCCTGATGGATTTATTATTGTAATCGAATTTAGATGTCGAAAAATTGACAGGTAAAATCTCAAATGAAAAAATTAACATAGAATTGTTCTCAAGTTCTGACAATTTGATTATTTTGATTAGAATTACTGATTGATTAATTGACTAGTAAAATCTTGAATAAAAGAATTGAAAAGAACTTGCACTCAAGTCCTTGATATTGTAATCAAAATATTTACTCGAGTAATTGACCGGTAAAATGTCAAATGCAAAAATAAAAAAGAAATTGCAATCACGACCTGATAATTTTTATATTTTAATTAAAATTATTTTTTGATTGATTAACAGGTAAAATTCCAAGTAAACAAATTTGAAAAAATTGCACTCAAAACCTGATAATTTCGATATTTTGATTAAAATTATTTTTCAATTAATTGACAGGTAAAATGTCAAATAGAAAAATAAAATAGAAATTGCAATCACGACCTGATAATTTTAAAATTTTAGTTGAAATTATTTTTCAATTAATTGACCGGTAAAAAGTCAAATAAAAAAATTAAAGAAAAAATCAGTCCTCAGTCTTAATAATTCTGGAATTTCAATTAAAATTATTTCCTATTCAATTGACAGTTAAATTTCCAAGAAAAAAATCAAAAAGAAATAGCAATCACGACCTGATAATTTTGATATTTTAATTAAAATTATTTTTCAATTAATTGACAGGTAAAATGTCAAATAAAAAAAAAAAAAAGAAATTGCAATCACGACCTGATAATTTGAAAATTTTAATTAAAATTATTTTTCAATTAATTGACAGGTAAAATGTCAAATACAAAAATAAAAAAGAAATTGCACTCAAAACCTGATAGTTTCGATATTTTGATCAAAATTATTTTTCAATTAATTGACAGGTTAAAAGTCAAATAAAAAATTTAGAAAGAAATTGCAATCACGACCTGATAATTTTAAAATTTTGATTAAAATTGTTTTTTAATTGATTAACAGATAAAATTCCAAGAAAAAAATCAAAAAGAAATAGCAATCACGACCTGATAATTTTGATATTTTAATTAAAATTATTTTTCAATTAATTGACAAGTAAAATTCCAAGTAAAAAAATTTAAAAAATTGCACTCAAATCCTGATAGTTTTGATATTTAAATTAAAATTATTTTTTAATTAATTGACAGGTAAAATGTCAAATAAAAAATAAAAAAGAAATTGCAATCACGACGTGATAATTTTGATATTTTAATTAAAATTAGTTTTCCATTAATTGACAGGTAAAATTTCAAAAAATTAATTAAAAGAAACATTGAACTCAAGTCCTAATAATTTCGATATTTTAATTTAAATTATTTTCTAATTAATTGACAGGTTAATTGTCAAATAAAAAAATTCAAAAATAATTGCACTCAAGTCCTGATAATTTTCATATTCTGATTAAGATTATTCATTAATTCATTGATAGGTAAAACCTCAAATAACAAAATTCCTTTTCTGTACTAAAATTATGAACTTTATTATCAAATTCTCAAAAATAAAAAAAAACAATAAAATAACAAAAATAACAAAAATCTGTATAATAAAATTGATTGAGAATTTGTAAATTAAAAAAAAAAAAAAAAATCATTAATCCATAAGGTTCTCAAAATGGCCTCCATTCCTTTCTAAGCACCGATGACACCGCTCCAAAAGGTTTTCCCGAACACACTGCAGGATTTCTGGCGTTATTAGTTCTCGTGCAGCCATGATCCTTGCCATTGTTTCCATTTGATCTGCAGGTTCATCAAAATATACCCCTTCCTTCATGAAACCCCACAAGTAGTAATCGAGCGGAGTCAAGTCTGGTGATCTTGGTGGCCATCTCACTGGACCATACCTCCCCAGCCACTGTTGGCCATACTGGGCATTTAAGAAATTGGTTATGTCCCCAGATGAGTGGCACGGCGCACCATCCTGTTGAAACCACGTCGGTTGAGGATTAACTCCTGCTAGAAGCTGGGGTAAATTTCCTCCCAAAAACAAGAGATACTGAGCACTCTGTAATAACGAAAAATTTCGACTGTGAAAGTGAGAAAATCAGGGAGTTAAAAATTTCTTTAATTTAAACCAAAGGGAAATTTTGTTAAAAATTTTAAAAATAATTTTCTAAAATTTTAACAGATAAAACGAAGTTTACTCGTAGGGATTTTTCCAATTTTAATGAAAAATTATTTGAACGAATTTTTCGAAATATTTTCGCATCAACAACAGAAGTTACCCCAGAAAATTTTCCTTTATTTTAACAAATTAAGAAAGAAAAACTCTTCCAAAGAATTTTTATGAAAAATTAGGTATTATAAAGAATTAATTTACAAAAATAAAAATCTTATTTTCAAACACAAAAATATTATTCGAATAATTTCAATATTTGCAAAGTGTCGAAGAATTTTACATTGAAGTTTTAACGGTAAACTGAGTGGAGAAAATTTTCTGAAGCGCGAAATTTTTTAATTGTGTAAATTTTTAATTAAACTTACGTTCATGGTTTCCGGTAATTCGTATAGTAGCACAGTGTCGCCGATTATTCCTCCCCACATGTTGATTTTCCACTTGTTCTAAAAATTACGGTTCACCGTCATGTGAGGATTCTCCTCCGCAATTTGTAGTAAGCCAAAGATTAGTTGCAAACAGAAAGGATGGAACCTCTTGCACGTAGTAAAAAGCATGAAAGTCATCAGAATTATTAATCGAATGAGTACTAGAGGAAACTAAGTAGTAATAGTCGACCTTAAGACCGCCGAATTTTTACATTCACGTTTGCTTAATAAAAGGAGTAAAGTGTAATGATGTGAATGCAAACTAATAACATTAAAGTAAAGTTATCCTTGAACTGCCGAAACACCTGTAGATTTTTTTGAAATGATTTCTTTGCTAAGAAAAAGGGAAACTAAAATATCAAAATTACTAAAACGTGAATGCCATTTCTTTTTCATATTTTCTTCGACATTTTACCTGTCAGTGAATAAAAAGAATATTTAAATTGAAATATCAAAATTATAAGGACTTGAATTCAATGTTTTGTTAATTTATCATTTGACATTTTACCTATCAATTAAGTGATAAATAATTTAAATTAAAATATCAAAATTATCAGGGCTTGGGTGCGATTACTACTTAATTTGATACTTGGGATTTTACCCGTCAATTCATTAGAAATTTATTTCAATTATAAGATCAAAATTATGAGAACATGAGTGCGATTTATTTTTAATTTATTATTCAGGATTTTAACAGTCAATTGATTGATAAACAACTTTAATTAAAATATCAAAATTATCAGGACCTGAGTTCAATTTTTTTTTTTTTAATTTATTATTTATTTACCTGTCAATTAATTAAAAAATAATTTTTATAAAAATATCAAAATTGTTCGGACTTGAGTTCAATTTTTTCTTAATTTATAATTTGACATTCTACCTGTTAATTCACCGATAGATAATTCTAATAAAAATATCAAAATTATTCGGACTTGAGTTCAATTTTTTTCTTAATTTATAATTTGACACTCTACCTGTTAATTCACTGATAGATAATTCTAATAAAAATATCAAAATTATTCGGACTTGAGTTCAATTTTTTTCTTAATTTATAATTTGACATTCTACCTGTTAATTCACTGATAGATAATTCTATTAAAAATATCAAAATTATTCGGACTTGAGTTCAATTTTTTTTTTTAATTTATCATTTGACATTTCGCTTGTTGATTAAGTGATTAATAATTTTAATAATAATATCAAAATTATCAGGACTCGAGAGCGATTTTTTTTTTAGTATATTTTTTTACATTTTACCTGTCAATTAACTGATAAATAATTTCAATTAAAATATCAAAATTATTCGGACTTGAGTTCAATTTTTTTTTTTAATTTATTAGTTGACATTTTACCTGTTAATTAACTGATAAATAATTTTAATAAAAATATCAAAATTATCAGGACTCGAGAGCGATTTTTTTTTTCAATTCCTTATTTGACATTTTACCTGTCAATTAATTAAAAAATAATTTTAATTAAAATATCAAAATTATTGGGACTTGAGTTCAATGTTTGTTTTAATTTATTTTTTGACATTTTACCTGACGATTAATTGAAAAATTATTTTACAGAATAATTCCCAGCAAAATAAATGAGAAATGAAAGTTTTCCATCCGTTTGGTTGGGTCCGGTTGAGTCTTGGGCAATTCCTTCTGTTTTCAAAAATTATTCCGAGCATAAGAAATAAGTAATAAAAATTTTCTATCTGTTCGTTTTGGTCCGGTTGAGTCTGGGGCCTATTTTCTTTTTTGAAATAATTTTGTCAATTAATAATTGATAATAAATTTTTTCAATCAGTTTTTTATCGTCTTGTCAAGATTAGGCTGATTTTTGTTCAATAAATTTTTGTTTGTTATTGAAAAGAGAAAATAAATTTTTTTGCATTCTTCTATTCTTGGCTCTGGTCGAGTCTTGGGCATTTTTTCGTTTTTAAAAATAATTCCTAGCAAAATGAATGGGAAATAAAAGTTTTCGATCCGTTTGTTTGGGTCCGATTGAGTCTGGGGCCTATTAATTTTTTTAAGAATAATGTTGTTAATTAATAATTGATAATAAAATTTTTCAATCAGTTATTCGAAGTCTGTTTGAGATTGGGCCTTTCTTTTCAAGGAAAATTAATCTTGGTGATCAAGTAATAAAAATTTCTATCCGTTTATTTGGGTCCTGCTGCGTCTTGGGTCTATTTTTTTTTTTTTCTTAATAATTTAGTTAATTAATATTTAGAAATAAAATTTTTCGATTTATCTTTTTCGGGTCCGGTCGAGTCTTGGGCAATTTTTTTGTTTCGAAAAATAATTCCCAACAAAAAAACAGGAATAAAAGTTTTCTTTCCGTTTGTTTGGGTCCAGTTAAGTCTGGGGCCTATTTTCTTTTTTAAAAATTTTGTTGATTAAAAATTCATTATAAAACTTTTCAATTATTTTTTCTTGCTCCAGTCGAGATCAGGCCCTTTTTCAAAAGAAAATAATTTTGCTGATTAAAAATAGAAAAACAAAGATTTTCAATTTATTTTATTTCGGGTCTGGTCGAGTCTAGGGCATTTTTATCGTTTTCAAAAATAATTTCCTGCAAAATAAATAAGTAATAAAAATTATTTATCCGTTTGTTTGGGTCCGATTGAGTCTGGGGGCTATTAATTTTTTTAAGAATAATGTTGTTAATTAATAATTGATAATAAAATTTTTCAATCAGTTATTCGAGGTCTGTTTGAGATTGGGCCTTTCTTTTCAAGGAAAATTAATCTTGGTGATCAAGTAATAAAAATTTCTATCCGTTTATTTGGGTCCTGCTGCGTCTTGGGTCTATTTTTTTTTTTCTTAATAATTTAGTTAATTAATATTTAGAAATAAAATTTTTCGATTTATCTTTTTTCGGGTCCGGTCGAGTCTTGGGCAATTTTTTTTGTTTCGAAAAATAATTCCCAACAAAAAAAACAGGAATAAAAGTTTTCTTTCCGTTTGTTTGGGTCCAGTTAAGTCTGGGGCCTATTTTCTTTTTTTATAAAATTTTGTTGATTAAAAATTCATTATAAAACTTTTCAATTATTTTTTCTTGCTCCAGTCGAGATCAGGCCCTTTTTCAAAGGAAAATAATTTTGCTGATTAAAAATAGAAAAACAAAGATTTTCAATTTATTTTATTTCGGGTCTGGTCGAGTCTAGGGCATTTTTATCGTTTTCAAAAATAATTTCCTGCAAAATAAATAAGTAATAAAAATTATTTATCCGTTTGTTTGGGTCCAGTTGAGTCTAGGGCCTCATTTGTTTTTTTAATTAGTTTTGATGATCAACAATAAAAATAAAATTTTTGGATCATTTTTTCTGGGTCCGGTCGAAATTGAGCCTTTTATTATAAAAAAGTTAATTATGATGATTAAAAATGAATAGTAAAATTTTTTTATTCATCTCCCTTTCGGTCTGATGGAGTCTTGGGCATTTTTTCGTTTTTAAAGATAATTTCCAGCAAATTAAGTAAGTAATAAAAATTTTCTATCCGTTTGTTTAAGTCCGGTTAAGTCTGTGGCTTATTTTCTTTTTTAAATAATATTTGATTAATAATAAAAAATAAAATTTTTTAATTAGTTTCTCTTAGTCTGTTTGAGATTGGGCCTTGTTTCGAAAAGAAATTAATTTGACTGATTGAAAATGAAAACAAAATTTTTCAATTTATTTTTTTTTTTGGGTCCGGTCGAGTCTTGGGCGATTTTCTTCGTTTTTAAAATAATTCCCATCAAAATAAATAAGTAATTAAAACTATCTATCTGTTTGTTTGGGTCCGGTTGAGTCTGCGGACTATTTTTTTTTAAATAATTTTGTTGATTGAAAATTAATAATAAAATTTTTAATCATTTTTTTTTGCTCCAGTCGAGATTGGGCCTTTTTTTAAAAGAAACAATTTTGCTGATTGAAAATAAGGAAAAATTTTTGTACTGTTATTTTTTTGGATCCGATCGAGTCTTGGGCATTTTTTCGTTTTTAAAGATAATTTCCAGCAAATTAAGTAAGTAATAAAAATTTTTATCCGTTTGTTTGGGTCCGGTTGAGACTTGGGCCCATTTATTTTTTTATAATAATTTTGTTGATTGAAAATTAATAATAAAATTTTTCAATCATTTTTTCTTGCTCCAGTCGAGATTGGGCTCTTTTTTAAAGAAAAATAATTTTGCTGATTAAAAATAAAAAATAAAATTTTTTCATCCATCTCTTTTTGGATTCCAGTTGAATCTTAGCCTTTTTTTTTTTTTTGTATTTGAAAATAATCCCCAGCAAAATAAATGAGAATTAAAAATTTACTCTCCGTTTCTGTGGGTCTGGTTAAATCTTGGGCCTTTTTATTTTTTTTTATTAAATTTTTTCGAATAAAAATAAAAATTAAAATTTTTCCTCTGTCTTAGAGTACCCGGTTAGCTTTAATTCAGCGTTACAACGCCTCCAATAATGCTGCGATACACGGACACACACTCATACATTAAGCCGTCCGCTTGCGACCTCATACATCCACTCATTCACACTTACGTACTCGGCTCATAGCGTCACAATCCCCTCTCATGCTCGGCTTTGTGTGAGCGAGTAAGCTGCTATTGCAGCATCTCACTCTCGCGTCTCCTCTACTTCCCCGCTCATTTTCATTTCTCGAATAGCGCGCTTCTGATTGGCTATCGTTTTTAATTCATAACTCAAATTCTATGGCCCAAAAAAATTTTTGGCTCAGGAACTTTCGATTCAGTATTTTTTTCTCTATCGACCCCAACAATTACTCCCGCCACTTCAGAGACACCCTGTATACGCTTTTGTTGGCTTTCAAATTTTTTTTTCAATTTTTAGCTTAGAATATATTTGCAAAGTGATTGGCAAAATAAATAATTTCTGTATGCTCTTTTAGCATAATGGCTTTTTTAACACTATCAACTTAAATTCACAAGCTTTTAATTTAGTTTTTGTAAGAATAATTACATTTAAAAAAAAAAAAGGCGCCATTCGGCCACACCCGTCATAGATAAGATTCATTTTTTATATTTTTGCAAATAATGATATGAGACCAACTACAGCAAATAAATATTTAGAGACATCTACCTAAAAAATAGGATTTGTAATAGAAGAAAGTCATTTGATAATAAAAGCTAAAAATTAATTTATGGTAGATTCAAGATTTTTTTTTTAATATACTAACTACGAAATAAATCGAAAAAAGTATCAAAGGGTGATTAATGATAGTTTAAATTGAACGTAATTAGATGAAGTTTAAGATAAATTTAATAGATTTTATCTATCCGTTGCATATGGAAAATTATTTTCATAAAATATGCGAAATTAAAAAAGTTCTGAAAATAAAAAAAAATTTCAAACACCCACAACTTGTAAACTAACCGGCTGATTTTACTCATGTTTAAACTTGATCTTGGTATTGATCCACAGAATGAGTCCATAAAATTTAATAAAAATCAATTGAGAACTGTGGGCGCAATTCTGTTAATAAACTTTTGAGCTAATGCCATTTTTCGGTATTACTCGATGAAACGAAACATATTATGATAAAATTATCTTAAAGTAACGACATAAGACCGGCTACAATAGATATATTTCTAAAGAAATCTACCTAAAAACAGTCAAATACTGTATCTACATAAATCAGAAATGGTTGATAGATACTGTAGAATTGTTAACTTACTTTGGAGCTAATTCTTTATATGTTTTTTTAACACTAGACCCTTTGGAAAGCTTAGATCTTAAGGCATCTTTAAATTTTGACTTTTCATCAGCGTGTTCATCTGGCTTACAACTTTTGCCGTGCCTTTCACCGTCGTATATCACACCATCTCTCAATGAAAGTGTTCCGCCACATCGAATAGTAGGTATAGTTTTATTGCAGCAGTTATAAAATCTGTAAGAGAATAAATAATTTTAAAAAATTATGAAAGCGGTTGACTCTGAAGGTCAAGATCTGATAAAAATTCGATTTTCGAAAAACGGGGTAAAAACAATCACTTCCTGATTTTCGAAAATTTTTTATTTTCTTAGCAAGAAGTTAAAATTAAAAAATTCAAAGGTTTATAACGTACAGGAAGTTTTTGGAAGAAAGAAAAAAAAATTGTGTAATAAAAAAAGCGCCATTCGGCCATACCCGAAGTGGAAGGTAGAATTTGTTGCTAATATAAGATAAAATATTTAACTTCATTCATGTTCACATACAATGATATTCTATATCAATTTTTCATAGTAATTGATTGAGAATTGTGAGTGTTGCATTGCACTCAAGTTATGTTACGTTTAAACTACTTGAAATTGATTCAAAAAAAGTTTTCAACCTCTATAAAATTATGATAATTAATTAAAAAAAAACAATGTTACAGGTCAAATGAAAGAAAATTCCATAAGCTTTAATCAAAATTTGTCAGAAATTAGCTATCTCTTCTCCATCTCTAGTAATATTACAAGATTTTACAATTTTATAATATTACAATTGTTATTCATTATAGACGCTATTCTGATCACAAGTCTTCGGTTATATTACACATATATAAAATTTTTTCAACCAATCGTATTTTTAAAATCTATTTGACTAACTGAGACATATAAAAGCGAAATTTACTGAAAAATTCCACCATGAGGACAAATTTAATTGATAGATTTTAGAAAAGCTATCTAGAAATTTTTAAAAATCAATCTATTTCAATTTAATAACATATAATTTAATTTGTTTCATTGTATACATCTGATTGTATATGATTATTTATTAACTTGATGTAAAATAAGTCATACTGATAAAGAAATTTATTTTATTTATTATACAAAACATAAAAAAATCCGCGTTTATAAGAGACTTTTATTTTAATTTGCGCTGTACTTAAGACAAGCGAGTTCCTGGTAAATCCGAGAGTCATGTGTAGAATTAGGGGTTAACGGATTTAACTTGTTCCGCACTTAGACAAGTTTGAATGCAATGTAATTATAAATTATTAGGAAAATTGCACACTTATTCGTCCGGGAAATTGGTTGGACGTTAACCAAAAGTTATTAATAAGTGTTATAATATTTGTGACTGTGTTATATTAATTATTGCTGCTGTTTTATAATAAAAGTCACGTAAAACAAATCTCGAGTGGTCCTTTACTGGGGAAGCAACCCTTTTTCTATCTAATCTTGAATCTATAATTAAATATCCAGAAGTAGTAAGAAACACAACATTATAATGGCAAGTTGGAATAAAGTTATTAAAAATTATTTTTTAAAGCCTAATTTAGAACGAATCGAATTTATCTCTTATGATCTATGAAAATACTCAATCAATTCAGAAGGCGTGGTGTTTCGTCTCTCAAAAGTTTCCATAAAAAATAATTAAACAACGAGAATTAAAACTCCCCGTTGTGTATTCATTAAATTGTTACTCCGAATCTCTACTGAATTTCGCTACAGCATTTTAACATTTTTGGACATAACAAATCAACAATATCAAATTAAAAAGTTTAATAATTTTGAATAATTTCGAAAAATTTTAGAATGAAGAAATTATTCTTAGTTTGAACTTCATTTAATTGAAGAATTTTACTGTATGATTTATGTTCGCTTTTTTTCTTGCGCAAAAATTAAAAAATTCAGTTATTTTTTGAATAATTTTAAACAATTTCAATAGAAAATTTTAAATAATTAAAGTTTTCAATGACTATCATCTAAAAAGAGGTACATATATAACAACAAATTTTGACTCATTTTGTGAATTTAATAATTTTCTGTGTTACTTAAATGTTACATCTTTGTTAATTTGATGCTAAGTCTTACATTGCATTTCATTGCTAAATATGTGGCATGCAATAAACTGTTAAATAAATTGTACAGTACTTACCAATTTTTTTTTTTTATTTTTTTTAGCAAAGTCTACTACACAGAAAGAAAAATTTCTGGACCGGAGAAAAAAATTCTTGGCTCAAGAAAATTTTCAGGTGCCTGAAGGAAGACCGAAGTTGTGTTGGCCGAAATAAAAATTTTTCGAGTAATTTTATTCTTGATGGAAATAAATTTTTCTTAATTCAAATTATCATAAATACTTGATACAATAAATTTTTATATTTTATCAAGATTTATAAATACTTTAGAGAAGCAACGCCACCTACTTCAGCTGAGAAAAAAATTTTTTTACATTGAGAAAAAATTTTTTTTTCATTATTTGATATCCACTTTATATTATTTTAGCGTGCAATTATACATATTGAATAAAAAAAAATGATTCGATATTATTTCATCTTCCTATTTGACATATTAATCAATAAAAATATTAATGAAAATTTACTTCTATTGAGATATTTAATTTTTTGGAGCAAGAGAAAAATTTTCTCAAGACAAGAAAATTTACTTCTTGAATTATCTCAATACAACAAGATTTTCTTAATTTAAATAAATTTTCTTGGATCAAGATACGTATTTCTTAAAGCAAGAGAATTAATTTTGTTGAAATTTCTTGTGTCAAAAATAAATTTTTCTTGGCCCAAAAAAATTATTAGGAAGAAAAATATTTTCTTGGCTCAAGTGAAGCTTTTTTTCTGTGTAAATTTGTCACATTTATCGAGTCGATGGATCGAAGAATTTGGAAGTTATCTCAAAAAAAAAATTATTTAGAAATTTTTAAATAACTATCATTTTATAACACGGACGCCATTGTAGCATCTGATGAAAAAAATAATTATGAGACGAAAAGTCCTTAGCCATTTTTTAATTAACCGCGTGGATAATTAATTATGAATTAAAATAACATCCTTTTATGCGTTAGAGTGAGAGCATTAGTGTCCAGTCAAGGGCGTTCCGACGAAGAGGCTTGCACGTGTGAATGTGTAAGTAAATGTGTGTGACTACGTTAGCTATAGAAGCTAGTTAGTCATATAGTTAGTTGTGTCTTTGTTTGGCACATATTTTACTGGGCACTGGCGCTCTCTCTCTAACAAATAAAGAGACGTTATTTTTTAATAATAATTAATTATCTATGCGGTTAATTAAAAAATGGCTAAGGACTTTTCGTCTCAGAATTATTTTTTTCATCAGATGTTACAATGGCGTCCGTTACTTTTGGGACACTGTTTAAAAAAAAAAAAAATATATATATATATATATATATATATATATATATATATATATATATATATATATATATATATATATCCTACTACTATTATAAAGGCGAAAGTTTGTAAGTATGGATGTATGGATGTTTGTTACTCTTTCACGTAAAAACTACTGAATGGATTTGAATGAAACTTTACCACAATATAGCTTATACATCAGAATAACACATAGGCTACAATTTTTGAGGTTTCTAATGTGAGGTCGTAAAAAAACACATTTTTTGCGCTTACATTGCAAACGCTGACTGAATCCTACAAGATAGATCAAAACAATGTACTACAGTATTGTACAACTTAAAAAGGTCTACAAAAAAGTCCGTGATGGTATATGTTTATCTCTTACGAATAACCCACAATAACCATTTTTTATCCTTTACTTTGTACGAGAAATAATGGCTTATTTACGAAGCGATTTTAAGCAATGCAGTATTAATCCTTATCCAATTAAGTATCTAAAATACATTGTGCATTTAATAAAGATCAATATGGCTTTTTACAGCATGTAAATTAAATAAATATTTTCGAAGATATCACAGATTTAAAATGCAGAGTCATAGCAATTTCGGCGATAAATACCGTTTCGGTGATAAATACCGGCAGCGGTGCCAGGCGAACGGGGCGTGGGTGGAGCGGGGTAGGTGCGGTGCGGAAGAAGTGGTTCATCGCTGCGTGCGCGACCCGAACGCGGGCAGACGCGTGAGGGCAGACGTCGTTGACGGTTGTGTCCGTTTTGCGAATTTTCAAGGCACTAGCGATTTGATAAAAACGTATGGTCGCCTACTTTAAGTAATATAGGCCTAAGGTTAGTTATTGCCAGGTTTCTTTTAGGTTAGGAGTTACACGTACAAAAAGATACTTCATTTTTACGAATTACTTCATTGATAATTCAATTACTATATAGATAGGTTACTTACAGTTAATTATAACAAATTATATAAATAGGTTAATTATAACGAATTACTTCATTGATAATTCAATTACTATATAGATAGGTTAATTAAATAGGCAAGGATTGCATTAAAGTACAATCATAACAATAACTACCGTACTGTATTTTTTGGAAGTATAGAAATAACACGTACTTAAGAATTATGCCGCGAAAGCGTAAGTCTAATCTTTCCCAAAGCTCTAATAAAGCTCGAACTATGAAAGCAGCTAGACTTAACGAGACGTTTCCACAAGCCGAACTGCGAAGGCTTAAACAAGCAGAGCGTGAGGCAGCTCAAAGAGCTGCTGAGACACCAGAGCAGTCCCAAGATAGACGTCGACAACATGTTGAGTATCTAGCATCTCAACGGGCTGCATAGACACCCGAACAGTCTCAAGCTCGACGTCAACAGAACGCTGAATATCCGGCATCTCAACGGGCTTCTGAGACACCCGAACAGTCTCAAGCTCGGCGTCTTCAGCAAGCGACTTACATAGGGTCCCAAAGAGCTACTGAAACTGTTGAAGCTGCTGAAGCTCGCAGACGCGCTGTTGCTGAAAGGGCACAACAGCGACGATTAATATTTACAAGAAACGCGTGGGGAGTATTCGATAAAGCTGAATTTGAGTACGATGAAACTCTTGATTACAAAAGCCACAAGCTTATAAAAATAGAAGCGATGAATAAAGAATGCAGATTTTGCGGTGCTCTTAAATGGAAAGAGGAAGCTGCAGGCATGTGTTGTTCGGGAGGAAAAGTAGTTCTTCCTTCAATAGACGAGCCTGTTGAACCTCTTAAAGAACTTTTTTCAAATGAAACAGATGAGTCTCGCCGTTTTTTAAAAAACATAAGAAAATACAATACATGCTTCCATATGACATCTTTTGGAGCTGATAACATTGTGTCGATGCCAGGATTTTGCCCGACTTTTACAATCCAAGGGCAAATATACCACACAATTGGCTCTTTGCTTCCTGCTACTAATACGCAACCAAAATTTTTGCAAGTTTATTTCATGGGTGATGAGGAAGCACAAGTTGATAGGCGTTCTGAGTACGTACCAGGTGTGGAAAGAAACACAGTTCAAAAAATACAAAAAGTTCTACATGATCACAACGTTTTAGTGCATGAATTTAAAATGGCTAAAGATAGAGTGACTAGCGATAATTACAAGGTCGTGATACACCCAGATCGTGTACCACGTGGTGAACACGAAAGACGATTCAATGCCCCGACCACAAACGAAATAGCTGCCGTAGTAGTTAGTACTGAACAAACTGCGTCTCGGGACATTGTTATTCAGGCGCACGATGGCCGGCTTACTAGAGTTCCGGACACTCATAGATTTTATGATGCTCTCGAGTACCCGATAATTTTTTGGAAAGGACAAGAGGGGTACAGTTTTGATATTCCTCAGACAAACCCAGTTACAAAACAGCCTATACCGAACAAAAAAGTGTCGTGCAAAGACTTTTATGCGTATCATATGATGGTACGTCGCAACAATTTTAATTTATTGCTTCGATGTAGGCTTCTCTTTCTTCAGTTTTTGGTGGACATGTATGTCAAAGTGGAGAGTGAGCGCTTAAGGTTTATTGCTTTAAACCAAACAAAACTGCGAGCAGAAAACTATATACATTTACAAGACGCGGTCAGGAATGATGCGGATTTAGATCCAAACAATTTGGGTCAATTGGTAATACTCCCATCGTCATTTGTAAATAGCCCGAGATATCTTCATGAGTACACGTAGGATGCGTTCACATACGTGCGTAACTACGGGAGGCCTGATCTGTTTATTACAATGACATGTAATCCCGCTTGGCCAGAAATTACTAAAGAGCTCATTCCAGGTCAAAATGCAACAGACAGACATGACTTAACAGCCAGGTTATTTAAAATAAAAGTACAAAAATTGGTTGCTCTACTTACAAAAGGTAAAATATTTGGAGATATGAAGTGTTTCATGTACTCGATCGAGTGGCAAAAAAGAGGTCTGCCTTACGTGCACTTACTGCTGTGGTTGACGGAAAAATTACGCCCCAACCAAATTGATGAAGTCATAAGTGCGGAGATACCAAATCCAGAAAGTGATCGAAAACTCTACGATACTGTAACCAAAAATATGATTCACGGTCCCTGTGGTGCACTAAATCCGTCATCACCATGCATGAAAGAAGGAAAATGCACCAAAAAGTATCCAAGGGCGCTTTTAAAAGATACTCAAACTAACGACAAAGGCTATCCTTTGTACAGGCGTAGAGCACTGAAGATGACGGCCGTACGATAACTCTAAAAACCCGAGGTGGAACACAGGAAGTATTGGTTGACAATAGCTGGATTGTCCCATATTCTCCTCTTCTGTCTAAAATTTATAACTGTCACATAAATGTAGAATTCTGCAATACGGTACAGGTGATAAAATATATTTGTAAATATATAAACAAAGGCAGCGACCAGGCTATTTTTAACATTCGACAGCAAGGGAATGTTAATATTGACCCGAGAGATGAGGTGCAAACGTATCGAGCCGGTAGATATGTTAGTAGTAACGAAGCAGCGTGGCGGATCTTGGGTCTGCCTCTGCATGAAAGACACCCAACAGTCACTCACCTTGCGGTTCATCTGCCTAATGGTCAGCGGATTTACTTCACTGAAAACAATTTTAGAGAGAGAATGGCCGCACCACCTAAGACGACACTAACTGCATTTTTCCTGCTTTGCCAAAATGACGCATTTGCAAAAACATTACTTTATGTTGACGTACCCCGCTACTATACATGGAACGTGTCGTCGAAAGAATGGAAACGTCGTTTACAAGGTACACCTGTCGACGGCTGGCCAGGTGTGAAGGCAGGAGATGCTCTTGGGCGCATTTACACAGTGCATGTTAGTAACTTCGAATGTTACTGTTTGCGAATGCTGCTGAATGTAGTACAGGGCCCCACTAGCTTCTTGGATCTAAAAACAGTTGACGGCCAAGAACTTGAAACTTTTCGACAAGCGTGTGAGAAGTTGGGGTTGTTGGAAGATGACAACCACTGGGATGCCACAATGGAAGAGGCAGTGCTGTGTCGCTCTCCTTCGCAAATAAGAGAACTATTTGCAATATTGATATGCACTTGCGGTTTATCCAATCCTCTTCAACTATGGGATAAGTATAAATCTGCATTATCGGAGGATATCTTGCACAGATTTGAAAAGATGGATCAAGTCAACAATGATCTATGTTTCAATGAAGCACTGAGACATATAGAGGACAAAATAATAACGATTTCCGGTAAGAAATTGTCCGACTTCGGTATGCCTACACCAGAGCGTCGAGGAGAGTTGTCGACCGATTTGATCAAAGAGCTAAGCTACGATATTGCTTTATTAGACGCTCAGGTCAGCGAAACTGAACCACGCCTGCTACCCGAACAAAAAAACATTTATAACAAAATATTACAACGAGTTGAGCTTGACAAAGGCGGTCTTTTCTTTCTTGACGCCCCGGGCGGTACAGGTAAAATATTTTTGCTTAATTTGCTTCTAGCAAAAATTCGTAAGGACCGTAAAGTTGCATTAGCGGTGGCTTCCTCTGGGATCACTGCAACATTGCTGAGCGGTGGACGAACGGCACATTCGGTTTTTAAATTACCTCTTAATCTGGCGAGCGAAGAAACTCCAACGTGCAACATCAGTAAGAGCAGTGCCCGTGGCGCCCTCTTGCAACAATGTATGCTGATCGTGTGGGACGAGTGCACTATGTCACACAAACGCACCATTGAGGCGCTTGATCGCTGTCTACAAGATATTCACAGCAATCGAAAGTTGATGGGTGGTGTGGTAGTGTTATTGGCAGGGGATTTTAGACAGACTTTACCTGTTATCGAGAGAGGCACTGCAGCAGATGAAATTAACGCATGTCTAAAAGCCTCATATCTGTGGTCTAAAGTTGAAAAGCTTTATCTTACCACTAACATGCGAGTCCAGTTATTCAGCGATGTCGAATCAGGAGCATATGCTCAAAAACTGCTAGAAATTGGTGAAGGCCACCTAAACACCGACCAAGAAGGTATGGTTCTTTTCACACAGCAATTTTGTCATGCTGTGGAGACAGAAAACGAACTTATTGAACAAGTTTTTCCGAATCTGCAACAAAATATTCTTGACGAAAATTGGTTGTGTGAAAGAACCATATTGGCACCAAAAAATGAGACTGTTGCGAAAATAAATAAAAAAATCTTGGCCGAAATAAACAGCGAAACATCAGTGTATAATTCCATTGACACAGTTATGTCAACCGATGACACTACAAGTTATCCCGTAGAGTTCCTAAACTCTTTAGAGTTGTCCGGGGTGCCATCACACAAGTTGGAATTAAAGGTAGATGTACCCGTTTTGTTAATGCGTAACCTGGATGCGCCAAGATTATGCAACGGTACTCGGTTGCGAGTTACCGAATTAGGAAGGCATATAGTGAAGGCTACAATTTTAACTGGAGAAGCCAAGGGAGACAATGTTCTTATACCGCGCATCCCAATCATACCCAACAACTTGCCATTCAATTTTAAACGCCTGCAGTTCCCATTAAAAGTCGCATTTTCAATGACGATCAACAAATCGCAGGGTCAAACCTTGAAGGTAGCAGGCCTACATTTGGGCACGCCATGTTTTTCTCACGGTCAGCTCTATGTGGCTTGCTCACGTATTTCCAAAGCGAAGAATCTGCATGTTTATGCTGAAGGAAAAAGATCGTTAAATGTAGTTTATAGGAGCATACTGCAGTAGCTACCTATAGACCTATGATTAGGGCGCTGCAGTGCTTAGTTACCGTATTTCTTACTTATTACTAGACTAGACGGGACGAACCTGAAGTCCACGCGAACGAAGTCGCGGGCAAAAGCTAGTATATATATATATATATATATATATATATATATATATATATATATATATATATATATGGACATCCTCGTAAAAATACTCAAAATAACGTTAAATGACCTTAAAACGTAACGACCTATCGAGAATTCAATTTTTTTAAATGAGAGTGAAACCAATAACTTTTTAATTTTTAAATATAATAAAGTTTCATATCGGTACATTAAAAAAAAAAATTTAAGAAAAACTTTATCAGTAAATAGCCGTTAAAAAAACAACAAATATTATTTTTCAATTTCTCGAATTGTTTAAAATATTCGAATTTATAGAAAAATTTATCAAGCTATTAAAAATCTCAGGGTACACATTTTATTATTTTTAAACGAGTATTGATAATTTTTTTATACTCCATAAAAAAAATAAATAATTTAATCTGCAGAGAAATTTTATTAGTAATATAAATCAAATCTGTTTTGGAGTACATTTTGTTCCTTGAGGGAATAAATCAATTGGAAATGGTTGACTCCGCAAATTTTTTATAGTGTATGAATGTCACAAAGGAGGTTAATGAATGAAATAAAAATAACGCAAATTTTTTGCAAAGATATTTTATAAATACCTTGTAGTAATTTCACCATTTTCATCTGGTATCTTTTTATTCGAATGATACCTATATCCTTTATATGTGAATGGCATAATTAATTGCACATAAAAATAAAATAAAATAAAACGACACAATAAAATTAAAATTAATGAAATAAACAAGCGTTGCTAAGAGAATGGATAAGACAATTAAAAATAAAATAATATTAATCTGATGTTAGAAGCTAAAAAAAAAGACGAGCGGACAAGCGGACAAGCGGCTATATGTATATAGGTATAAATATTATTTAACATTAAATAATTTGCTAGATTTATATAATAAAGAAGATTTAACTGTCACTAAAAAAAAATTAGAAAACTTAATAGAAGGTAAGAAAATAATAAATAACATTTGAAAAAAAATTTTATTAAAAAAAATATAATGTTCACTGATAACTTAATAACTATAGTTATTTATTGAATGTGTATTATAATGCTCATTCAATAAATTGTATTGTTTCATACCGTAATTTTAATTGAATTTCGATATAATCGGTTTTATTTTGTTAAATAATCAAATAACATGGGACAAACTATAAAACATGTCGACATAAAATTTTGCATCCAATGGTACCTCGATAATAATCTTACGTGAAGTCATTGGCTGTGGTGTATTTTTTGCTCTAATTGACTAAACTACACTGATAGAAGGATTTGTTAATATTTAATAAGCTATATTAACTGTTAATAAATGATTTTTTAACATCATGGGATTTAATAAATATTTATTAACAGTTAATAAATTATTTATTGAATACAATTCATTAAATATTAATATATATTTGTTAACAGTTAACAAATATTCATGAACAGTTAATAAGTATTTATTAAGTAGAATTTATTAACTGTTAATAAATATTTATTAATAGTTAATAAATATTTGTTAACTGTTAACATATATTTATTTAGGATAAAAAGCAAAAATAGCAATTTTCTTTTGACACTTTTTATAACCCTATAACTGGAATACATGATAACAATTTAATTCACTTAATAAATTAACGTTTTTAATATTCAAAAATATAAAAGATAATTATGAGCTGCGATGGAATTTGGTAGATGAAATTATTATCTTCAAATAAATCAAATTAGTAATGGTTAATAAATCCTTTTATCAGTGTATAATAAAATAAAATACATCAATTCACTTGAACGGTTTTCCGTGATGTCAGCAACAACATAAACGAAATCAATAAATACATAAAATTAAAATAATTATAAACTTAGTTTAAAATTCAATTTTTAATACTTACTTTGAAATAATATACGTTGCTTGTATAGAAATATAATAATTGTAGTTTATATTTTTTACACATAATGAGATCATTTTTTAGATACGAAAAATAAATATCAAAATCACAATACTTTTCAGATTTTTCAAGGATGGCAGAAATGTTTGCAGTAGGCAAAAAATATAAAAGTAAATTAGAGTTGTACAAAGATTTAGACAAGTACGAGCAAAACTCGAAATTCGAATTGTTTGGATATGAGGTGAGAGAGCTGGGAGTTGTTGAAAAACGAAGAAATAAGAGATTTTTAAATGAAGGCATTATAATTTACGAAGGTCGATACCGGTGTGTCAAAGGCAAAAAAAAATAACAAAGAAAATGCATCGGACAAGTAAGTACGATATATTGCTGTATACTTACCATCTTTTCTATTTAATTTTTGAAATCTGATATCTCGAAGTTAGGTTAAACAAAAAACAATTTTAGAATTTAAAGGAAGGTTGTTTTTGTAGGCAAACCATAAAACTTTTCACTATTTACAAACTTAAAACTATCGTAAAAATATGTAGCTATACAATATTGAAGTCTTCGAGCTTGATAATCTAGTAACTTTATTGATTGAAAATTTTTTTTTGCTCGATGGGCAGAAAGCGTCAAATTTCGGCCCGCTGCGCTAAACTAAATTGCCACTTTCTGCCTTCGTCGAGCAAAAAAATAGCATACACTCCTCGGGAAGTAAATAAGAAAGCCTCAGATCACATGCTTATTGACCTCGGCTTCGTCTCAGCCAACAATTACATGTGATCTGAGACATTTCTTACTTTACTTCCCTCGGTATGTAATATACCTACTGTTTCAATTCAGAACTGTAATAGTTTAGAGAAGAATTAATTGATTATGATGTAGTGTACGACGATGTAATTACACGGAAAAAAAATTTGGGGCTGCCACATGATCTTTTCATGTGACAGCAACATGATTTTCATGTGGCAGGCAATAATAGTTAAAACAACAATAGTAATTAGATAATAATAATAATACTCTATTATTATTAAGAGAATAAGAAAAATTTTGTAGCCAGTGGATTTATATGATAAAAAAAAATGGGTTTCTATGATTAAATTTGGTATCATGAAAAAGGTGACCAGAGGGCAAAAAAAATATTAGATTGTACATAAAATTAATTTTTATCTAATAGTTAAAGTCCTTATTTATCTTCTCGTGAAGTTTAATTTATTCTTCACCGTGCAAATTTTTGAAAAAAAAATTAGAAAAACGGTAAACCCTAAAGGCCATCCGTGCAACTTCCCGCTAATTTTATATCAGGAGCTTAAAACTGCACTAATGATGTTTTTGAGCTCTCCGAGCTCAAAAATACAATTTATGTGTTGATTTAAGCTCCCTGAGCTTAGAGGGACAACTTTTCTATGCTTTTGAGCTCTTCGAACTCAAGTCTGATAAAACTTCGATAAAACACAATTTTTCAAATTTTTAAACTGCAGTAACTTTTGAATAAATGAATTGATTTTCACGCGGTTGGCAGCATTCAGCGCAATTTTTTAAGCTCTATAAAGAATCTTTAAGTTTAGTTTGATCGAACCAAGAATTTCGGAGTAATTCTGGAAAAACACTTTTTTTGGTTTTCTTTCGTCAACGATAACTCACGAATGAATGAACCGACTTTGACCGGACCGACGGCGATCGACGTGATTTTTTTATGTTAAGAGTTGATTAGTTTTTAAAATCGATCGGTCGAGCTGTTTAAAAGTTATTCAAAAAAATATCGGAGTAATGTTGAAAAAATCCTTGTATCCAAATATTTCGTCGAGGATATCTCTCGAACCAATCAACTGATTTTTACGTTCTTGGCGGCGATAGACGCAGTTTTTTAAGTTCTAAAAATTGATCTATTTCACTAAAAACGATCCTAAAAGAAATATCGAAGTTATGTGAAAAAAACACTTTTTTCGGTTTTTTTTCGTTCACGATATCTCTTGAACGAATCAACCGATTTTGACCGGATACATACATACATACAGACATAGTGACACCCTCGCGGGAATAGTCAGGGAAGCTTTCTAGGACCTCAAAACATCGAGATTTGATGAAAACTCGATTTTCGAAAAACGGGGTAAAACCAATAACTTCCCGATTTTTGAAAATTTTCAATTTTCTTAGCGGGAAGTTAAAAATTTACAAAAATGTTAGTATTTTTTCCGAGTCTTACGAGAAAGTCAGACCTTAACAACTTTCTCGAATTGTGGCATTAACCACCGATTAGATGGGGTAAAAAAGAAACTCAAAATAAAGTTTTCGAAATATTCAGGTTTCATTTTTTGTAATAAAATATATAGGTTGCCGTGGAATTTATAGAGAAATTAAAATTATAAAATCACAGAAAATTTTTAAGTAATCTACATTTAAATGACGTCAAAACATTTGGCAACGTTGCGTAGCGCGCGACTTCGGACCATTCAATAAATTCAAACTAAACTTTAATGCACTTATGTTTTTCATACATACTTATTAGTTAATTTATTGTTAACAAATTTTTATATTTCATAATTGAAAAATAAAACAATAATTAAAAAATACTAGCGTTCCTGCTATGAGACATTAGAATGTTATGGTTTTGTGATTCAACATTTTTAATTTATTTATTTATTTTTTGCCCTCTGGACGAAAAGTGGCAACTTAGGTCCTAGGAAGCTTCTCAGACTGTTTCCGCTATGATGTCCGCATATGTGTGTGTGTGTGTGTGTGTGTGCGGCCTATGTAAACCTCATAACTTTTTAACGGCTTGACCGATTACATCGTGGTTAACGGCATTTGAAAAGGCTTGACCAAATTTAGATTTTGAATACAATTTGTACCGATTGGAACCAGTAGATTCTGAGAAATCTAAAAAAAGTACGAAAAAAAATTTTTGTAAGTGGTTTTTTTTTTAATAACTTTTAAACGGCTATACCGATCAATTTTAAAGAATAATCAGCTTTTAAAATCAAAAAACCACGTCGATCGTCGCCAAGCTGGTCAAAATCAATTAATTCGTTTGAGAGATATCGTGAACAAAAGAAAACCGAAAAAAGTGTTTTATCGGAATTTCTCCGAAATTCCTAATTCTAAGCTTTTTTATAAATTTTATTTTTGTGATTTCTTAAAATCTACCGATCCCAATCGCTTATAATGACATTGATAATTTATGTGTGATAATACACTTTCGAAAAATTATGAAAGGCTCACACACACACACACACACACACACACACACACACACACACACACACACACACACACACACACACATATTTAGTACCTCCAAAATTTTTAAAAATCATTGATTGATATCTTGGTTGACTAATATTATCTTATTTTGAAATTTTTGAGAAATTTGAAACGGCCCGATTGCTAAACTAAAATCTAATTACATCTAAACATTTATGAACGCTTTTAAACACTATACCATTTGTTTCAATCAATTGATCTGGTCATGAAATTTTATAGAACGAAATTAAATTTACACATTTAAAAATAATCGTCATAGCTTCCTAAGACCTAAAACAGGATTTTAAAAATTTAGTTTTATACTTAACCATTTTTTAAAATCTTTGATTTCCACTGAGATAAGTTATAATTTTCAACAGGGATTACTGTGAAATGGAGTTAAAAGTGCGATTTGACTCGGAATCGAAAGCATTGGTCGTTAGAGAATGGAACCACAAGCATAATCACAAGCCACCAAAGGTATTATAAAAAAAAATTTGTTACATAAAAAATTATATAATCACATTAATTTTCCTAATCCTGGCCGGAAAAAAAAATTTGTTAAATAGCCTGATATGCTCATTAGTAGACATAAAAATTTCTGATAGTTCTATATACGGCCTCATGCAAACTGATATGCCTATATATAATTTAGAGATAAGACCATATGTATCCTGATAGTCACATAATTGTATCGAAACATCAACTGTAATTTTTTTTGAAATATACTTAAAATATTGTTCAGGATACCGAATAAATGAACATGTGGAAATGACAGCTCTAACTGCAATAAAACAACTTGTAACAGTTTTACCTGCTCAGGCTGGCCCCTAATCAATTTTAAATTTAACTAACAAAACTAACAACAATAAAAATTACCAGGGCGCCACCAGGATTATTAATCACGGTTCCTGGAACTGGTCCAGAGCTGAGAAATCTTAATCTTAGAGTAGAGAGAGTGGAGGAAGGTGCCGCTAAATAATAAAAATTTGATTAACAATTTGTACAGTTTTATTAACAATAAAAAAATAACAAACTTAACAAATTTAAGCGCTCACACACACACTTTAATTAACTTATAATCTAACGAAGCGGAGAACAACTGCGAACTAAACGATATTTACAAACGAACCTTCCAATTGACGATACGATGACTAGACGGGCTTTTTCGAACAAACGGTCTCCCACACCTGTCTTAAAACTAATTGGGCTTTTTCGAACAAACGGTCTCCCACACCTGTCTTAAAACTAATTGGGCTTTTTCGAACAAACGGTCTCCCACACCTGTCTTAGAACTAATTGAGCTTTTTCGAACAAACGGTCTCCCACACCTGTCTTAGAACTAAACTTAAAACTATAAGTCCACCGGACTAACACAACTAACTCCACACTTAAAATTAAGTCCACAGGACTACCGAACTTAACACTATTAACACTCTCTATCACGCATAACCCGCTCAATTCTTCACACACATAACCCACACTTCGCTTAAATAGTTTAATTAATTTTAAATGATTTTAATTTAATTACAATTTTCAAATTTATTTTACTCAATCATTGGCTATCGGTGAAACGAAAATTCTTATTTAACGATTTAATTCTGACTAACCTTTTATTCGCATTGACCTTGACGCAATATCACTGATTACTTGGGCTTAATATCCACGCCGACAATTATCAAGTGTCATTAATTTTAATTTAATTACTTTACGGACTTAATCCCCAAAATTATTTAATTTACACGTGACAAAAAAATAATTTTATAATAAAATAATTTCAATAAAATTTCTCAATATAATTTTCTTATCAATTTTCCGATCGGTATTGTTTTTAATAATAAATTTTTAATAAAATATTCTTAATAATTAATTTTCAACAAAATAATCTTAATAATTTCCCGAGCTATCTTGTTTTCAATAATAAATTCTAAATATCACAATCTTAATAATTAATTCTCAATAAAATAATCTTAATAATAATCTCTCGGTTGTCAGTTACAAAAATTCGACACGAGTCGAAACAGTCAATTTTTTATTTGCTAGAACATTCGCTGGATAAGTCTTGTTTGACCTTGGGTATTGGAATTTATGCGACACACAAAATTGACGCTTGACGGAAATTCCACGAATAAAAACCCGTCGATTATTTTCAATGACAAAAATCAATCAATTTTTCAAGTTAAATATTGTGAAAATAAATTTAACAAACCTTCAGATGTCAATTAATTAACTGAAAACTTTCAGATATTAAAACTTTCCCCCGCAAGGTCGATTAAGTGATCCTCGGGTATAAACCCCCATAAAAATCACTCAATCTAAAAACTAGCAAATGTTCCACAATTAATTTATTAAATTTTAATAAAGAAAAGAAGAGGAATGATAGACCGAGTATGAACCGCGGTCTATCTTCCACCCACGGAATGAATAATGTACCTGGGTAATCGTTTTACTCCTTTCACGAATTTATTGTGCCGTGGTGAGTCTTCCAGGTGCAGGTTGTAAATTCCCTTTTCCTTATCCTTCACTCCGGGTATGTCTTGAAATTCGGTATATTCCTGTAACAGTGCAACAATTAGAACTCCCGTCTAATAGATTGAAACGACAATCAAAAAAAACCATCGCAGCGTTCCGAAAATACGCTTGCGAAAAAATAATTACCTGTTAATTCCGTAGTGGTGACCGGTGCGGCTGACTATCAAACCTCTTCTGATTCTGTCACCCTCCAACTACCGAATACTTACCCATTCCACTCCCCTCTTAATTACTACACGGGAGACCCGGAAGATCGGGGCGCGCCAGTGCTGAGTCGACTAATTATCGATCTCAGGTGATTTATCGATTTAGGGTAATTTACCCTGTTACAAACTCTTCAGTAAGAACAATTCGATTGAAATAGATAAAAATTAATTTTAGATGTAATAAAATGAAAATGATAGATAAAAAACGGCTATATTGACGGATAATTTCACTTCAATCTTGAATAACTTTTAACCAAGCTAAATTACCGATAAATGACTAGGGACCCTTTTGTAGAACGGTCAATTCTGAACAAAAAAAAAAATTAAAAAAACGGTTGACCCTAAAGACCATCACTACAACTTCCCGATCATTCCATACCTAGGCGCTTATAATTGCACTTATGATGTTTTTGAGATCTCTGAACTCAGACATATAATTTATATGTTGTTTTGAGCTCTCCAAGCTCAAAAAGATAGCTTTTATATGCTTTTAAGCTCTTCGAGCTCAAAAGTCTGATAGAAGTTTCATAGAACACTATTTTTTGAATTTTAAAACTCCAATAACTTTCGAATGAATCAACCTACTTTCACGCGGTTGGCAGCATTCAACGCAATTTTTTCAGCCTCATTGAGAATCATCAGATATAAATTGATCAAACTAGGAATTTCGGAGTACTTTCGAAAAAACACTTTTTTCCGTTTCCTTTCATTCACGATATCAGTCGAACGAATCAACCGGGTTGGAGCTGATTGGCATGATTTATTGATGTTAAGAGCTGATTCGTTTTTGGAATCGATCGGTACAGCCATTTGAAAGTTATTCTAAAAAAAACCACATTAAAATTTTTTTTCTTAGTTTTTTTGAGATTTCTCAAAATCTACTGGTCCGAATCGGTCCAAATTGTATTCAAAATCTAGGTTTTGCCGAGCCCTTCCGAATGACACCAACTGCGATAAAATTGGTCAAATCGTTCAAAAATTATAAAGCAAGAAGTTAACAGTTATTTTTTAAATTACCGTAGACTTAGAGAAGGAGAGAAGGACTTAGAGAAGGAGAGAAAAAGAAATCAGGAATCAAAAAGATCGCGGAAAGAAGAAGATAAAGAAGAAGAAGAATATCAAAAAACTCTCGGAGAGCGATTAGTTGAAGACTATGTTGGTATAATCCGAGAAAACATACTACGAAACCCAAACACCCTTCAAGAAAAACTACGACTTCTCAGAAGTTGTAAGAATGAAATGGAAAAATTGGACGGTGAAATCCAAAAACAAGAATTTCTTCCGATAGCTTCGGAAGAAAAAAAAATAGATGAAATGGAATTAGCTGATATTGATTGTAACGGGTAATTTTTGAGGGTTTATTCTTTGGAAAAAAAGGGATAAACGCTGAACGATTATGAATGATACTGCGACATAAAACGCCCCCTTGCTCGAATCTGAAGCTCGCCGGAGTCCAGGGTAAAAGGGGGGTTGAACAACAAAATATATTTCAGAAGAAAACAAATCTCAGTTACTTAAAAATAAATAATACATAACTACGTCTTACTAAATAACTCCAAATGTCAAACAGGGTATGATAGAGAAATAAATAATCATTTATTTATCAAAATCGACTCACAAAGAGTTACGAAACAAAATAACAAATTCTCGTAATACAAAAAGGTTGAGGTTATATCCAACCTCAACAACTAAATCTACGATAATAATACAAACAAAATGTCTTCATGACGTTGGTCGCGCACGCGTATCAGGACCCGATCAAAACTGGTCTGTACAAGACAAACTCGCACACATTCTGGCTCCCGTGAGCGTCCAAATCGCGAACTACAACTCCACCAACTGGTTACCCACTCCCCAGGAGACTAGCCGTCACCCTGGGCCTAAAACTCTACCCTGAGAGCGGATGGAGAGTATCCTCTCCGCTCCCACCTACACGGTTTGTGATTACCTACCGGATTTTCGACAGAGGGTCGAAGATCCGGGGAAGTCAAATCTTGTTGAGAGTTCAAAAGGTACTTACCAGTGTTCTAGGCGAACCAAGGTAATGTCCCTCCAGCTGTTATTGGTAGAAGAATATTCCCTCAATAACACTCTGTCACAAGACTTGCTTTCCGATCGCCAATTTTCGCTTTTAACAGTTTTTCAAAAAGTCACTTGCAACGAACCAGAATAATCGTTTTTGCCCTCTACACGTTGTTTACAAACTACTAATTTAATTGGCAATTCCCTCATTCTATATCCATTCGGTTCGTCAAATTCTGAGTTTTGAAAATCAAATATCAACAGATTACATACAAATTCAACAGAATACATTCCCATACTAAAATTTGCTCGGGACTTAGAATAATTTCGTTTATAAAGATTTTTCTTTTAAATAATAATCGCCATTTCTTTCATTATATAACCATTCGCCGCTTTTCCATACTAACTCGGCTTAGGACTTAGAATAATTTATAAATTGGAAATTTACAATAATTCGTTTCCAAAATTAATTACATTAATTTTCTTTCAATAAATTTTAAAACAACAAAAAAATATAATCACCAATAATAATCATTGTAGACAAACTAATACTTTTATGATTAACTAATTATTAACTCATCTAGTTATTCAACATTGGTAACTAAACTATTAAACATTAATTGTTTTGAACAACGATATTAACTAACAACAAAAAAAATATATTTCTGAATATTTATAATCAAAACTAAATTAAATAAATAATATTTCCACACGTCGTTAGTGAATAATACTTTTCAATTAGTAATAATAATTAATATAATAATAACACGCTCGTAACAACAACTTAAATAAATAAAGATGAAATTATAATAAAGTTAAATAATAATTTAGCAGGAAAATACGCCCGTCGAAGTATCAGGAGAACATGAGAAAAGGAGAGTAGGTAGCTGTCGTTGGTCCACTCCTGGTCCCTTCTTCCGCGCCCTACTCCTCAGCTGTCTCGTACTAGCCATCGGCCCTCTCTCTCCGGCTCAGTCCCTCTTCTCTAGTCTAGACCCTTTTTCCGACATCTGGGTCACATGATGAAGAAAATAAAAACCAACAAAATAAGAATAACGAAGAAAATACTTACGAAAAAGAGGAAAATCAAGATGAAAAGGAAAAGACCAACAACAAAGGACACAAAAACAAAAAAAAAGTAAAACAACTAAAAAAAAGAGGAAAGACAAAAGAAAAACTAAAAATTGACACAAGAAACAATAGAGAAGAGATAAAAAAAAAGAAACTGAAAAAAAGAACGAAAGAAAGCTCGTACGAATCAATGGAAAACTTATAAACATGTACGATTCAGAAGATACTGATAGTTTGTACGAATCAGAATCAGAATTAGATTTGAGTAAAACTCCTTGTGCAGTTATTGATATAATTAGAAAACTGACTGGAAAAAACGTGAGTGACAAGTACGAAGAAGGTTATATAATACAAAAGGAAGATTTGCAGGAAATTACAGAGCCGTTACAGAATTATATGAAAGAAAACGCTGTATTAATTGGAGAAATGATGAAATACGTTTCAGAAGAGGTCAAAGAGATTTAAAACAATAAATTAATAGAAGGAATTATATAGATCAGTGGAAAATAGTAAACAAAATAATGATTGTAATAAAACGAAAAACTTGACTATGATTTATTTTATTAAAATACAGCATCACTAAAGAGAATTTATAGGCATTAAATCTTCTTCTTTTCATAGGCAGCAACAATATTTGACTACTCCGAAAAAGAAATATCTTGCGACAAAACCAGTCTTTACACTGAAAAAAAAGTTTTTTTCTATCAAGGAAATGTTTCCTTATGGATAAAAATTGGTATTCTTATAATTTAAATACGAAAGTTTTTTAATTATAAAGAAACAGTTTCCTCACTGTCAAAAAACTAGCCTTATAATAAAACGTGGTATTTTAAGATTAAGAATACCAGTTTTTTTAAATCAAGGAAACTCGAGTAAAAAATTTAGTATTCTAGAAGGAGAAAAAATTTTTTTTTCAGTGTAGCATTAGACATGGCTTGTTTATTCGAAGAAACAGACACTTATAATACACTAGTCACAAAAATTAAGAAATATAAAAAAAATTTCAAATTTTAGGGTAATTTTAAACAAGCTGTAACTCCGAGGAAAATGATCGTACAGCAAAAAAAAAAGTAAATTGTAACTCCAAGTGTCTAGTTTGAAGATATGACCATGAAAATTTTTTATATCACGTTTGAGTTGGAAGTAATCCTAAGAAAAGTACCGAAAAAAAAAAATTTCCAAATTTTTTCTCATCTAAAAAAAGGTCTAGGGGCTACAAAAAAATAATTTTTTTATTGTTTCTTTCAAAAACTCTTCTAGAAAATTTAATGCCCTTCAATTTGACCTAATCAAAATGCCTGTAAGATGATTTGCCGCGGAGTTCTCGTCAATCAAAGCAAAAAGGTCTTTTTGACTTAAATAATCAATAACTCTGGGAATAATGAACGTATAGGAAATCGAAAGAGGGTTTTGAAAACTATAAAATATTCTCTTTGAGATAACGTAAATGGCTTTTAACGAAAAATTTTTTTTTGAATTGAAAACTTTGACTGAAAAAAAGACAAAAATTCGTACAATTAAATATAGTTGGATAACTTGGTATAACTTTGGATACAATGGATGAACAAAGAATGTCATCGGTAATTTTCGAACCTTATAGTGTCCCCTAAAATCCCTAAAAAAATTCGAAGCACTGTGATTTTTTTTTTATAGCGCCCCGATGCTTTAAATTCTATATTTTCGTAAAAATCACCGTTATGAGCAATTTTTCGATGTTTATTCATTTTTTTAGTATAAAAAATTTTTTAACTTTTCGCTAAGAAAATCGAATATTTTAAAAATCGAGAAGTTATTGTTTTTTCTCAAAAATCTTAAATTTTTTGGTCAAAGAGATCAATTTTTTATAAAATTAAAAAAAAATTTCAATTTTCTTTAACAGTAAAGACCATACTTTTCTCGCTTTGCTCGCACGGAGTTCAACGAAGCTATCTCTGTCGCACTCCCAATAGCAGAGCAGTTGTAGTTTCGATTCGTTTCACGAAACGAATGTAAATTAAAAAAAAAAAAACGTTTTGTGGTGAAATGGTTTATTAAATTATCTATTATCTCCAAAAACGTTTTTTCAAAATTTCTATTTGTTTCGCTAAACCGATTGAAACTGCAATCACTGGGCTCGCCTATTAAGAATTTTCTCGATTTTTTTCGACGGCTGTCTTACCGAAGGAATTAACGTCACCTATAGTGTATCATGTAGAGGTTGCTCGGTTCCAATTACGCTTCTTACACGCGCGCGCGCGTGTGTGTGTATGTGTGTGTGTGTGCGTTTCTGCACACAAGTGTGTAAGAAGTATAAATTGGAACAAGCAACCTCTGCGTAATAAGCTTTGGGAAACGCTAATGCCTTTGACAAGAAAGCCGTTGAAAAAAATCGAGAAAATTTTAAAAGATTGAAATTTTTTTTTCAAATTACTTTTTTTGTTTATCACAATAGTAATTTTTGGGAAAACAAAGAATTTGAAGCTTCGAGGTGCTATGAAAAAAACATCGCAGCGCTTTGAATTTTTCAGGAATTTTAGGAGGGTAATTAAGAATTACTGACGAGATCCTTCGTTCATCTATTCTATCCAAAGTTATGCTAAGTTATCCAAATATCCTTAATTATGTGAACTTTTGTCTTTTTTTTCAGTCAATGTTTTCAATTAAAAAAAAAAATATTTCGTTAAAATCCATTCACGTTATCTCATAGAGAATATTGTATACACAGAAAAAAAAAATTAACTTGACTCAAGAGAAAAATTCTTGAACCAAGAATATAATTTTGAAGAGGGTAATTGTCTTAAATCAAGACGAAAAATTCTTGAATTAAGTAAAATTTCCTTAAATCAAGAAAAATTTTCTTAAATCAAGAACTTTTCTACTCAAACCAAGAATATTAAGCTCTTCAAAAATATATACTTGATTCAAGAACATTTTTTTTTCTGTGTAGTTTTGAGAATCCTCTTTCGATTTCCTATACAATCATTATTCCCAGAGTTATTGATTATCATATTAAAAATAATTTTTTTGCTTTGATGGACGATAATTCCGCGTCAAATTAAATGGCATTGAATTTTATGAAAAAGATTTTGAAGGAAACAATAAAAATTTTTTTTTCTTTTGGTAGTGTTCTTAGGATTACTCCACACCCAAATATGATAAAAAATTTTCATGGTCACATCTTACCACTAGACACTTGGAGCTACAATTTACTTTTTTTTTTTTTGGTGTACGATCATTTTCTTCAGAGTTAAAATTCGTTGAAGATTACCCTAAAATTTGAGATTTTTTTTTATATTCCTTGATTTTTGTGACTAGTGTAAATACCCATCTTACTCCAAGAAAAGATTTGACTATTCTGAAGGCATAAGATTCTCTCACCAAGTCAGTTAAATAATAGATTTATTTATTAGTCCAGGTTAATCTAGGTTGAGGTTAATTACAATAATAATATTTGTTTTTTGATTTAGTAGTTCAATTTAGACATTGCCCGATTTTTCGAAAAAAACGGAAACTTGTAATTAGTTCTCACCCTACCCTAAGAAAAACATTTGACTGCTTCAGAGAAAAAAAATCCTCCCATCGATCCCGGTCAATTTAGATATGCCCGTTTGTTCGGAAAGACGAACACTTATAATAGATGCCCGACCTACCCCTAAGGAAGCATTTGACCACTCTAGAGGTGTAAGACTTTATTACTACCCCAGTTGTACGCTTAGACATGGCCCGTTTTTTTTTTTGGAAAAACGGGCACGTATATTAGATGTCATGATACCCCTAGAAAAACATTTGACTAATATGAAGGTGTACGACCCTCCTACGAACGGAGTAGTATAACTGAGACATGGCCGGTTTTTTTTTTGGAAAAACGGGCACTTAAAAAAACTGCCCAAGTTACCCCTAAGAAAACATTTGACTTCTCTGGCGGTGTAAGACCCTCGTACGAACCCAGTAGTATAACTTAGACATGGCCCGTTTGTTTTCTGGAGAAACGGGCACTTATAATAGACGCCCAACCTACCCCTAGGGAAACATTTGACTACTCTCGAGGTGTAGGACCCTACTACGAACCCAGTAGTATAACTCAGACATGGCCCGTTTTTTTTTTGGAAAAACGAGAACTTAAAAAAAATGCCGAAGATACCCCTAGGACAACATTTTACTTCTCAGGCGGTGTAAGACCCTCCTGTGAACCCAGTAGTATAACTTAGACATGGCCCGTTTTTTTTTTTTTTTTGGAAAAACGCGCACTTATAAAAAATTCCCAAGATACTCTAGGGAAACATTTGACTACTCTCGAGGTATCGGACCCTACTACGAACCCAGTAGTATGACTCAGACATGGCCCGTTTTTTTGGAAAAACGGGCACTTGTAATAGACGCCCTATCTACCCCTAGGGACACATTTGACTACTCTCGAGGTGTAGGACCCTACTACGAACCCTGTAGTATGACTCAGAGATGGCCCGTTTTTTTTTTTTTGGAAAAACGAGTACTTAAAAAAATGTCCAAAATACCCCTAGGACAGCATTTGACTTCTCTGGCGGTGTAAGACCCTCGTACGAACCCAGTAGTATAACTTAGACATGACCCGTTTGTTTTCTGGAGAAACGGGCACTTATAATAGACGCCCAACCTACCCTTAGGGAAACATTTGAGTACCCTCGAGGTGTAGGACCCTACTACGAACCCAGTAGTAAAACTTAGCCATGGTCCGTTTTTTTTTTGGAAAAACGGGCAATAAAACAATGCCCAATTTGACCCTAAGAAAACATTTGACTACTCTGGAGGTGTAAGACCCTCCTACGAACCCAGCAGTATAACTGAGACATGGCCCGTTTTTTTTTTTTTAAACGGGCATTTATAAAAAATGCTCAATGTACCCTGACGAAAACATTTGACTACTTTAGCGGTGTAAGACCCTCCCATGAACCCAGTTGTTTAATTTAGACATGGCCTGTTATTTTTTGGAAAAACGGATACTTATAATAGATGCCCAACCTACCCCGATAAAAAGTTTCGGTTCCTCTAGTGAAGAAATATCCTCACTCCCTCCCAGTTGTTCAATTTACACATGACCCGTTTTTTGGGAAAAACGGGCACTCTTAATTAGTGCCTATTCTACCCCGAGAAAAAAAAATTGGCTACACTGGAGGAGACATATTCTCTTACCAACCTGTTTTTTCAATTTAAACACGGTCCGTTCACCCGTGTGAACGAACACTCATAATAGATGCCCAACCTACCCCGAGAAAAATATTCGGTTCCTCTGGTGGAGAAATATCCTCTTACCCACCTAGTTGTTCAATTTAGACATGGCCCGTTTTTGGGAAAAACGGGTACTTATAATAGTTGTCTATTCTACCCCGAGAAAGAAATTTGACTCCTTCGGTGGAGAAATATCCCCCAACTTATCTGGCTTTCCATTGTAGACATGGCCCGTTTTTCCGACAGAACGGACACATGATAATTGCCCATCCTACTTTGAGAAAAAAAATTTATTGCAACGGAGAAGAATTATCTTCCTAGCAATCTGGTCTTTCAAGTACCCGGATGTCTCCCTTAGCTGATCAATAGTCACTTACATCTTCGAGGTAATCTTAATTGGGTCTCTGACATGTTAATGTATTAAAAACATACATTTGTACCTGTAGAATTTCATCCATAGCACCTGGTTCTATTGAGGTACGATGGTTTAGGTTAAAATCAATTCGGCACCGCCCAAGGTATGATTCTAGTACACTGTGGATTATTTTGATCTTTTTTATTCCTGTAGAATAGGTGATATTTGACCTGGACATCCTGCCAGGGTGACCCGTACCTGCTGACCTTGACCCTAACTATCAGGTTAGTTTGGTCTCAATCATAGGGACATAATTTCATGTTTTATTCCTGTGGAATTTAATGTTATATACCTGGTGCGTCGAACCTGGTTGGAATCGGGGCATATACCTTAGTCCGAGACTCAGACTGGATCTCGTAGCTTAAAATCTGATTTTTCTCATTTGCAATACTCGTCACGCCATCTCTGAGAATTTTTCGAAACTGTTTTATCATTACCGACAAATAATATAACTTCTATCGGATTTTTTACAATGAGGCAGATTTATAGATGCCCCGAAAGATGAATTAATATCTAGGAGTTAATTTTGATGAACATGAAAAGTGTATATACTGTTAAAGATAAAATGTTATACATAAAAATGAAAAAAAAATTTCTTCAAACTTTCAGATTCGATCTTTGAATTTTGATATAGCCTCCAATAAAATATAGCCACTACCTTAAAGTTTCTACGTTACTTGATGTTGAGAAAAAAAAAACATGAACTGAGAAGACAATATATAAATTTCATACAAAAATGTAAAATGTGCATTTTAAATAGATAAAATTTTGAAAAGAAAAATAACAGTCATTAATTAAAGTATAATCCGCCAAAATAAATTGATTAATACAAAAGATAACAATGATAAATAAGAGTGAAATATTTTCGATTCAACAAATGGAGAATTTACGAAATGAAAAATTAATGTTGACGGAAGATATATAATGAATATTTAGTTGTTACTATTTTATTAAATAATGAGTATGCTTTTAAAGGTGAATGAAAAATTTTATTATTTTAATCACGTTCAAAGTATAACAAAAACATTTATAAATAACTTTGACATAGATTTTTAATTTGTTTTACTAAATACTAAAATAGAAATTTGATATAATGCTGTATATATTGAAATTTCATTTAAAAAAAAATAGTTAATGAAAGTATAATAATTTTAAAAAATTTAATTGCTTTCAGTTATATATCTTATCCCTGAAGTTACGCAACGATAAGACCAATATTATACTGATAAGAAAGAAAATCTTTCGCTGTAATTTATATCATTTACGTTTATTCAGAAAATCATGACGACCCTTATTAAAAAAAAAGAGATTTGAAATTATAAAAAACTATTTGGAAAAATTAAAAAATATTTTATGTGAATACTATATAGGTATACTTTTTCCATGGGGTTAATCTTTTCAAATCTCTTTTTTTAATAAGGGGAGTGCTGATCGGCAAACAACATATTCCAGTACTTGTACGACTCTACTTTACTACTAGTTTTTTACTCGTGTGCTGAAGAGATATAGAATTACAAATTTGTCGAAAATTTATTTTAATAAAATAAAAATTCTTAAATTGCAACTATCAACACATATAACAGAGATTTATTTTCCATAAGATTTTTATTTCAATGCTTTAAGAAGACAATAAAAAATAATATAAGAAAATTATCATATTTTTTTCAATATTGTTGATTTATTATATTTAAACACATATTTAGATTAAGTATTGTTATACTGAAATGATATATTTTTTACATTGATGAGTACTGTACTGTTAATGTTAAAAGTGTTTTATGAATGAATATATATTACAGTACGTGCAATTTATAGTTCAGAACACCGTTACAGGGATAGAAGTTTATCACACACTAATAAAAATCTGAATGTTACCTGGGACGGTAAAGCGGTATCATCACTTGATCTCGGTCGTACTCCTTTAAGTTAAACGCATGCACATGGTGAACAAACATTTGCGTGTGTGGAGGAAATGATCTGCCTGTGAATTTTTTGACATTAATATCCATGTCCAATCGACGCCTCTTCTTGGGAAGAGTAACATCTGATCTTATTTTTCTCATTTTTGTAAATTTCTGTATCAGAAAAAAAAAATTTCGCTCAACTATAACAAAAAAAGATATTAATTTAATGCTGAAAAGGAATACATAAAAAATTTTTCGCATAATTCGATATCGATGAATGCTTTTTCAGTTTTCATAAGTTTTAAAACAAAAATATAAAGATTATCGAAATTTGTTGGCAACTGATTAATAAATCTATAGACAATGAAAATATAATTGAAAAGCATTTTTATTTAAAAAATCTATAAAAGAGTTCAAATTATAACCGTTAGGGAAAATGAAAATTATTTAAACGTTCGGGAAGTAACAAAGAGAAATAATTAGAAAAGACGGTTGATCTTGCAGGCCATCCCTGTAATTCCCGCTAATCTCATTTCTAAGCGCTCGAAATATCGCTCATTACACTGTTTTAGAGCTCGTCAAGCTCTTAAATAGACATTTTTTATGGTTATGAGCTCTCCGAGCTCAAAATGATAGCTGTTCTGTGCTTTTGAGCTGTTCGAGTTCAAAAGTCCGATAGAAATTTAATAAAGCACTATTTATGTAGGCATTATCGAAATTTAATAAAGCACTATTTAATACAGCACTATCTAAATTCCCATTTGTTAATTTAAAAAGTAAAACATAAAATCGCAATAGCTTCAATCCCACGGGTGCAACAAGGATAGCACCGGATTCTGCATTGAGATAGGCGCGAGAAAAAATAAGGGGATCGGCTGTTCAGAAAACTTTAAATATTTCCATTGCTGGCCTGGGCTAAAAAAAGTTTCAAGGGATAAAAAAAACGAATCGAACAGTCCGAGAAAGATTTATTTAAAACTTCTATGTAGATATACTATACAGCTTATTACATCTCTAAAATCTTCACTGAGAGTATCTTACCTAACGTGTTTTTTACTAGCGTAGTAAAGCTTAAAATCCCGAGAGACAATTTAATCATTATTAGAAACAAATTTTTTTTTTTTACATACCGTTCAATCTTGTAGAATAAAGAACCAAGAAAAATAATAAAATTGATAAATAATTAATAAAATTTCCGAAGTTAAAAACGAATAAAATAAAATATGTACTTTATAAAAAGATTAATTAATACTAGATGGCCAAAAATTAAATTATTATCAAATTTTTTATAATTAATCCCGGTAAATATAGAACAAAAGAAAAAACTCGAAAAAACTTAGGACTCTCTTAATCGATTTTGCTTATTTATTATGCAATGATGAGTCAATTAAAAACGTTTCATTTACTAAGTTAAAAAGTATAGAAATCTAATATATGTAAGTACTTACCAAATTAGCAGCATTCAAAATCTATTAGTCTTTTTGATAATAAAAAAAAAAAACAGTCTAAATAAAATACTAATAAAATAGTTTAATTAACGCTAACACATATAGAATCACTTAGAAATATTAAAGCACAATTCCCGTTCTGAAGAATCCATGAAATTGAAAAATAAATATTAACACAAGCACTACACTTTTTACAGTTTTTTCCACTTCAAACAGAAGGTAATACTATATAAAAAAAATACATTAAAAAAACAAACGGCACTAATAGGTAACTAATAATAAAAAATAATGATATCGATGGATCATAAATTAAATGCTGGAGACTTCAAAAAACAATTAACGAAATAGTGCTACATACACTTGCTTGAGAGTAGACGTGAAATAAAAATCATTCGTAACAGTAGCAGTTGACAGTGACGTCCAGAACGGTTTCAGTAAAAGTGGAGAGAGAATTATCAACCGGGTGTTGTTATATTAGCAAATAATTAACGTGGAAGATGGAATATGTGACACGAGGTATATTAAATATAAGACGATAGTGTTTAACGTGAACTAGCACGTCTGCTCTATAAGGTTTATTGAGAACAACTGACGAGTAAGAAATTATAACTAAAGAATAATATACATAGTATATAGGTAGGATTAAATATAATTATAAACGTGTAAGTATATGTGTAAATAAGTAAGGGATATATATTGGATTATCGTTGTATATTCAATATTTCCCCTCAACGATAATCATCGTTTACTGATTGCCAACATCTCAATCCAATGCTATCGGTTTGTCTTTTAAGCTTTACTGATCCGAGAGGTTTTGTTAATAAATCTGCTTGATTATCTTCACTTGGACAATATTTTATTGATACTTCTTGTTTTGCTTCCAGGTCTCTTCCATAGAAATACTTTATGTCGATGTGTTTGGTGCGATTAGAAAAACCCATTTTCTTGTAGCTATTAATACAGCTCTGGTTATCCTCGAAAATTATTGTAGCTTTGTCCTGTTTTTCATCAAGGAATTTTAATATTTTCTTAATCCATACTGCTTCTCTGCATGCTTCTGATAATGCTATAATTTCAGCTTCAGTTGAGGATCCTGACACACAATCTTGTTTTCTACAAGTCCAGCTCACAGTCCCTCCAAATAATTTGAAGATGTACCCACCATTTGATTTCCTAGATGATCTGCATTCTCCCCAGCTAGCATCAGCATATCCAAAGAACGTAGGCTGTGATGTTTTCGTATCATTCAATCGTAGTTCGTAGTTTGCTGTCCCTTTCAGATATCGGCAAACTCTTTTTAACTCATTCCAGTCTACCATTTTAAGATCCTTAATATGTTGGCTCAATAGGCAAACTGGTGTAGAAATATCTGGAGGAGTATTGATGCAAATATACAATAGACTTCCAATCAGTTTTTGATAATTTGTGTTATCAATTCTTGGTGATGTGACTCTTAGTTTCTCGTATCCGGGGTCCATGGGAAAACTAGAGTTTTTAGCGTCTAATAACTCTGCATCATTTAGTACCTTCATGATGTAATCTGGTTGGCTGATATAATAAGTTCCATTTTCATCTTGTCGAACTTTTATACCCAAATAACGTTTAAGATCACCTAAATCTTTGATACAGAACTTGTTATTTAGTGCTTTCCTCACGTTTTCAATTATTTTTCTTGATTTACTGGCTACAATTATATCATCAACATATACAGCTAAATAAATTTCCATATTTTTATCAATTTTCTTATACAAACATGGGTCTGGAGTGCATTGTTCAAAGCCACATAGCAATAATGTTTCATTTAATGCCTCAAACCATGACCTTGCAGACTGTTTTAATCCGTAGATGCTTTTATTTAACTTACATGCGTAATTTTTCTTTTCTTTATTCATGTAGCCAGGAGGTTGTTTCATGTATATGTCTTTTGTTAAGGCGCCGTTTAGAAATGCTGTCTTCACATCAAAATGCCTAACAACCAATTTTCGTTTGCTAGCAATAGATAGCAAGATTCTAAACGTACTATGTCGCACGACAGGTGCAAATGTTTCATCGAAATCCGTTCCATATATTTGATAAAAACCTTGAGCGACAAGCCTGGCTTTATAGCGATCTGGTCTCCCATCTCCATGCTTCTTTATCTTGAAAACCCATCGGCACCCAATTGGAGTTTTATCAACTGGAACTGGTTGTAAACTCCAGGTTTTATTTTCATTAAGTGACTCTATCTCATCATTCATAGCTTCTCTCCAATGCTCAGCATCTGGTCCGGATAATGCTTCTTGTATGTTCATAGGTTCTCGTGTAGCTGTCAAAATTTCGGCATTTACTGCACACGCTATGATTCCTGGATCATCTTTACCTGCGTTTTTATGATTATTAGCATTAAATCTTGCTAATCTTTCAGCTAATGGCATACTATGTAATTTAGGAGATTTATTATGAGTATTTTGTGCTTCATTGTCAAAATCTCTTATAGTGTGTTATGTCGGACTCAACGTCCGACATTTTTATTTTATAACAAATAGAATTTAATTATTCATAAATAATTTTATGTTCTTACAACTAATTACATACATTTATTTTATTTTTAAAATTTTGTTATCTTCAAATTTATCAATAGCATTTTCAAAAGAAACTTATTTGAAAAATTTAGTTCTAGTTGGGCCTGACCATACTAAGGGATTTGAGCCTGAACAAATACCCTAATAGAATTTTAAACTTTGTCGAGATCCGAAATAGAAGTTTTCGATAACAAAATAAATGTATATATAAACAATAGTTTAAATGAAATAAAAGTAAATAATGATAAAAGAAAAAAATAAAAAGGAATGTTATGATAATTCTAGTATCAACAGAAAAAAATAATATATATATATATATATATATATATATATATATATATATATATATATATATATATATATATATATATATATATATATATATACATATATATATAATTTAAGGAACAAAATTTAATAACTATAATTTAAGTTTAAACAAAAAAAAATAAATAAATGTTTTCTTTTATTTTCGAATAAAATAACGACTTAAATAAAAAGAAAAATTTAGATCTAAAAAAACTAATGATAGTTTGTAATCTATGCATAAATTAATTTTTATCTAACTAATTTAATATAAAAATTTGGTCACAGTAAATAATTTAATGTAAAATAGTACACATGTATGTCTTTGTCTATGCATAAATGCGCTTACGTATACACAAACACATAGATGTATAATAGAGCATAAGAGTAAAGGAGAAGCGATATTGTACTCTGACCCAAGTAGAGGGGACTCATGCAACATTATAGAAAAATCTAAGAGAGAGGGCAAGGGCTCAAGGAAATAGAAAAATAATTGGACATTATTTCTCCCATCTAGTAAAAATAAGTAACGCCCTAAAATTCGACACCTTTACGATTTTTCAACAAAAATATCTCTCGTTGTCCTGACGTCCTAGTGTTAACATCGAAAAAGTTTTTATAAGTTTTAATGAAACCACGCGTCAGATTAAAAAAAAAAATTGTTAGTAAAGTAAATTTCAATTATGTAAAGAAACGGTAACAATGACATTTAAGTAAGTTCTTAATTGAGATTTTTATGTTTGTTTTAATAATTCAAATCTTTGTATGATAATTTTATAATATATTTATTAAATTGAATTCATTTTCTTATATTATAACTTCAACCCCTTCCCATAAAGCTTCAGATCCTTATCTATTAGCCTAACGGCTAGGATAAAAATAATTAAATTTTAGTTGCGTTTTCGACGTAACAAGTGCTTATTTTATCGTAATTATTTTCATCAATGATTGGAAAACTAACCACATCATCGTTTAACATTTCCTTTGGCAACTCTTTAACGGTGGGTTTATCTTCATCAATGCCAAAATTTACGGGCACTCTTTCTGAATCACGTTCATCTTCAACAAACTGCACATTTCTGCTGATCAATATTTTTCCAGTGCTTTTATCCAATAATCTAAATGCTTTAGATTCTGGAGAATATCCGACAAAAATGTAAGGTATGGCCTTTTTATCGAGTTTCTTACGGCATTCCTTGGGTACATAGGCAAATGTTCTGCATCCAAAAGGTCGTAAATGAACTTCATCGGGCTTGGTGCCATAGAACAGTTCATATGGAGTTAAATTTTTAGCTCTTGTTGGTAACCTGTTTTGAACATATCCAGCCATAATTGCCGCTTCACCCCAATATTTGTCCGGTAACTTCGCATCTATGAGCATTGTTCTAATAGCTTCCATTAAGTACCTGTTCTTTCTCTCGGCAACACCATTTTGTTGTGGTGAGTATGGTGCTGTCCATTGTGCTTCAATCCCTTCTTTCCTTAAAAATTCTCCCAAATCATGAGACATATATTCCCCTCCACGATCAGATCTAATAATTTTTGGCTTTTTATTAAATTGGGTTTCAGAATGTTTAATAAAATCTTTAATTACCTGACTCGCCTGGGACTTTGATTTGAGGAGAAAAACCTTTGTATGCCGACTATAATCATCAATTATTGTCATCATGTATCTTCGACCACCTGGTGTCATTGTAGGGATTGGCCCACATAAGTCCGTATGAATTAACTGAAGAGGTGCTGTAGTTTTAGATTACTTAGTCAGATTTCTTCGGAAAGGGCGTCCTTGATAACTTCCCCTGAATGCAACTCTGGCAATAAGTCTTAATATTACAACTCTCCAATTTAATTCCTGATGCTAATCCCTCGTTGGCTAGCTTCTTAATTGCTTCTGGATCACGATGACAAAATCTCTGATGCCATGTATGAATACAGTTCGTAGAATGTCCATTGCTTACAATGAGAGCACGTTGAGCTTGTCTCAACTCATACATCTCGCCATGTACGTCACCAACAGCAAGCTCAGTTTTATCTTTCAATACTAAAAGCTTTCCATTTTCGACCAGAACACTATAACCATCTTTGTCTAACATTCTAACTGATATTAATCCCGTGTCAAAATCTGGGACGTATAGGACATTCTCTAATTTTAGAATTTTTATTTCACCATTCTTATTAATACATTTTATTTCACCTGAGCCTATTCCATACACCTTGCTATACTGTTTATTTGCAACTCGTACCTGTGACACATACTTAGTATTAAGTGACTTATAAAACTTAATATCATTAGTCATATGCTTCGTTGCTGCTGAATCGAAAAGCCATACATGATTATCTTTCTTTTGTCCTACACAATATGCTGAATCCTGATAATCTACTGTCATTTTAGTTGATACTTTATTTGCAGTGTTGTTACCTCGATGTGATTTCGAATTTTTGTATTTATAACACTGAGCGATTTTATGGCCCTTCTTATGACAATAAAGACAAACTATTTGCTTCTTTTCTATTCTTTCTCTATTTACTTTTAAAGCAGCTTCGGATGACTTATTTAATTGGCCTTGACTTTGACGTCTTTGAAATTCGGCAATAAGTTTGCCTTTGACTAGATTAAGGGTGAGTTCATTACTTGGCCTTGCTTCTAGTCCTGAAATTAATCCATCATACGTATGAGGTACACTACACAACATCATGGCTAGCCGTAATTTTTCAGGTAATTCCAATCCCAGTGAAACTATCTTGGCCATTGTATCCTGCATCTTAGCCAAATGCGCCATGTCACCATGTTCACTTAACTTTATTGAGCACAATTGTTTTAACAAAAGAACAACATTAGTGAGGGTTTCTTTCTCATGATAAGCTTGAAGCGCCTGCCAAGCGTCACTGGCTGAGTTAGCATCCCTTATCAGGTTCACTTGACTAGCATCTACTAATAAGTTAATCGTGGCCCACGCTTTCGAATTTAATCTGTCCCAATGTTCTTGGTGTTGTTGATCCGTTGGCCTTGACGTACAGATAGCTTCATATATGCCATCTCGAACCAGTAATGACTTCACTTGAAATTTCCACAACTGATAATTTTCGTTATTGAGCTTCGCGATGCCAAAATTTGCGTTACCTTCCGCCATTATGAGGTGTACGAATAGTAACGTCTGTTCATCAATAAAAAAAATTTTACCAATAAAATTCAAACTTTTACTACAAAATTATTATCTCTAATTCCTCTGATACTTCACATATCTGGGCCCATAACCTGTTGTTATATTAGCAAATAATTAACGTGGAAGATGGAATATGTGACACGAGGTATATTAAATATAAGACGATAGTGTTTAACGTGAACTAGCACGTCTGCTCTATAAGGTTTATTGAGAACAACTGACGAGTAAGAAATTATAACTAAAGAATAATGTACATAGTATATAGGTAGGATTAAATATAATTATAAACGTGTAAGTATATATGTAAATAAGTAAGGGATATATATTGGATTATCGTTGTATATTCAATACCGGGTACCGAAGTAAAGCAAAGCTCCTTGTAACAGTTTTACCTGCTCAGGTTAGCCCCTAACCAATTTTATGAATAACTAAACAAAACTAACAACAATAAAAATTATCAGGGCGCCACCAGGATTATTAATCACGGTTCCTGGAACCGGTCCAGAGCTGAGAAAACTTATCTTAGGGTAGAGAGAGTGGAGAAAGGTGCTGTTGAATAATAAAAATCTAATTAACAAAATTGATCAATATTTATTAACAATAAAAAGGAAAAAAAACTTAACAGAGTTGGCTTAAAATTAGTTAACAAATTTCACTCACTCGCACACTTATAATCTAACGAAGCGGAGAATAACTGCGAACTAAACGATATTTACAAACGAACCTCCCAACGACGATACGATGACTAGACGGGCTTTTTTGAACGAACGGTCTCCGACACCTGCGTAAAACTAAATGGGCTTTTCTTAACGAACGGTCTCCCACACCTGCGTAAAACTAATGGGCTTTTTTGAACGAACGGTCTCCCACACCTGACCTAAAACTAAGCTTAAAATTACAAGTCCACCGGACTACCAAAACGAACTCACTTTACACACTTATAACTTAAAATTAAGTCCACAGGACTACCGCACTTAACACTATTAACACTCTCTATCACGCATAACCCATACAATTCTTCACACACATGACCCACACTTCGCTTAATTGAATTTTACAATTTTAATTTGAAGCTATTGATTTTAATTTAATTACAATATTATTAGTTTACATTATTCAATCATTAGTAATTAATAAAACGACAATTTTCAATTAACAATCAATTTCCAAATAGCTATTACAATTCTCACATTCCAATTGTTAATCTTCTTTGGGTTAAAATATTGAACAGCTTAAAATTCCTAAGTCATTATTTCGAACGAGAGGCTCAATACCTTGAATTAACTTTTGTTAAATAAATTAATCACAATATAAATTTTTATAATCAAGTTCAAAATTATTAACACAAGTTCAATTAACTAATTCTAACTAAGTTTTTACTGTGACAATTTTGACTCAATAACTGATTCCTTAGACTTAATGTCTACGCCGATAATTATCAAATTCAGTAATTTTAATTTAACTACTTCACGGACTTAATCCTCAAAATTACTAAATTTCCACGTGACAATATAAATTAATTTTACAATATAAAATATTCTCGTTAAATAATTCTGAATAAAATATTCTTAATAATTAATTCTTAATAAAATATTATTAATAATTTTCTACTAGTTTTACCAATTATAAAAAATTCGACACAAGTCGAAATAGTCAATTTTATTTGCTAGAACATTCGCTAGTCAAGTCTTGCTTGACCTTGGGTATTGGAATTTATGCGACACAAAACTGACGCTTGACGAAAATTCCACGAATAAAAATTTATCTATTTTTCTCAATGACAAAAGTTAATCAATTTTACTCAGTTAATTATCGAAAAATTAATTTAATGAAATTTCTTAGATGTTAGTTAATTGATTGAAAACTTTTAGATATTAAAATTTTCCCCCGCAAGGTCGATCGAGCGATCCCCGGGTATAAACCCCCATGAAAATCACTAAATCCAAAAAACTAGCAAATGTTCTACGATTTATTTATTGAATTAAATTTTCGTCGATTAACGATCCAATTGATAAATAATTAGGAGAAGTAACTGGGCATTTGATAAACCGCGGTCCACTTCCTTCCCACAGAGCAATAATTGACACCTTGACGAACAAAACGATGATCTAACTCACTCGTTGAGGATGAAGTCCTAGTTGTAGTTGGCTTCCTTCGTCTCGTCACTACTCCGGGGATCGGTCCATCTTAATTTTCGTGGCACTCAGTCTGGCGGTCACACTACTTCTCCCTTTTCCACTGCACGGCTCACCTATTTTAACCCAAACTCACTCCCTCCTATTCTCCCTTTAGGCCCGAAGATCGAGACGCGCCATTGCTATGTCGAATAATTATCGATATCCGGTGACTTATCGATTAAGGGTAATTTTACCCTGTTACATCCTATTGGTACACAAAAAGAAATTCGGCTAGCGAAGGCGTGACAGTTTATTCAGATAAAAGGAATATTTTTCGAGTGTTTTGTTTTCATAAAATCTACAAGAGTGAAAAATAATAAAGTGAGTTTAGTAAAAAATGAACAATAGAAATTATTTTTACAAAGAAATAATATTTGTGTAAAGACAATTTTTTTAAAAACCAATAAAGTAAGAGCCCCAGTACTCGCTCATGTACGAGTACCCGCTCACTCCATGTATTTGTATATCTATATTCACCAATATAGATATACAAATACATGGAGTGCGCGGGTACTGGGGCTCTTACCTTATATTAAACAATACTAATCTACTAAGTTTCAACGTCAACACAGTTACTTATAAAAATTATTATTGAAAAATACTCGGTAAGTTTTTTTTTTTATTTTTTAATAACTATGATTATTATCAATAATATTTTTACCATAATTATTATTATTATCACTGTTCTTGAATGCAATAGTCGGATGTAAAGCATATAAAAAATCGTAATAATAAATGGTTGCAATATTATGCAAAAATTCAGTAAAGAAAATCGATATTATTGAATCGATATTGTTGAATTGTAAAAAAGTTCGGTGGTGGGGGTTGGAAAACGGCAGACGCGAAGAGCGAAGACAGAGCGATCATTGCGTAGCGATCATCAGTCCGTCGAGAGAAGCGACAGTCTTCGGTTTTTGTCACGTATTCGCTTATACATAGCTGTGTGGAAATAAAAGAAAAGTTTATTTATTTAATTTGTTTCAAGATATACAAGTAAGTACATAAACAACGTAAACAAAGTGAATAAATTTTATGAAGAATATTAATTGAAATAATTATAGGAATATATTAAAGAATTCATCAAAATTTTCATAAGTTAACGAGAATAAAATAAAAATTTTTTATTTTCTGAAAATTAATAAATGCTGACCATAGATTTTGTAATTTGAATTGACAATATTTTTTTTTAATTGATTTTTTAAATTTGATATTTTTTATTAATTAAAATTTCTCGCGAGATTGTAATTTCAGACATTTTAATAATGATAAAACTGATTAAAATAATTTTTGTTAACATTAAATTTCCTATAGTAAGAGTTAAAAATTTTTCAGTGTTGCATGGCAAGAAATACTATTTTTGTTTTTTGAAATACTTCACTTCACCATATTCGTGTCGTTGAAAAGTCCTTGATAAACTATTCTTTCTTTAACCTCGTGCAGACTTGACATCGTAAATATATAAATATATGTAAGTGTCTGTGAGTGGGGGAAGGGGATGTTCAGTACTTATAAGCCGGATTGTAATAAAAAAAAAAAGACAAAAATTTATGATAACATTTTTTTTTAATTTCGTTAAAAACCGTCTACAAATAGTCTGGAAGTTATAAAAACAAAAAAAAATATTTCTGAATGTTTTCGATATTTTTAAACGTATCAGCAGATTTGTACACACATACATACGCACAAATCCGGTGAAGTACTCGGGAAAATGATCGAAATAGCTTCTTATGACTTTTAAATGTGGAGATCTGACGAAAATCCAAAGCTTACTTACCTTTAATCTGACCTATATATAAACATTAATGTTGACAACATATTTATAAATATTTCAGATATTTTGAAAATTACGCAAATCTTCAAAGTTGGGAAAGAATATCCAGCTGATCAGATTCTGTTCCATAAAGATTTGGATGTTTATGAACAGCAGTCAAATCATGAGCTCGTCTCATATGACACAACAACCGTGGCTGCTATTCAAAAAAGGAGAAAGAAAAAAATTGTGAACCCGAGCTCTGAATTGTATGAAGTAATTTACCATTGCGTGAAGGGCAAAAAAAAACATTTGCCTTGGAAAGATAATGGGTGAGTTAAACTATTGAAAATCAAAATACTTGAATACTAACTGAAATAATCATTTATTAGTTATTTAAAAAATGAAATTTTTTTCAATTTTTAAATATGAAAATATTAAATTTTAACGATTATTTCAAAATTTTAAAATTAAATATTTCTCTTCAATTTCATGTTATCGTTTGGAGTTCGAACAATTTCTGCAACTACATTTAATAATAATAACTCTTGAGATTAAATGAATACATATGTATTGTTACATCAAATTACAGCAAAAAAAATATAAGTAATATATTTTCTTTATTGCAGAGAATATTGTCCATTCAAATTAACAATTAGAATGAACCGCGAGAGAAATAAGTTCGTCGTTAAGGAGTGGAATGATGAACACAACCATCGTCCTTTACAGGTACAGTACAATTAACTTCAAAAAAATATGTACATCTTTATTTATACTTTTCTTAAAATGCAAATCATAATTCAGTCAAAACACACACACACACACACGCGCGCGCGTGCGCGTATGGATATAATATAATATACGTGCGAAAATAGATATGAGAAAGATCACGTCAAGTGGACCCCCTATTTTTCATTTCATCATGAAAATTACGTTTATGACTTGATTTCTTAAGTACTCACTGGAAAAAATTAATCTTCTTGTTGTAAAATTAAAATTAAAAAAAATCGTTAAAGGGATAAATAATTTGTAGTGAGTACTTAATAAAAAATTACACAGAACTAATTTTCATAATCAAGTTAAAAATGAGAAGTCCATTGGATGTCATCTTGCTCAAACAAGGATAATACGATATTTTCTCAAACGTATACTTATTCACACCCATATATTTCACAAAAGGTTCTGCAAAACTTACATATACATGAAAACACCGACACAGCTTTGATCAAGAGAAAGAATCACACGGAAAGAAAATTATACTAAAAATTACAATATGAGTATCGTAATTCAGGACCTGTCTTTTAATATCTTAACTTTTACAAGTTTACATTTTATAACTTACTATATCTATATATATATATATAAGAGATTCTCACGTATGTAGTCACTCATCACGATATCTCTGGAACCATGAGACCTAGAGACTTCAAATTTGGTATGCATATTCCTTTCCCCGAGTCTAGGTCAGCTAAGGACGGATTTTTCGAAATTCCACCCACAAGGGGGGTTGCGGGGGTGTTAACCTAAAAAAATTAAATTTTTCAAATATTGCTCCTACGGTCTTGAAATTTGGTATGCATATTCCTTTCCCGAAGTCCAGGTCAGCTAAGAATGGATTTTTCGAAATTCCACCCAGAAGGAGGGTTGCGGGGGTGTTAACCTAAAGAAATTAAATACACTGACATAACACGAGATCTCTGAAACTATAAGACCTAGAGACTTGAAATTTGGTATACATATTCTTTTCCCCGAGTCCAAGTCAGCTAAGAACGGATTTTTCGAAATTCGACCCACAAGCGGGGTTGCGGGGGTGTTAACCTAAAAATATTAAATTTTTCAAATATTACTCCTATGGTCTTGAAATTTGGAATGCATATTTGTTTCCTACAGTAGAGGTCAGCTAAGAACGGATTTTTCGAAATTCGACCCACAAGAGAGGTTGCGGGGGTATTTATGGAAGTGATCAGTTACGTCATCTTGGAGTTATTTTGAAAAAACAACTTTTGAAAATTTTTCTTTTCTTAGTTTTTTTAAATTTCTCAAATTCTACCGATCCAAATCGATCCAAATTTTTAGGAAATCTTATTTTGTTGAAGCTCTTTCGAATGCCACCTACTATAATCGGATCGGTAAATCCGTTCGGAAGTGATGAAAGGTTTACATACTTGCGAACACACATGTTGAATTTTTTAATTGCAATAACTTTTGAATGGATGAACCGATTTATACGTTTTTAAAGGCAATCGACGCGATGGGTGGTAACATTAAAAATTTTTAATTTCCAAGCTATAGCTTCTATAGACTCCAAATTCTCATTTCAAATTTTTTTCTTCGTGTCAATTACACTAGTCACAAAAATTAAGGGATATAAAAAAAATTCCAAATTTTTTGGTGATTTTCAGCGAGCTGTAACTCCGAGGAAAATGATCGCACAGAAAAAAAAAAAAAATTTGTAGCTCCAAGTGTCTAGTTTTTAGATATGACCATGAAAATTTTTGTCATCGTCAGGTCTGAAGAAATCCTAAGAAAACTACTGAAAAAAATTTTTCGAAATTTTTTTCGTCTTAAAAAGGTCTACGGGCTTCAAAAAATTTTTCGATTGTTTCGTTTAAAAGCTCTTTTAGTAAATTTAATACCCTTTAATTTGACGTAATCAAAAAGCCTGTACGATAATTTGCCGCGGAGTTATCGTCAATCAAAGCAAAAAAGTTTTTTTGACTTTGGAAATCAATAACTCTGGAAATAATGACCGTATAGGAAATCGAAGGAGGGTTTTGAAAACTACACAATATTCTCTATAAGAAAACGTAAACCGCTTTTGAAGAAAAAATTTTTTTGAATTGAAAACTCGGACTGAAAAAACAACAAAAATTCGCATAATTAAGGATATTTGGATAACTTGGTATAACTTTGGATAAAATGGATGAACGAAGGATATCGTTGGTAATTTTTAACTTCAAAGTGTCCCCTAAAATCCCTAAGAAATTCAAAGCGCTGCGATTTTTTGTTCATAGTGCCCAGAAGCTTCAAATTCTGTGTTTTCGCAAAAATCACCATTATGAGCAATTTTGTGATTTTTATTCATTTTTCCATTGAAAAAAATTTTTTTTTTCAAAATTCTTTATTTTTTCGATCAAAGAGATTGATTTTTCAAGAAATTTGAAAAAAAAAAAAAATTTGTTTTTTTGCATGTTTGGAACATGCTTGGGCGTCGATTGCGGCGAGACTATCCGCAACTGCACAATCATCATCAGTTGACTCAAGCGTTGTTACGTTGTTGGCAAGGAATTTCGCAACGTGATATTCGACGATGCATCAACATGCAAGAGCGTTTACGAGCTGTGATTCGGAACAGAGGTGGCAATACACGGTACTGAGCAGTTACTGCCGTGCGTACAGAGGTCATTCGGCAGCTGCAAACAGAAAACACGCAGACAAAGACACACACACACACACACACACGCGCGTGTGTGTGAGAAGCGTAAATCCGACCGAGCAACCTCCACGTGGTACGCTTTGGGTAACGCTAATGCCGGCGGTAAAACAACAGTCGAAAAAAATTGAGAAAATTTCGAAAAAAATTTTCGAAAAAAATTGAAATTTTTTTTTTTCAAATTTCTTGAAAAATCAATCTCTTTGATCGAAAAAATAAAGAATTTTGAATAAAAAAATTTTTTTCAATGGAAAAATGAATAAAAATCACAAAATTGCTCATAATGGTGATTTTTGCGAAAACACAGAATTTGAAGCTTCTGGGCACTATGAACAAAAAATCGCAGTGCTTTGAATTTCTTAGGGATTTTAGGGGACACTTTGAAGTTAAAAAATTACCAACGATATCCTTCGTTCATCCATTTTATCCAAAGTTATACCAAGTTATCCAAATATCCTTAATTATGCGAATTTTTGTCTTTTTTTCAGTCCGAGTTTTCAATTCAAAAAAAATTTTCTCTTCAAAAGCGGTTTACGTTCTCTTATAGAGAATATTGTGTCGTTTTCAAAACCCTCCTTCGATTTCCTATACGGTCATTATTTCCAGAGTTATTGATTTCCAAAGTCAAAAAAACTTTTTGCTTTGATTGACGATAACTCCGCGGCAAATTATCGTACAGGCTTTTTGATTACGTCAAATTAAAGGGTATTAAATTTACTAAAAGAGCTTTTAAACGAAACAATCGAAAAAATTTTTTTGAAGCCCGTAGACCTTTTTTATGACGAAAAAAAATTTCGAAAAATTTTTTTTCAGTAGTTTTCTTAGGATTTCTCCAGACCTGACGATGACAAAAAATTTTCATGGTCATATCTAAAAACTAGACACTTGGAGCTACAATTTGCTTTTTTTTTTTTTCTGTGCGATCATTTTCCTCGGAGTTACAGCTCGCTGAAAATCACCAAAAAATTTGGAATTTTTTTTATATCCCTTAATTTTTGTGACTAGTGTATTATTAATTTTTTAAAAAAAGCCTCGCAAACATTATAATGATTACACATTGAGAGTTACAATGAATATTAGCTGGAATAATTACATGGATAAAAGGTATATGCTAATTCGATAAAATTTGGAATTTCTGAAAGTCAAAACAATACTCTAATTAAATTTCAAATTTAGATCTAAAAATACAATTCTATAAAATGCCCAGCGAAGCGGGCGGGTAACTGCTAGTATATATATATATATATATATATATATATATATATATATATATATATATATATATATATATATACGAGACAGTATCGTAAAAATTCATATTTATATAGTAAGTTTTGAAGTGTAATCTTGTAGAAATTAAGATATTGAAAGACGTCCTAGATTAAAATACTCATATTGTAATTTTTAGTATAATTTTCTTTCCGTGTAGGAAATATTACCGTCGTGCTACATGTATACCTATAATGTGTACGGCATTCAAATCGAATTATCTCCAATCTTTTCAAAACCTTTCAAACTCCTTCTCTAAATTAATGAAACACACACAACCATAAGACACAATTTAATACACGTTATTTAAAGCTCCTAGAAAAATAAAACAATTATTAAACGGTTTCCAGGAAAGACAGAACAAGGTTTCGTGGGAAGAAAAGCGTTTGGCCAGAATAAGTGGAGAAAAGATAGTAAGAGAAGAAAACAGAAATGAAATGAAAACAGAAAAGACGATGGAGGAAAGTTCTATAGATGGTTATTTAGAAATTTTGAGAAAATATTTGATTAAAAATCCGAAAAATCTTCAAGATAAATTAAACATAATGATAGATTGTGGCAAATAAATCGCGAAATTAGATGGAAAAGAGGATGAAATAAAATTCCCGAGGATTCCTTCCTGTGAAGATGAAGAAAATAAGAAAAATAATGAGAACCATGAAAAAGATGACGACGAAAAACGAGTGAAAAAGAGGAAGCTAGATATAATAACAGCTAGGGAAAAAAACGAAAGGATGGCGAAAAGTATTAAGAGCAAAAAAATTGAACAGAACGGAGAAAAAAAAAGGAAATCCAAGAATAGGAGAAGAGGAAAAGGAACTATCGAACACGGAAATAGTTTATATGCAAAAGGCTAAGAGCGACATGAGCACATTAGAAAATCCGGTAACGGTAGAGGATATCGTACAAGAATTAGTAAAAGAAGAAGTTTGGAAAAAATATGCAGAAGGATACGAAATTAAGTTGAATGATATAAGGAGCATGCATAACTAATTGAAGGAATTTTTAAGAGAGAATGCGATAGTAGCAAGAGATTTGGAAAAAAAAAAGCGGAAGTAGAAGTAGTAGAGTTACTTAATAAGATTATCGGTAATGGCGTATTATGAAAGTGAAAACTATAATATAAACGTAAATGGAACTATGACATAAATAAATAAAAATTTAACCACAAAATTGAATTTTTATTTTATAACGGATATCTTTAATAAATTGAATAATTTATTTTATCTCGAAAAAAAAAATTGCTTTTAACAAATAATTAACTGACATTATTCGACCAATCGCCGATTTAATATTTTTTACAACACAACAGCTACAGCAGCTGGACATAAACGGGTACAAGTAAACGGGTGAATTTGATTTTGTATAAGCAGACCGCTTTAATTATTTAAATAATTTTTTTTGTAATCGAATTCTTGTCAAGATCAAATTAACTTATGATGTCTAAGCAGTCGCTAATTAAATATTTGTGTAACAAACAGAAACAGCAACTAAACGTAAACGAACGCGAGTAAACGGGTGCAAGTAAACGGGTGTATTATTATTTATTGCTGGAGTTTTAATTAATAGAAAATTTTTCTTAATTTTAAAATTGGAATTTCTTTCAGAATCAAGTATATTTATAGTACCTAAGCAATAGCTGATTTTTTTTTAGTACATGAGAGGGAAGAGCGGCTGGACATAAACGGGTGCGAGTAAACGGGTGAATTATTTTTTATTACTGGACAGCTTTGATTAATTGATAAATTTTCTTAATTTTAAAATTAGAATTTCTTCCATGATCGAATATATGTATACAATTTTAGAATTAGCTGATGTTTGTTTTAATACTTGAGAGGTAGAGCGGCTTGACATAAACGGGTGAATTATTGTTTTTTAATTGGTGGGCACTGCTAATTGATTGAATATTTCTCTTCATAGTAGAACTATTTTCGGGATTAAATATCTTTTTTTTATGCGAGCAGTCGACAATTTTTTTTTTTTTTTTTAATATAAACAGGTAAATTGGCTGACATAAACGGGTGCGACTAAACGGGTGAATTTCTTTTTATTGCTGGACAGTTTTGAAGAATGAAAAAATTTTCTTCATTGTAAAATTAAAATTCCTTCCAGGATAAACCATACTTATACTATCTGAGCATCCGCTGATTTTGTTTTAACACATGAAAGTGTAGAGCGGCTGGACATAAACGGGTGCGAGTAAACGGGTGAATTATTTTTTATTACTGGACAGCTTTGATTAATTGATAAATTTTCTTAATTTTAAAATTAGAATTTCTTCCATGATCGAATATATGTATACAATTTTAGAATTAACTGATGTTTGTTTTAATACTTGAGAGGTAGAGCGGCTTGACATAAACTGGTGAATTATTGTTTTTTAATTGGTGGGCACTGCTAATTGATTGAATATTTCTCTTCATAGTAGAACTATTTTCAGGATTGAATATTTTTTTTTATCTGAGCAGTCGACAATTTTTTTTTTTTTTTTTTTAATATAAACAGGTAAATTGGCTGACATAAACGGGTGCGACTAAACGGGTGAATTTCTTTTTATTGCTGGACAGTTTTGAAGAATTAAAAAATTTTATTCATTGTGAAATTGAAATTCCTTCCAGGATAAACCATACTTATACTATCTGAGCATCCACTGATTCTGTTTTAACACATGAAAATGTAGAGCGGCTGGACATGAACGGATGCGAGTAAACGGGCGAATTATTTTTTTTTTAATTGGTGGACTCTGCTATTCGATTGAATATTTCTCTTCATAGTAGAACTATTTTCAGGATTGAATATCTTTTTTCTATCGATGCAGTCAACCATGCTTTTTTTTTTTATTATAAACGGGTAAATTGGCTGACATAAACGGGCGCGACTAAACGGCTGAATTATTTTTTATCGCCGGACAGTTTTGATTAATTGATAAATTTTCTTAATTTTGAAATAGAAATTTCTTCCAGGATCGAATATTCTTATACTATCTACGGATTCGCTGATCTTTTTCTTAATACATGAGAGGGTAGAGGGAATGAACATAAACGGGCGCGAGTAAACGGGCGAATATTTTTGTTTCATTGCTTGACAGCTTGAAGTAACTAAAAAATTTTGAAATTCAAATTCCTCCTAGGATCCAATTTACTGATATTTCCTCAGCATTCATCGATTTTTATTTTCGGAGTGTCACGGCTGGAGATGCTTAAATAGATTTAAACAGATAAGGACCAATTGGTGTGTTTATCTCCTACAAATGATGTTACTTTGTCATCGATTCGTCATTAGACTGATTTCGGAATATCATTATCCTTAGCATTTTATTCCTGTTATTGTTGTATTTCTAATAATACTCTAGTCATATCGCATTATTTGTTATTTCAATTGGCCTTCTGGCGCCCTCTGATGTTTCATTTACTCTCAACTGTTTTATTGTGCGACTGCATCGGTAACTTGATTTCCGGGATATTATTTACCCTTCGAGAAAAAACGCCTTACGTTTCGCTGTCACTCTTTTTTACCAACAGTTTGGCCGTGATATTAGACGTAGCTCATCGGTTACCTCATTTTTCATGGAATGAGGGGAAAATCTGCGGAGTGGGAGAAAAAAACCGAACATTTCCGACGGCGACTTTCTGTCCGGGACAACTTTACATGATATGCCAAGCGATAATATTTAAATTATAGCGCCGTATATGATTGAATTATAAATAATATTCTCCTGATAATCGGAATAGTATTGAATTAATTAAGTGTCAGTCCGCACATAGTGAGTATAGAAATCTTAACTTCATTCTAGTATTGACGTTACACTAATATTATTAAATTAGTTCCTTTCAAGCATTCATTTTATATTTAACAACCTCTAAGAGCTGGAATCCATTCAAGAGTCGTCCGATACCAGCAGGTCATTTTATGAACGTGATTAATGTTCAGATGTGTTCGTTATAAGTCGGTAATGACATACCCTGAATCAATAAAATTTATGAAAAATCCAAAGATTACATGATAAAAAATATGATTTGCATTAGGGGATACTAATTTTCGTTACTTCAGTTATCAAGTGACATGCATGTGCATGTTCCATCGAGATAATCCAATAAACATGCTTAAACTTTATTCTGGAGAAAGTCGTTACAGTATGAAAGTAATTTTATGCATATTCTTTATCTCATCCCATTGTAATTTTTTATAGCGGCAATATCAAAATTTTCATTTATTCCTAATGAAATTAACTGTTTATATTAAGTGAGCAGTGGTTGTTTGACAGGCATAAAAAGTTAACCCAGACATCTTATTAATCTCTGCAGTCTACGGGGTTGACATTCATTGATTGCACGCACCTGAACGTTTTTGGATTGTAAATCAACTTATCGTGACATCGAAACTTGAGAGGTTTTCCGTAAATGCAACGATAGTACTAAAATAAAAAGCAAATGAGACAGTACAGAGCAACGTCAACTCAAAGTATAAAAAACTTAGTAGTTCTTACCGAATTACAATTTTCAGATGGTAAGTAATCATGAAAACTGTTACATTGTACATTATTTTTTTCAGACTGAGAACTTCCAATCGTTGATTCATGAATTCCATTGGGCAAGGACGTTAATTTATTATTAAAATTAGTTGGGCTTGTTAATTTATTTTCTACCGGAGATACAGGGGAAGTATTGTCTCCAATCGTAGAGGATGTACTGGGAGGTTTATCCCACTCAGGCTGGTATCAACTGTCATTTAGTCTCCATTCTTAGTAATAATAAAAAATTATAATTACTTACTCTTGGTGTAGTGTGTATGACAGGCTCGGGAACTTGAAAATTTCTTATGATAGATGAAATTTTTCTTAGTAATGCATCTTTTTCCCCACAAATTCCATGAAAATCATCCATATCAATAGCCCAAACCATAGCACCAGCATATCCTTTAGATTTGATCCAATTTACTTTTATTTCAACACTTTCGGGATCTTCATACCCCACCCATTGTGTACCTTTATGAGCATATGGTACTTTTCCATCATCATCCCATTTTTTCACCCATTTTTCTGAACCTTGAATCATGGAACAAATCTACGGAAAGAAATTAGAAATGTAATCTGACACTTGGGACTCAAATGAAAAATTACCTCATAATATGCTAAAAAACCTCTCGCCCCTGTATATTTCCCAGCAATTCCACCTCCTGCTTCTTTGTTAACATAGGTTCCCAGATCGTAATTAGTGTTACTGACACTCAGGGTATAACTACGACCATAAAAAGGAATACCAACGACCAGTTTGTTCGGAGGACATCCTGAATCAACCCATAGTTGTAAACCATCATTCTACAATATCAATATTTGTCATAAATATATATTAAATGAGATTAACAATTTAAGATCAGCATGGTTTACATACAACATTCAGCTTTTCGTAAGCATATTGATCGTGTCGACGCTTATATAATGGACTATGGACATCTGCAAATCCAACCCAATTTCCTCGTAAATCATACGTCATAGCATGAATTGCATCTAAATAACTGAAATGAATAACAGAGAAATATCAATTAATAACAAATAAACTCTTATATTACAGAAAAAAAAAATTAGGGAAACGGTTGACCCTGAAGGCCATCCTTGCAACTTCCCGCTACATTCGTAATTAAGCGCTCGAAATTGCACTCAATATGTTTATCAGCTCTTCGAACTCAAAAATCTATTTTTCGTTTAGTTTTGAGCTCTCCGACGCCAAATATCCGCTAGCTTGTAAGTTTTGACCCTGGGTCTACAGATTAACTACGACGTGAAATATCCGCTGACGCTCGATCAAGAATTAGTGAAAAGACACTTGTCAGTTTTTCTCAAGTGGAAAATAAATCAATAGTTTGTAACGGGTATTTTTCCGGTTTTTATCCAAAAATAGACTTTATTACTGTTGTGTTAAAGTCAAGGCTTACCTCTATATCTATATCCCCTAGCTCGAATGAAATCTCGCCGGAGTCCAGGATTTTTTTCAGGGATAGCTTATATTACTTATAAATGAAATTTGAGCCTGATTATAATTAGTACTCTATTTATTTAAAACAACAAACAACGAATATCGATACTTAAGTTATAAAATTTACAAACTTTATGTCAAACTTTACTATATCGCACATAACCCGTACACACCGTTTGTTTTTCTGTTTGTCGGTGCCACCTGGTGGCCAAACTCTGTCTACTACCTTTACGCAGTAGTATTCCTATTTTACCGACAGTTGCGCACGGCCCTACCTGCCCTTAATCCCGTCTGGGTGCTTGAAAAGCATCCCTTTCCGGCCCTACTTGCCCCTAGTTCCCTCTGGGTGCTTGGAAAGCAACCCTTCCCGGCCCTACTTGCCCCTAGTTCCCTCTGGGTGCTTGGAAAGCAACCCTTCCTGGCCCTACTTGCCCCTAGTTCCCTCTGGGTGCTTGGAAAGCAACCCTTCCCGGCCCTACTTGCCCCTAGTCCAATCTGGGTCCTTGGAAAGTAACCCTTCCCGTTGGCCAAATTTTCCCCCAATGGACAAGTCAGCACTTACCTGGTTCCTGGTCGGAGACAAGGTACGAGTTCCTTGGGTACTTCCTGGTGAAGGGTCTTCTACCGGAAGATTATAACCACTGGGAAACTTGGTTACTTTTTCCGTCAGTCAAAATCGCTTTTGTCATTTCCTAGACCTTTCTCCAAGAGTGAAAGATCTTGGAAAATTATCGCCATCTATCGCTCGTCATCAAACTTCAGATTTTTCCATTATTTAAATCTGATCAAATATCAAATTCAATAAATTTCAATAAATTTCATACAAAATCAATTCCATACAAATTTCATTTCTGGGACTTAGTACAAACAAGTTAATTCACAATGAAAGTAATTAATTAAATAATTATTCAGATATTTTGAATCTGTTCGAGAATTCAATTAATTCTTTCTTTCAGGTAAAATAAATTTTTGTTCTTTAAAAGAACAAAAATTATCGCCACGCAGTTTCGCTTATATTAGCTCGTCGGTTTTTACTGCAAACGAACGAGCGGCGAAATTCTTCGCCATCTTTCGCCGCGGCGGCGTACTCAAAAAAAATTTGCGCGTATTTCCAAATAATAATAAATCGCAGTCAAAATATTTAAAATTTAAATAAACTTTTCCATTAAACAAAGAAATGTAAATGAACAATTATATATAAAAAAAAACATCTTTAGTATATTAAATACACTCCGGTATTAATAATGACAAGAACGATAATAATAGTAATGATAATAATAATAGTAATAATAGTGATAATAATAATAGTAATAATAACGATAATAACAATAGTAATAATAACGATAATAACAATAGTAATAATAATGATGATACATCAAAAATAAATTCTGCTGCTCTGCCGTCTCGCTCGCACTCACTTTTTACCATCACACCCCTCCTTCCTGGGAAAGAAAAGTGGTGAACTACGTTTGCCACTTTTCTTCTTGTTTATTCTTTTCCATCAACTGCTGGACCGTCTTTCCCAGCGGCTTGATCCATGGGATTGGGGTCTTCGCTGTACGGGTAACGCGGTAGATTTTCATATCCCGGTCGTATGCGGTGAACTGTCGGCGCTTCGTTACATGTTCTTCCCGAACCTCTTCTAGCCGGGTGAGGGTGGCTAGAATCTTCTCCAGGGGTGTCTGGACCTTGGCAGGTGCCGAAAAGAGTTCTCCGGCTTGCCGTTCAAATGCGGTCGGGTACTCTTCTAGTAACGGCGCGTCGTCGTAGGTTAACCACGCTGCGTCGTCGTTAATTGGTACATCCTTCAGTTGGAGACTGTCCTTGGAGATTTCTTCAGGTGTGACTTTCAGCTGGGGACCGCTCTTTGTGAGTGGGCCCGGGTTGGAGGTCCGCTCAGGTGTGACTTCCAGCTGGGGACCGCTCTTTGTGAGTGGGCCCGGGTTGATGATCGTTTCGGCTCCTCTCCATCTTCCAATCCTTCTTTTCTTTTTGACGAAACTTGCGGCTGCTTCAGTGGGGAAGGATGGCTCGTCGGTGAGCGTGTGGGACGCTTCGGCGTCGCTAGGTCCTCTGGTGACGGTTGGATTCGGGCTTTTGTGGGCCTTAGCTGCCAAACGGGGACCACTGGTGGTAGGTGGGCCCGGTCTGGTGGCTTTTCTTATCCCCATAAGATTTTTTTTCGTAACCTCGTTTTTACTATACATATATTTTTTTCTTTTAGATAGCAGACAGAGTTTGAAGGAAAAAAAAACATATAGTGGCGGGTTACTGCCCAGATTCAAGTTCTTTGTACTAAAAAAAAAAATTTCTATAGCCCGGTTTGTTTCACCGGTTTTCAAAGAGTTTCAGGTTCAATTTTCGGGTTACTTTAAGGTAAACTTCCGGTTTTTCTCCGTTTCCGTGCCCCCTGCCCGAGACCCTACTCTTAGTTAAAAAAAAACACTCAGAATATTCCTTCTTAGACATCAAGAAAGGATTATTTGGTCATCATCGTGGCTTTCTTTTGGCCTGGGCCCGGGTTAGGTAGTGCGGTTCGGGAGGTTCGTCCGGTTTTAGATTCTCCGTATCTAGGTTTTTGGATATTAGGTTCTCAGGATCAAGGTTTTCATGGTAAGGTTTCAGGTCTTTCAGGTGCACGATAAACGTTTTCCCTCTCTTGGAGACTTCATAAACCGAGGGCCCTATGATTTTAGTGATTGTATACCCTGTGCTAAACTTCTCCGCTAATTTTGCTGCAAAATTGTCGACCGCGGACGATAAATGGTGTTCTCGCTTACATACAAGATCCCCAACGGCCGGTTGCCAAGAACCTCGCTTTTTATCGTAGTGTTTGGCTTGCTGGCCATATGCTTTGGCTAGATTTACGTTTACGCGTTCGATAGTCTCGTTCAAGGTTTGTACTGCGCGTGGCACGTCGTAGTGTTCGCGGTTTTCTGGTTCTCGCTGTGATTTTACAGATACAGGTGGTTGGATTTCGCGACCGTAGTTCAAATATGCTGGAGAGAACTCGGTGGAGTCATGCTTCGCGGTATTATAAGCAAACATTAATTCGGGTATGAGTTTGTCCCAGTGTCTCTGATTGGCACCCACGAATTGGGCAATCATTGTCCCGATGACGCGATTTGTTCGTTCGACCGGGTTACATTGTGGAGAGTATGGGGGGGGGGGGTTCGTACATGTTTAATATGGAAGTCTTCCAGCAGCGACGTGAATTCTTTACTAATGAATGGGGTTCCATTGTCAGTGATGACTGTCTCTACCCTTCCAAACCGTAACACTATATGTTCCTTAAAGACCCGAGCGATCACCGACGCTTTTTGTTGCCGGAGTGGGTGAACTTCAGTCCATTTGGTGAACTTGTCTTGGAAAACAACGAGGTAAGACATTCCATTCGACGATCGCGGCTTTGGTCCGATTATATCTGCTGAGACGACGGCCCATGGACGAGTGGCTGGAATTGTACCCATCGGCGCAGATGGCGGTTGTTGCGAGGGCTTGTAGGCTTGACACTTTATGCATCGTCGTACATATCCAGTTATTTCCGCTCTCATTCGCGGCCAATAGTAGCTTCGGGATATTCTAGCAATCGTTTTTGCTATGCCGCGGGGCCCGGCCGAAGGGGTGTCATGATTCTCTCTCATAATTTTATCAACGCCTGCCGCAGGAATACATAATTTCCACGTGTCCCCTGGGTCGGTATAGTCTAAGCTATGATACGCGTGTCGATATAATAACCCGTGTTTTATGCAATACTCTGCGTATCTCTGTGGATCATTTTCTACGCCCTTTTTTATACATTCATACCATGCGTCACCAAGCTCTAATGATTCTATCACGAGTTGACTCCTGGAACTATCAGCTTTGTCGTCGTTATTCGGGTGGCTGCGTGATAGCGCGTCTGCCACTTTATTCCATTTTCCTTTTCGGTATACTAGTCTGTAAGAACAGACTCCATCTCGCTACGCGCCCACTCGGGCTTTCCATGGTTCTGAGCCACTTCAGCGACTGGTGATCCGTAATGACTGTGAACGCATACCCTTCGAGGTATGGTCTCATTTTTTGGATCGCCTAGACCACTGCGAGGCATTCTTTCTCGGTCACGGTGTAGTTTTTCTCGGCTTTGTTCAACGATCGGCTCGCGTAAGCAATTACTTTTTCGTCACCGTCCTGTTCCTGTGTCAAGACCGCACCTATTCCCACTTTTTCAATTCCTCGAACGCGGTTTGCTCGGTCACTTCCCATTTCCATTTCTTTCTTTTCTGGAGCAGAGAAGCGAGTGGTTTGGTCCGGTCGGCACAGTTTGGAATGAATCTCCTATACCAGGAGATCATTCCGAGGAACTGGCGCAATTCTTTCAGGTTTCGCGGTGGTGCAATCTCGGTGATTGCCTTAACTTTTTCTGGGTCTGTCCTGATGCCTTGTCCATCGATGACATGGCCCAAATACACAGTGCTACTTTTTAAGAAGTGGCTTTTTTCTCGGTTTATTTTCAGGTTCGCGGCGTGGATGCGTTTCATAACCTCTCTCAGTGTTTTCATGTGCTGTTCCAGCGTTTCGCTAATGATAAGGATATCATCGAGATAAACGACCACGTATGGTTCGAGGTCAGCGCCGATTACTTCATACATCACGCGTTGGAACGTTGCTGGAGCAGAATGTAACCCAAAAGGCATGACACGGAACTGGAAAAGTCCACGACCAGGGATAGTGAACGCAGTGATTGCTTTGCTGTTCGCTTCCAGTGGTATTTGCCAGTAACCGCTCTTCAAGTCAATCGTACTAATTACTTTTGCTTTTCGCAGTTTGTCCAGTGACGCGTTTACATGGGGAATCTGAAACGCATCTTTTTCGGATACGTCGTTTACTTTTCGAAAATCAACACAGAACCGGTATTTTCTATCCTTTTTTCGAACTAACACGACAGGAGAATTTCAGGGGCTGTTAGAGGGTTCTATGATCCCATCCTCCAACATTTTGTCGACTTCGGCATTCATAATTTCTTGCATCTTCGGATTTTTCGGAAAGTAACGAGTTTTGATCGGTTCTGTTCCGGGTTTGATCTTAATCCGGTGTTCCGCGCATGTAATCGGTCCGTGAATATCTTGGTCACGTTGGAGAAGTTCGTCGATCTCCCTTAGTGCCGTTGCTTCGTCGTATTTGGTTTCTAGTTCGTAGCAAGTAAAAGATGGGTGGCATTTTAGAAGTTGGTACCCTAATACGGTGAGATTATCCACTCCTAACAGCATGTCATTCCCGTACGTGGGAATAATGTGAAACGGCAGGGCGAGAATCCGGTTGTCTTCATGGATTTTAACCCACGCAGTGCCCGTAGTGCACACTACATGCTGGCCGAGTGTTGATCTCCTCACTGGTACCGAATTGTATTTTTCGTACAAGTTGTTTTGGCGGATGAAATCCCATACTTTTTGCGATATTACCGACGCCGTGGCCCCGGTGTCCATTAATGCGTGAATTGTCACCTGGCCAACCTCTATTTTTGCAAATGGACGCTTGTCCGTTGGTTTTACGCCTTTAGGTTTGAACTGCTCGGTTGTGGTGTTGATTGGTTGGTTGGTTGGTTGAATGTCGCAGGATTGGAGGCTGCCTGAGCTTGAACCGGTCCTCACTTCGTTTCCCTATCGTGGGCACGGACAATCTCGCGATAATGTATCCATTTTCCCGCATCGCATGCAGAATTTTACCCATCGGTTTGTGCATTCAAGTTTCCGGTGCCCCTTTTGACGGCATCGCCTGCAATTCTCCCGCCAATTGTATTCGAAGAGTCCGAGAGGTGTGTTTGGTTTCGAGGAGGCCGAAGTTTTCGCGGAGGTAGTTTTATTTTCGCGGCACGAAGATGCTTTTTCCTGAACAGTGAGTTGTTCGAGCTCGCCTGCGAGTCGTAGCAATTCTGGGACGCTGGAAAACTCAGTCCGCTTCATGTGTCGTCGGTATTCCGGTCTTAGATTCTGGTAGAGACGAGTGAGACGAGCTGAGGGTGACATTTGTCCATGCCTCCTCATTAGAGTCTGGATCCGGGTGGCGTATTCGGCTGCAGTCTCTATTGGGCCTTGGACCCGATTCCGGATCTGCTCCTCCAACTCCAGTTCGAGACCTGGTGGCAGATAAAACGCTTTCAAGTCCAGTAAGAAGTCTTCCCATGAGTCCCAAACTCTCTTGTTATTACGATACCAGAGGAGAGCCTTTTCGCGGAGCAATATCGGTATGTAAGGAAGCAAGTCGTCCATCTCGTACCCGTAACTTTCAGCCAATTCTTCGAGTCGTTCCAAAAAATCTAGGACATCGCGTTCCCCTTTGAACACGACGCCCCATTTTCTCACCATGTCCCTTCTGTGGAGTTCGACGGAGTCATCCATACACCTCGATTGGTGATGATGGTCAAACCTGGGTATCCCTGGATTTGAGCCGACTGCCCTGGGTAAGTTCACAGGGTCGGTCGCTCGTCCTGATCGCCGTGTCCCATCCTCTCGTCCTGATCGCCGAATCCCATTTCCTCGTTTTGACTGTCCATTGTCTTCGCTCAACCAATGCCTTCGGTTGTCGCCACGGGAGGGTGTGCGGCCATCTCGCTCCTTCTTTCTTCGTTGCTCGGCTTCGTACCTCATTCGGGCCTCTCTTGCGTCGAGTTGGAGCTCGTACGCTCGTTGTTCCTCTCTTTCCTGCAAAAGCCGCACCCGTATTTCATGTCGTAGACGTCCGCGTAGCTCTTGTTCGGCCCGTTCGGCGGTTTCCCGGGCTAACCTTTCTTCTTGGTCCCTTTCCGCCTGATCCCTAGCTTCTCGGATTCGGCGTTCGCGTTCCTCCCGTTCTTCCGCCTCGAGTCGCTCCCGGTCTTCCGCTTCGATCTCGGCCCGCAATTTTCTTTCGTGTTGGTCCCCCCCCCTGACGTTTCGATTGCCTGATTATCATTTGTATCTTCATCTGAGAGTTGCCCGTCGTCGTGGTCGGATTCATCCTCCTCCACTACATCGTCAAGGGTTTCGAGGTTGTCTAGTTCGGCTTCTGATTGATCGAGGTCGATCAAAAGTTGGTCGTATCGACCAGCGCGACCCGCATTCGCCGCTCGTGTCTTATTCAACTCGGTTTTTAATAAAAATCGCAACTCCGCGAATGTCGCCTTCGGCTCGATGGCCACCCGGTATTTCTCTAATTCGCTAATGACCGCGTCCTTTCTTAGCGACCAAAGCCACGTGTGTGTTCCCGGTTTTTTACTCGCCATGATTTGCTAGACCGAAGAAAAAGCAAAGAGGAAAAAGAAAACTACCTTTCCATCAATCGAAAATATCCAAAAATTCCCGTTACCATGAAAACAAGAAAAATCACGGTCCGTGTTCGAGCGCCATCTTTTGTAACGGGTATTTTTCCGGTTTTTACTTAAAAAAAAAAGACTTTATTACTGTTGTGTTACAGTCAAGGCTTACCTCTATATCTATATCTCCTAGCTCGCCGGAGTCCAGGATTTTTTTCAGGGATAGCTTATATTACTTATAAATGAAATTTGAGCCTGATTATAAATAGTACTCTATTTATTTAAGACAACAAACAACGAATATCGAAACTTAAGTTATAAAATTTACAAACTTTATGTCAAACTTTACTATATCGCACATAACCCGTACACACCGTTTGTTTTTCTGTTTGTCCGTGCCACCTGGTGGCCAAACTCTGTCTACTACCTTTACGCAGTATTATTCCTATTTTACCGACAGTTGCGCACGGCCCTACCTGCCCTTAATCCCGTCTGGGTGCTTGAAACGCATCCCTTTCCGGCCCTACTTGCCCCTAATTCCCTCTGGGTGCTTGGAAAGCAACCCTTCCCGGCCCTACTTGCCCCTAGTCCAATCTGGGTCCTTGGAAAGTAACCCTTCCCGTTGGCCAAATTTTCCCCCAATGGACAAGTCAGCACTTACCTGGTTCCTGGTCGGAGACAAGGTACGAGTTCCTTGGGTACTTCCTGGTGAAGGGTCTTCTACCGGAAGATTATAACCACTGGGAAACTTGGTTACTTTTTCCGTCAGTCAAAATCGCTTTTGTCATTTCCTAGACCTTTCTCCAAGAGTGAAAGATCTTGGAAAATTATCGCCATCTATCGCTCGTCATCAAACTTCAGATTTTTCCATTATTTAAATCTGATCAAATATCAAATTCAATAAATTTCAATAAATTTCATACAAAATCAATTCCATACAAATTTCATTTCTGGGACTTAGTACAAACAAGTTAATTCACAATGAAAGTAATTAATTAAATAATTATTCAGATATTTTGAATCTGTTCGAGAATTCAATTAATTCTTTCTTTCAGGTAAAATAAATTTTTGTTCTTTAAAAGAACAAAAATTATCGCCACGCAGTTTCGCTTATATTAGCTCGTCGGTTTTTAAACAGGCTGTGCAACAATGTATGATGGCGCTCTTTACACAGCTTGCAAGTTTGAGTGTTAATAAACTTCTACAAGTTGTGTCTACCTAAGCAGTTGTAACAACCGCTCGTTCTGGACTAACTGAAGTTTTTCAGCATCAGGCTTCGCTGAGAAGTCTGGACAGAAAGCAAGGTAATGATTCTTGCCACAGTACTTGTTTACAAAACCCAAGGAAAAGCCAGCACCTCTTGCAGCCTTTTCTGAAAAGTTAACATCGCTGTCTCAGCATTCACAGACAGAAGACAAATCAACTCCACAATGACGGTGGCAGCCGTCTTCTCAGAACCCACGCCGTTATCTCAAGCCAGGAAGTCATCTCAGATCAAGAGCATCTCAAACTGATACAAGTCATCTCAAAGAGCATCTCAAACTGATACAAGTGGAATTATTTAGTGGTCTTGAAAAAGACCGTTTTGATTAAGACTAAGTGGTAGTCTTGAGATGACTTGTTAGTCACACACTCTTTAAAAAGAGGTTTGAATAGTGAGCCCTGAAAAGAGCTATTTAGATTTTAGCTCTTAAAAGAGCTGTTAGGATAGCAAAAAAACGTAGCTGCCGTTGAAACTGACTCAGTGTGTCTGATATGATCCGAGGTGACTGAATAAAGACCTTGAGTTGAGGATAGACAAGCTTTCCACGCTTGCTATCCGAAACACTGCACTGTAGATGGTAAGCCTTGCTCGCTGACTGTAGATCTTGTAGTTCTTTCTTCTTCTTCTTCGCTCGATGGTTTAAAGTGGACTGTGAGGTAGCTCTCCACGCTGCCTCTTTTAAACTGTCTGGTGATTTGAGAGGGGATTGAATTGTATGAATGTATTGGCTCGCTAGCTCCGATGGACTGAGTGGGGATATCGAAGGTAGCGGGCCAATTACAACTTAGAATACTTTCCCACTATGACTGGCTCTCTCGTCATGGTCCGTGCGTTTGTTAATACCTGATAAAGATCTTAGCTAGGATTGGCTTTCTAGTCATGATCAGTACGATTATTAGACTTAATGAAGACTTTGACTATGGCTAGCTCCTTAGTCATGATTCTTGCGATTGTTAGTACTTCATGAAGATCTTGACCATGACTAGCTCTCTAGTCATGGTCCGCGCGATTGTTGGTACCATGACTAGCTCTCTAGTCATGGTCCGTGCGATTGTTAATGCCGAATGATAGGTTAGATGGTTTTTTCAACACCTAAGGTCATAACAACCAACCTAGCGAATGTTGTAGCGTCTATTTTAAGATCGACAATTTTAGTCGATTCTTTTATTTCGATATTCTTACACGGAATTTATTGAATTAATTTTTATCATAGATAATTGTATTGCGAATTCATTTTTACGACGTGCATTGTTTCATTCATTGATTTAATTAACTGCGAATCATTTATGATAATTAACTTAGCAACTTAAAATTTACATTCTTAGAATTGATTAATAAGATTAAAATAGTTCTGCGGGATTAATTCATGGTGTCGAACTTCAAGTTCATGAAATTATTAGGTAAATTAATTTGCTATATTTAATGAGAGGTATTTATTAATTATCAGCGTTGATAGTAAGTCCAAGAATTTATAGTCAATTTCATGTCGATAAAAATTTATTAAGAATTTATTTGTAATTAGTTTTTTATTATTATATAGTTTATTGCGTGTTAAAGAATGCAATTCTCGTAGCAATTGGCTGCGGGTACAATCTGGTGTTAAATGAGTTTTTTACATTTGTCGTGATCGTCTCGAGATGACCTTGACTGGATTTCTCAAAACTTTAATCGAGCTCTTACGTGACTTGAAAGTTTTGTGGTTTTGAAAAAGACCGTTTAGTGGAGGCCTTGAAAAAGACTGATATTTTTGGTTGCATGTTTGAGTCAGCAAACTACTGAGAAGGGCCTTGAATGGCTGGTGATGACGTACAGTCACTTGCTCTCAAAGGAGATCTAGTTGGTTTGCTCTGAGAAGAACAGTAGTAAATTAGCGCTTAGAAGGGCTGTTTTGTACTTGAACTCTCAAAAGAGCTGTGTTTTAGAGACTGAGATGGTGTAGTCAGATGGAAGGCAGAACAAGCCTTGCGCGCTTGTTGCCGAGCGAGACTGATGCCGGTAAGCCTTGCGCGCTTACTGAAGACTTAACCGATGTTGAGATGACCCGTATAGTGGTCAAGGTGATGTTGAGATGATCCATATAAGCGTTGAGAAATAACAAGCTTTGCGCGCTTGTTACTTAAGGAGACAGTGTGCAAGCCTTGCGCGCTTGCTGAAGGTCGAGGAGAGCTGGTTGTAATGCTGACTTGTCACAAAAACTAATGGCTCAAGCCCAGTTGCGTTGCTCCTTATATACTGTAGTTGCAGCTCAGTGTCTTGAAAGTGGGGGAATTAAACCCCATCCAATGAGATGACTCGATCCGTGGTGGAAGTGGGAGGCGAGTCAGAGCCTACGAGATTGGTCTATCCGAAGTGGAGAGGAAACTATGGCTGGGCTGGCAAGCAAGGCGCTCTCGTCAGGGTCCGCACTTTTCCGAGTACCTAATTTTGGCTTGTTGGCCTTCAGAATAGATGTTTTTTCAACAACATTAGTATTAATAATAGTTTAAAATTTGGCTAAGTTGAGATTTATTTTAAAACATTCCCGGAAATATCCATGGATTTTCTTCAGGGTGTCTAAGTTGGAGGATTCAAGGAGTGATAAAATAACCACTTGAGGGTGCTCATGTGAGAGCCAATCTTTCAGGTACTTGTGTCTGAAGTCAGACAGTGCAGGGCAATCGTAGATGAAATGTTCAGCAGATTCAGAGTCCGGAAGGTGGCAGAATGAGCAAGTATTCGTTGGAGATAGTCTGTGTGTGTAGCCATCGATTGTTATGTGACAGGCGTATTTGCTGGCTAGTCTCAGTTGGAGCAAGATTCTCATGAAATGTAGAGGTTGGACTGTTATACGTTCAGGCGCTATCTGGGTGGTGGAATTGAACTGGCAGGCCGAAGACACCCGGTAACGGTTCAGGTCCAAGCTGCGCATGTAGATTTGAAATTTGGATAAAATGGTGTCTTTCTTTTTCTTCCAGTAGTCAGCCTTAAGTCTATTGAGCATAATGCCTTCCTGGATACGAGCTAATAAGTTCCTTAGTTGTTGAGCCTAATTCAGTTTAGATGAGTTGAAAGATGTAGCATTCAAGGCTACCAGTTTTCGAAGGCAGAGTAGAGGTAGTCTATGCGGAGGCATGCTATTTACTTTAATCACCTAGTTGATGGCTGCCTTAAATATATAGACAGCTATATGGTCGAGGCTGAGCTCGAGTCTGATGGCGTAACCAGGGGTGCACATAGGTAGTGAAAATAGACGCTTGAAAAAGTAAAGTTGTGACGTTTCCAGCTGTTCTATCCAGTCTAAGCTAAGGCAGCTAAGGTGTGCTAGGTATGTGACAGTTGACCGGGCTAGACTATTATGAAGCTTGACTGCACGTAGCCAAGAGTCCTCCGTGAGATTTTTAGTGATGTTTAGCACGGTTCCAATGGCTGTCTTTCCTTTTTTTGTTGCATGGTTTCCCTTGAGTGAAGTGCAGAACTTTATGTCTAGGTATTCGTAGTTCGGGACTACTAATAATTCTTTGCCGTTGAACATGAATTTTCTACGTTTCTTCGAGATTCTACCAGTGGATTTATAGGCTAGTACTTGGGTCTTATCAGTATTTACGGTTAAGCTGTTTGTTCGGTAGTATTCTTTGAGTATCACCAGGCTTTTGCGAAGCTTGACTTCGGTGGATGCCAGTAGGACAATGTCATCAGCATATAACAGTAGCAGCACCTCCTTCGCATCAACAAAGAGTCCCTCGGCGCCCCTTTCTTTAAAAAATTGTATTATGTCGCTGATGTAAAAAAAAAAACACGAGAGGGCTTAAAACTTCACCCTGTAGTACACTTTGAATCATGTTGATAGGCTCTGAAAGACTACCATTGCTTTTCACCCGCATCTTTAGATGCTTGTATAGTTTTATCAACAGGTTCACAGTCTTAGGGCTGAGTCCAAGGCCAATAAGTTTTTTCCAGAGCTTTAGATGCGGTACTGAGTCAAACGTTCGTTTGAAATCTATACAAAGTGCATAAGTAGTAACGTCTTTGAAACGAAGTTACATTTGAAGAAGAGCTAAAAGCGTGAAAACATAGTCTTCATAGCCTCGGCCAGGTTGGAATCCGGCTTATTCTTCGGGGATGATGTTGCAAGAATGAGCCCAAACACGGATTCTTTCATGGATAATCTGGGTGAATATTTTTTCGAGACTGTTTACGAGGGCAATGTCCCGGTAGTTGCTGGGACTCAACGGATGGCCTTTTTTGTGGAGCATGCACATCAAAATATGAGACCATTCTGTGGGCGTTGTGCCAGTGCTTAAAATTTTGTAAAAGATAGTTACTCAATATAGTTTCCAGTTGTTTGGAAGTGCTTTGTAAAACTCATTGCGTATGCCGTCAGTACCAGGCAATTAACCCATTTTCGACTTAGCTAGGTTGAGGTTTAGTTCCTCGAGTGTGATGTCCTTGTCAAGCAGAGGGTCCGAAGGGCCTTGATATAAGTAGCCAGGGGCTGGATTATGAGCGTATATGTCGCGATAGAAAGATTCCCATTGTCCGAGGGTTATTTGAGGTGGCTTCAAAACAGTTTTACGGACAGAATTCACCACAGACCAGAACTTAGTTGCGTTGCGAACATCCTTAAATTTCTTGCGTATCTGTAGATCAAAATCAGAGCGATGATCCTTTGTAACAGGGTAAAATTACCCTAAATCGATAAGTCACCGGATATCGATAACTATTCGACATAGCACTGGCGCGTCTTGATCTTCGGGCCTAAAGGGAGAATAGGAGGGGGTAGTTTTGGGTTAAAATAGATGAGCCGTGCAATAAGAGAGTTAGATCATCATTTTATTCGTTAAGGTATTGTAACAGTTTTACCTGTTCAGGTTAGCCCCTAATCAATTTTATAAATAACTAAACAAAACTAACAACAATAAAAATTATCAGGGCGCCACCAGGATTATTTATCACGGTTCCTGGAACCGGTCCAGAGCTGAGAAAACTTATCTTAGGGTAGAGAGAGTGGAGGAAGGTGCTGTTGAATAATAAAAATTTAATTAACAAAATTGATCAATATTTATTAACAATTAGAATTTAACAAACTTAACAAATTTAAGCGCTCACTCACACACTTATAATCTAACTTATTAACTAACGAAGCGGAGAATAACTGCGAAATAAACGATATTTACAAACGAACCTCCCAACGACGATACGATGACTAGACGGGCTTTTTTGAACGAACGGTCTCCCACACCTGCGTAAAACTAATGGGCTTTTTCTAACGAACGGTCTCCCACACCTGACCTAAAACTAAGCTTAAAATTACAAGTCCACCGGACTACCAAAACGAACTGACTTTACACACTTATAACTTAAAATTAAGTCCACAGGACTACCGCACTCAACACTATTAACACTCTCTATCACGCATAACCCATACAATTCTTCACACACATGACCCACACTTTGCTTAATTAATTTTTATAATCTTAAAAAAAATGATTTTAATTTAATTACAAATTATTTGAATTATTCAATCATTGGCTATTGGTAAAACGAAAATTCCAATTTAACAATTAATTTCCAAATAGCTTTGAACTAATCTCTATAGAACCAGAGGCTTAATGCCTTGAATTAACTTAGTCACAATATCAACCTTTACAATCACTTCAAATTATTAACAAAAGTTGAATTCACTAATTCTGATTAAATTTTTACTGTGACGATTTTTTAACTCGATTAACTGATTACTTGGACTTAATATCCACGCCGACAATTATCAAGTGTCATTAAGTTTAATTTAATTCCTTCACGGACCTAATCCCCAAAATTTACTTAATTCACACGTGTCAAAAAATAATTTTATAATATAATAATTTCGATAAAAATTCCTAATATAACCTTCTTAATAAATTTTTCGATCGGTATTGTTTTTCAATAATAAATTCTTACTATAATGTTCTTAACAATTAAAACGTAATAATTTTCCGATCTATCTTATTTTCAATAATAAATTCTAAATATAACAATCTTAATAATTTTCTACTCTATAATATTCTCAATTAATAATTTTCTTAATATAAAACATTCTTAGTAATTAATTCTTAATATAAAATATTATCAACAATTTTCTGATCGTTTTATCAATTATAAAAATTCGACACGAGTCGAAATAGTCAAATTTTATTTGCTAGAACATTCGCCAGTCGAGGCTTGCTTGACCTTGGGTATTGGAATTTATGCGACACAAAAACTGACGCTTGACGAAAATTCCACGAATAAAAATTTGTCTATTTTTCTCAATGACAAAAGTTAATCAATTTTACTCAGTTAATTATTGAAAAATTAATTTAATGAATATTCTTAGATGTTAGTTAATTGATTGAAAACTTTGAGATATTAAAAATTTCCCCGCAAGGTCGATCGAGCGATCCCCGGGTATAAACCCCCATGAAAATCACTCAATCCAAAAACTAGCAAATGTTCTACGATTTATTTATTGAATTAAAAAAAGGAAAAGAAGAGGAATGATAGACCGAGTACAAACCGCGGTCTATCTTTCACCCACGGAATGAATAATGTACCTGGGTAATTATTTTACTCCGTTCACGATGTCTGTCTACCGTGGTGAGTCCTCCAGGTACCGGTTGTTAGATTCTTTTTTTTCACTCCGGGGAATTGTCCTCACTCTAAATTCAGTTTTTCCTGTAACAGAACCAATGTTAGAAATTTTGTCTAAAAGATTGGAAAGACAATCTTAAAAAAATCATCGCAGCGTTCCATAAATTCACGTGCGAAAAAATAATTACCTGCTGCTCCGTTGAGTAGTGACCGGTGCGGTTGACTATCAAACCTCTTCTAATTTTGTCACTCTCCGATTCCCGAACACTTACCCATTCCACCCCCCTCTTAATTACTACATGGAAGACCCCGAAGATCGGGGCGCGCCAGTGCTGAGTCGACTAATTATCGATCTCTGGCGACTTATCGATTTAGGGTAATTTACCCTGTTACAGTATCAATTACACGACTCTACAAAAAAATTTTTCGTTCTTTGTCCTAAACTTTATACACTGATAGAAAAACAATCTTGATTCAAGAAACTTTTTTTCTTCAAAATTTGAACTCTTGAAACTAGATATAGATATATTTCTTTCAAGAATTTTTGTCTCTTGGTTCAAGATAGACGATAACATTGATTCAAGATGTTACCGACTTGTGTTAAGAATGGGTTTTCTTTGAGTCATTAATTTACTTATTTCCAAGAAATAATTTTTTTTTGGTATAACAATTAAAGCCTATTTATTTTTTGAAATATACTTTGATGAATTATTTTAAGTTTTTTTAAAGGATAATGTTATTTTGGTTGAAAAATTAAATGTATCGATAGAAGATAATATAGCTCTTAAGCCAAGAAAATCTAAATCAAGACAAGAAATTCTTAAAGCAAAATAATTATTTGTCTTCCAAAATAAATTCTTAGATCAAGAAAATATTTCTTGAGTCAACATAAATTTTCTATCAGTGTACTATTATTTTCCAGTTAGTTATGCACAAAATCGAAAAGAAAATATCTTTTTTCGGTATAAAGTTTGCTTTTGTGATAGTTATAATAATAATACACATTTTTCAATTTTTTCATAAATTTTAATTGATTTTAATATTTTTAAAAAGACCGCGGGGTGAGAGTGGGGTATTAACGTTTACACTGTGCCGCTAGATGGCACCCGAGTGATAAACAACCATCAGGTGTTATTTACAAGCCCAGAATAACTTAAAATGTCGTCACGAAAGTGCAAATACGATGCTGATGCATTTTGTTTTATATGTGGTCAATTTATTAAAGTTCGAGACGTGAAATATGAACTAAAGACATCTCACGTTCTCTGTGAAGCCTATGAAGCATATTTTGACTGTCCTGTACGGAATCAAGATAAGCCATGGTTTCCACATGTTGCTTGTAGTTATTGTAAAAGGTGTTTAGAAGGTAAGCAATTTTTATTTAATTAAGCGATGAATCCAAAATAATAGACATATTACTTTTTATTTTTATATTTTTAGGTTGGTATCGAGGTGAGAAAAGGTCTATGAAATTTGCAATACCAAGGATTTGGCGAGAACCAAAAGACCATATTACTGACTGCTACTTTTGTATGGTGAATCCGAGTAAAAGACGTAGAGGTAAAAATGCAAAACCTATTGAATATCCTGACCTCGAATCTTCTTCTGCTCCAATTGCTCACGACCTGACACGACCAGTACCTGAGCCACCAAAAAAATTATCGCAGAAAAGTAGCTCATCTTTTAGTTCTTATAAAAGTAATTCCAATAAGGAGTTTTTGCCTACACCTGAACAACCAAAACACTATCTCATTACTTCAGAAGATTTTAACGATCTAATTAGAGATTTAAATTTGCCAAAAAATAAAGCAGAGCTTCTAGGCTCTCGGTTAAAACAGTGGAATTTGCTTGATGATGTTAAGATCACGGATCAGCGGACTAGGCATGAAATGTTTGCAACGTTTTTCACGAAGGAAGATGGACTTTGTTTTTGTAATGACATTAAAGGTATGTTTGAAGCAATTGGCATACCCTGTGTCCCTAGCGAATGGCGTTTATTCATTGACAGCGCTACAAAAAGTTTAAAAGCAGTTCTATTGCACAACGGAAATAAATTTCCGTCTCTTCCAATTGCTCACTCAGTACATCTTAAAGAAAATTATGAAAGTATCAAAATTTTGCTTGAATCTGTAAAGTATTGTGAGTATAACTGGGAGCTGATTGGAGATTTTAAAATGGTGGGATTTTTAATGGGACTACAGGGTGGATATACAAAGGATCCGTGTTATTTGTGCTTGTGGGATAGCAGAGCGGATTCTAAACACTATATTCAACGGTCATGGCCTGTAAGAACAGAATTGTGTGTCGGAAAACAGAACGGCTCAAATTTGAGCCGATTGTTGTAGCGAAAAAGGTGTTAATGCCGCCTTTGCACATTAAGTTAGGGTTGATGAAACAATTTGTTAAAAAACTGGATGAAACTTCAGAAGCTTTTGGAAACGTAAAAAAATTCTTTCCGAAGTTATCGGAAGCAAAGGTTAAAGCTGGGGTTTTTGTTGGTCTGCAAATAAGACAGATTTCCACCGATGAAAAATTTCCATCGTTGCTGAATCGTACTCAAAAAGCAAGTTGGAACAGTTTCAAAGCAGTAGTTTCTGAATTTTTAGGAAATAATAAAGCTGAAAACTACGAAAAGTTGGTTGAGGATATGCTTACAAATTTTAAGGCCATGGGCTGCAGGATGTCATTAAAAGTACATATGCTGCATGCTCATTTGGATAAATTTAAAAACAATATGGGAGCCTATTCCGAAGAGAAAGGAGAACGTTTCCACCAGGACATCGTGAATTTTGAACAACGCTATCAAGGCCAATACAATGAAAACATGATGGGCGACTATATTTGGGGTTTATTGAGAGAAAGTAGCTATGAACATAAAAGAAAAAGTAAAAGTGTGCACTTTTAAGTTATTTTCCACTTTTCTGTAAGCTAATTTGATAGTAAAACTTAATAAAAATAATAAACATTTTTATTTCAATAGTTTTATTTTCAATCAAAAATTAAAATCCGAGATTTTTAAAAATTTCGTTCAATCAGTCTTCTAAGCATAAAAGCAAAGTTTTTCATGCCATATATTTTTTTTCCGTCTTATTACGACCTAAACTACCAAAATTTAATGCTTTGCAATCAAAGTCAAATTTCATGTTGACCCGTGTTATTACTCTGTGGGAAAGAAGTGGACCGCGGTTTACCTAATACCCAGTTACTTCTTCTAATTAATTATTAATTGGATCGTTTAATCGACGATTATTTCATTAATCAGAGTTAAACATTTGCTAGTTTGGATCGAGTGATTTTCCTGGGGGCTTATACCCGAGAATCACTCAATCGACCTTGCGGGAAAACATTGACAACTAGAAATTTATCAATTAATTAATTACCATCCGAAAAATTCGTTAATAAATTGTTATAATTTTTATAACAATTAACTTAAGTAAAATTGAGTAATTTTTATTACTTGAAAATAATCGATAAGATTTTACTCGTGGAATTTTTGGTCGAGCGTCAGTATATTTTGTGTCGCAGTAAATTCCAACACCTAAGGTCAAAGGCAACTAAGCTAGCGAATGTTCGAGTTAATAGAATTGAATGCTTCGACTTGTGTCGATTTTTTATAATTGTGTTATGTCGGACTCAACGTCCGACATTTTTATTTTATAACAAATAGAATTTAATTATTTATAAATAATTTTATGTTTTTACAACTAGTTATATACATTTATTTTATTTATAAAATTTTTTTCTTTAGAATCTTGGATACATTTTTTTTTTAAATAGAAATTATTTTAAAAATATTTATCGGTTTATCTGGGTCGAATAGTAAATAATAATTTTATGACCCTAGCAGATAAAAAAAAACAAAGAAAAATAGTTTTCTTATCTAACTACAACTCGGAAAATTTCCACGTTTAGTTGGGCCCGACTTTATCTAGACCCGAAACAGAAATTTTTTTTTTTTAATAAAATAAAATGCATAGAAAAAAAATAAATGACGAAAATTTAAATAATGAAACAAATAAACAAATAGAACTTGATAATTGAACAATTTAAGATAAACAAATATTGAACAATAAAATTCTAAAACGATACAACAAAATAATAAACTTACAAATGATCGAAGCAAAAATATTTCTACAATTAAATCATTGAATTCAAAATAATTAAGATATGTTTTATTGAAATACCTATTTTATTCATACGTTTAAATAAATAATTTAATATAAACATTTGGTCACAGTAAATAATTTAATGTAAAATAGTGCACATGTATGTCTTTGTCTATGCATAAATGCGCTTACGTATACACAAACACATAGATGTATAATAGAGCATAAGAGTAAAGGAGAAGCGATCTTGTACTGTGACCCAAGTAGAGGGGACTCATGCAACATTATAGAACAATCGAAGAGAGAGGGCAAGGGCTCAAGGAAATAGAAAAATAATTGGACATTATTTCTCCCACCTAGTAAAAATAAGTAACGCCCTAAAATTCGACACCTTTACGATTTTCAACAAAAATATCTCTCGTTGTCCTGACGTCCTAGTGTTAACATCGAAAAAGTTTTTATAAGTTTGTGATGGTATAGAGTGTGAGTGCGAGCGAGACAAAAACGCAGCGACTGCAGTTAATTTTATTATCATTATTATTACTGTAATTATTGTCATTATTATTACTATTATTATTATCATTATTATTACTATTATTATTGTCATTATTAATACCGGAGCGTATTTAATTTACTAAAAATGTTTTTTTTTTGTTCATTTACATTTCTTTTGTATTTTGTTTAAAAATAATTATCATTTAACTATAATGTTTATCCAACATCACGAATTATTTTTGTTTAATGAAAAAATTTATTTAGTTTTAAATACTTGACTGAGATTTATTTGAAAATGCGCGCGAATAGTTGAGTACGCCACCGCGGCAAGAGATGGCGAAGAATTTCGCCGCTCGTTCGTTTGCAGTAAAAACCGACGAGCTAATATAAGCGAAACTGCGTGGCGATAATTTTTGTTCTTTTAAAGAACAAAAATTTATTTACCTGAAAGAAAGAATTAATTGAATTCTCGAACAGATTCAAAATATCTGAATAATTAGTTAATTAATTATTTTCTTTGTGAATTAACTTGTTTGTACTAAATCCCAGAAATGAAATTAGTATGGGAAATTATTTTGGTGAAAATTATTATTTGGCAAATGTTATTTTTTCTAAGTCCCAAACGACTTTTGTATGGAATTGATTTTGTATGAAATTTATTGAAATTTATTGAAATTGATGGATGAATTTGATATTTGATCAGATTTAAATAATTGAAAAATCTGAAGTTTGACGACGAGCGATAGATGGCGATAATTTTCCAAGATCTTTCACTCTTGGAGAAAGGTCTAGGAAATGACAAAAGCGATTTTGATTGACGGAAAAAGTAACCAAGTTTCCCAGTGGTTATAATCTTCCGGTAGAAGACCCTTCACCAGGAAGTACCCAAGGAACTCGTACCTTGTCTCCGACTAGGAACCAGGTAAGTGCTGACTTGTCCATTGGGGGAAATTTGGCCACCGGGAAGGGTTGCTTTCCAAGCACCCAGAGGGAACTAGGGGCAAGTAGGGCCGGAAAGGGGTTGCTTTCCAAGCACCCAGAGGGAAGTAGGGCCGGGAAGGGTTGCTTTTCAAGCACCCAGACGGGATTAAGGGCAAGTAGGGCCGTGCGCAACTGTCGGTAAAATAGGAATACTACTGCGTAAAGGTAGTAGACAGAGTTTGGCCACCAGGTGGCACCGACAAACAGAAAAACAAACGGTGTGTACGGGTTATGTGCGATATAGTAAAGTTTGACATAAAGTTTGTAAATTTTATAACAAGTTTCGATATTTGTTGTTTGTTGTCTTAAATAAATAGAGTACTAATTATAATCAGGCTCAAATTTCATTTATAAGTAATATAAGCTATCCCTGAAAAGATCCTGGACTCCGGCGAGATTTCATTCGAGCTCGGGGATATAGATATTAGAGGTAAGCCTTGACTGTAACACAACAGTAATAAAGTCTATTTTTTTGAAGTAAAAACCGGAAAAATACCCGTTACAAGTTTCAATGAAACCACGCGTCTGATTAAAAAAAAAACAATTGTTAGTAAAGTAAATTTCAATTATGTAAAGAAACGGTAACAATGACATTTAAGTAAGTTCTTAATTGAGATTTTTATGTTTGTTTTAATAATTCAAATCTTTGTGTGATAATTTTATAATATATTTATTAAATTGAATTCATTTTCTTATATTATAACTTCAACCCCTTCCCATATAGCTTCAGATCCTTATCTATTAGCCTAACGGCTAGGATAAAAATAATTAAATTGTAGTTGCGTTTTCGACGTAACAATTGATAAAACTATTAGAAAATTATTAATAATATTCTATTAGGAATTAATTATTGAAGATAATTTATATTGTAAAATTATTTTATCACGTAGAAATTAATTTTTGGGATTAAGTCCGTAAATTAATTAAATTAAATTTTGTTCCAAATTGATAATTAATAGCGTGGACATTAAATCCAAGAAATTAGTTACTTTGAGTCAAAAAGGTCACAGGAAAAATTGGTCAGAATTAATTAACTTACAACATTAAACTTGTGTTAATAATTTTGAACTTGATTGTAAAAATTTATATCGTGCTTAAATTAATTAGCAAAAGTTAATTCAGGGTATTAATCTCTCTCGCATTAAATAGTTATTGTTATATTATTAAGACCGTGACTATAAGTTACTTAGGAATTTTAATCCAAATAATCCTTTAATTCAAAGAAAATTAACAATCGGAATTTGAAAATTGTAATAGTTAGTTTAAGGCTATTTTGGAAATAGGTTGTTCATTGAAAGTTATCGTTTTATTAAATTCTAATGATTGAATGTTTAATGGCTCAATTTTTAAGTTATAAACAAAATTAAACTATTCTTGATTATTAACTTATAAATAAAGTCAAATCAGTAGTGTTAGTGTGAGACAAGTGTGGATTATGTGTGAGCTGCAGAGTATCTAGGTCTACGTTTCGTCACTGGGCTGTTACTGCTGTAGCTGGAGCGGATTATGAGTGTGCTGCAGAACATCTAGGTCTACGTTTCGTCACTGGAATGTTGTTCTGTAGCAAAGTGTAAATAAGCTGCAGGAGTATCTAGGTCTACGTTTCGTCACTAGGCTGTTACTCCTGTGAGCCGAGTCAACGACCCCTGCATACGATTCGTCTCTGTGCGGGTGATTAAAAGTTAGTTGGGGTAGTTAAAATCTTAAACGGGTAGACGCCGAAAAGGGCCCGTCACGTGTAGACGCCGAAATGGGCACGTGTTAGAAATCGACGGGTAGACGCCGAAAGGGTCTCATCGGGAATAAGTTAGAAATCGACGAGTAGACGCCGAAAGGAGCTCGTCGAGAATAAGTTTAGAAATCGACGGGTAGACGCCGAAAGGGGCTCGTCGAGAATAAGAATATTGTTAAGTGTGGATAGTGTGTGAGTGATAGAATTTTGTTAACTTGTTTTAAGTCAAGATACTGTTAAGTTTTCCTTTTTTATTGTTAATAAATATTGGCCAATCTTGTTAATTAATTATTTATTATTCAGCAGCACCTTCCTCCACTCTCTATACCCTAAGAATAAGATTTCTCAGCTCTGGATCGGTTCCAGGAACCGTGATTAAAAATCCTGGTGGCGCGCTGATAATTATATTGTTGTTAATTTAGTTCGTTTATTTATAAAATTAATTAAGGGCCAACCTGAGCAGGTAGAACTGTTACACCTTTAATAAAGAGTAGTATTTGGCTTTGATGTCGTGATAACTTGACCAAGGTTGAAGTGCTGGTTTGCATTGAGCCAGAGAGGATTTGATAGCAGCCTTGGCAGCTGCACATTCGTTATTGTATCTGGGTTTGTGATAGACTCGCTTGGTAGTAGTAGAGACAGTATGCAGTAGTTGACATTCACTGGCAGTATCTAAAATGGCGGAGTAGAGGTTATCACACAGTATATGAGCGAGCAAAGTCACAAGTGATCAGTGGAGAACAGGCCATTTGGTGCTTGTAGTTGTTCTTCTTGTCCATCTTCCAGCAGAGTTTGTAATGTATAGTCTTGGATGTACCGTGGGCAAAACTTGACGCATCTGTATTTGTATTATACTTGGATTAAATTTCAATAGTAGTCGGAAAGTGGTCTGATTTAGAAACTAGTTCGTTAACCCACATGTCTTTGACTAGGTGAATGCTATCGTTAATTATCCAGGTCAAGTCGACCACACTTTGTCCATTTTTGTTTGAAAACGTGAAGTATCCTGGCGTGTCGCTAGGCGTACGACCATTAAGAAGAGTGAAACCGTTTGCTTCGAAAAACTCCAGAACTGTTTTGTCTCTTTGGTTGTGTATGAGGTCAAGCGAGGAGCGGTCCTTATTAAGCGGCAAGCTGGTTGGTTAGTTATTATTTATCCTCGGTGCGCCAGATTTCCATCCTGCAGAGGAGTTCGTCAAGCGATTCACAGGGTTTGGTGTGATCACCCATGTTGCTTGCTGTGTTGTGAGGTATTCGGTGTTCGGCTTCGTTCAGGGCTGCGGCTGCGGGACCCAGAGATATCACGGTCACGTCCCCTCTTATTATTGGTGTTGAGGAATAGTTCAGGAAGAGATGCTACCGAGCCTGAGTTGTATCTACTGAGCGATTCACAGTCGTTGAGTCGGCCTTTGCGAGGTTTGCTTACTGCGTCCTTGCAATTGTTAGGAGAATAAAGTTTAGTTTGTGTTTTGAAGTTAAAGACTGGCGCTATACGATTCGAATTTCCCACCAGGGTTATAGTGGGGAGCTCACGCGGTAGTAGGTGCGTTCCACTAAGCGCTCAAAATGATCGCGCTACGTGTATTTAGATAGGATTATGGTCGTTTTTAGCACTTAGTGGAACGCACCCAGTGTATTATAATTTGTGTCGCAGCCAGTACCAACTATCTCTATACGTTTGGGACTAGCTGCGGGAGATAACGCGTCAGTTTTTATAACCGTTAAGGTTAGACATAACCACAAACCGCTTGTTCACACAGAAAATTAAATAATTGCTCGAGTTAAAGACAATGAATAAAGTTTAAATTGCACTATGGGTATAAAGGACGTTTAATTTCGCGGAGGTGATACGTTGCACAATTGTTCGTAAGCACTATAATGATAAAGTGACACAATTGAAAGCACTCTTTTCAGACACGTCTTTCAATAATGGCATACCAACATGTACTCACCTATTTGTAATTAATTAGTTACTAGAGTTGAATTTCAGTTCGGAATTTTTATGGAATTGATTTGTTAATTTGAATTATTGTTGTGCAACTTAATTACTGCTTAATGACTGAATATTTTAATTGAAGTTTTTAATGTAAATTAATTCGTCAAAAATTGTTATGAAATTTTGAAACAAAAACAAAGTCAATTTAGTCATTTGTGTGAAGATTGTAAGGATCACGTATGATAGAGAGTGTTGATTGTATTAAGTATTAGTAGTCCGGTGGACTTAAGAATCAAGTTACATGTGTGTGGAAAGTTGTAGTGTTGGTAGTCCGGTGGACTTGTAGTTTTAAGATTAGTTTTAGGATAGGTGTGGGAGACCGTTTGTTAGAAAAAGCCCATCTAGTTTTAGTTAGGTTGTGGGAGACCGTCAGTTAGAACATCCCAACTAGTCATCGCATTGTCGTTAGAAAGGTATCGTTTCAAATATTGTTTGTCTTGCAGTTAATTTCTCCGGGTCGCTAGATAATAAGTTAATTGTAGTGTGAAAGAGTGAGTGATTAAATTTATGATTTTTATTGTTAATAAATATCGATAAATTGTTAATTATTTATTTATTTATTTCAACAGCACATTCATCCACTCTCTCTAACCCGAAGATAAGGTCTCTGCTCTAGACCGGTTCCAGGAACCGTGATTTCAAACCTGGTGGTGCCCTTTTATTAAATTTTGTTGTTGTTCATTTTTGTATTTTTGCAGTTTATTAATTAATTAATTAGGGGCCAACTGTGCAACATAAAAAACTGTTACAACATAGTCAAATATTTTATAAACATTTAGAAATTCCAAGTATGTACTTCTTAATTAATTTAGCTAATTCTTTACTTATTAATTTTTGTAATAATTTAAGAACAAAGGAAATTATTACACTACTTTCACTTTAAATGACGCTCGTGACTGACCAATTTGATATGAGCTAAATCACGTCAAGCTCGGAAAGCTCAAAAACATCATTAGTGCAGTTTTAAGCACTTGATATAAAATTAGCGGGAAGTTGCACGGGTGGCCTTTAGGGTCTACCGTTTTTCTAATTTTTTTAAATTCAAATTCAGCCATTTTTGGTACAACGTTTGTTAATGCTCTATTGTGACCATCTCTGTTTCAAGTCAATAGTAGTATAAGTCGGGCGAACGTTAAAAATTTTCTCGCCTAAAATACCTAATACGCCTTCACGGTGTTCAGTTCTACAGGGTGTCTCTGAAGTGGCGGGAGTAATTGTTGGGGTCGATAGAGAAAAAAATACTGAATCGAAAGTTCCTGAGCCAAAAATTTTTTTGGGCCATAGAATTTGAGTTATGAATTAAAAACGATAGCCAATCAGAAGCGCGTTATTCGAGAAATGAAAATGAGCGGGGAAGTAGAGGAGACGCGAGAGTGAGATGCTGCAATAGCAGCTTACTCGCTCACACAAAGCCGAGCATGAGAGGGGATTGTGACGCTATGAGCCGAGTACGTAAGTGTGAATGAGTGGATGTATGAGGTCGCAAGCGGACGGCTTAATGTATGAGTGTGTGTCCGTGTATCGCAGCATTATTGGAGGCGTTGTAACGCTGAATTAAAGCTAACCGGGTACTCTAAGACAGAGGAAAAATTTTAATTTTTATTTTTATTCGAAAAAATTTAATAAAAAAAAATAAAAAGGCCCAAGATTTAACCAGACCCACAGAAACGGAGAGTAAATTTTTAATTCTCATTTATTTTGCTGGGGATTATTTTCAAATACAAAAAAAAAAAAAAGCTAAGATTCAACTGGAATCCAAAAAGAGATGGATGAAAAAATTTTATTTTTTATTTTTAATCAGCAAAATTATTTTTCTTTAAAAAAGAGCCCAATCTCGACTGGAGCAAGAAAAAATGATTGAAAAATTTTATTATTAATTTTCAATCAACAAAATTATTATAAAAAAATAAATGGGCCCAAGTCTCAACCGGACCCAAACAAACGGATAAAAATTTTTATTACTTACTTAATTTGCTGGAAATTATCTTTAAAAACGAAAAAATGCCCAAGACTCGATCGGATCCAAAAAATAACAGTACAAAAATTTTTCCTTATTTTCAATCAGCAAAATTGTTTCTTTTAAAAAAGGCCCAATCTCGACTGGAGCAAAAAAATGATTAAAAAATTTTATTATTAATTTTCAATCAACAAAATTATTTAAAAAAAAATAGTCCGCAGACTCAACCGGACCCAAACAAACAGATAGATAGTTTTAATTACTTATTTATTTTGATGGGAATTATTTTAAAAACGAAGAAAATCGCCCAAGACTCGACCGGACCCAAAAAAAAAATAAATTGAAAAATTTTGTTTTCATTTTCAATCAGCCAAATTAATTTCTTTTCGAAACAAGGCCCAATCTCAAACAGACTAAGAGAAACTAATTAAAAAATTTTATTTTTATTATTAATCAAATATTATTTAAAAAAGAAAATAAGCCACAGACTTAACCGGACTTAAACAAACGGATAGAAAATTTTTATTACTTACTTAATTTGCTGGAAATTATCTTTAAAAACGAAAAAATGCCCAAGACTCCATCAGACCGAAAGGGAGATGAATAAAAAAATTTTACTATTCATTTTTAATCATCATAATTAACTTTTTTATAATAAAAGGCTCAATTTCGACCGGACCCAGAAAAAATGATCCAAAAATTTTATTTTTATTGTTGATCATCAAAACTAATTAAAAAAAAAAATGAGGCCCTAGACTCAACTGGACCCAAACAAACGGATAAATAATTTTTATTACTTATTTATTTTGCAGGAAATTATTTTTGAAAACGATAAAAATGCCCTAGACTCGACCAGACCCGAAATAAAATAAATTGAAAATCTTTGTTTTTCTATTTTTAATCAGCAAAATTATTTTCCTTTGAAAAAGGGCCTGATCTCGACTGGAGCAAGAAAAAATAATTGAAAAGTTTTATAATGAATTTTTAATCAACAAAATTTTTTAAAAAAGAAAATAGGCCCCAGACTTAACTGGACCCAAACAAACGGAAAGAAAACTTTTATTCCTGTTTTTTTGTTGGGAATTATTTTTCGAAACAAAAAAATTGCCCAAGACTCGACCGGACCCGAAAAAGATAAATCGAAAAATTTTATTTCTAAATATTAATTAACTAAATTATTAAGAAAAAAAAAAATAGACCCAAGACGCAGCAGGACCCAAATAAACGGATAGAAATTTTTATTACTTGATCACCAAGATTAATTTTCCTTGAAAAGAAAGGCCCAATCTCAAACAGACTTCGAATAACTGATTGAAAAATTTTATTATCAATTATTAATTAACAACATTATTCTTAAAAAAATTAATAGGCCCCAGACTCAATCGGACCCAAACAAACGGATCGAAAACTTTTATTTCCCATTCATTTTGCTAGGAATTATTTTTAAAAACGAAAAAATGCCCAAGACTCGACCAGAGCCAAGAATAGAAGAATGCAAAAAAATTTATTTTCTCTTTTCAATAACAAACAAAAATTTATTGAACAAAAATCAGCCTAATCTTGACAAGACGATAAAAAACTGATTGAAAAAATTTATTATCAATTATTAATTGACAAAATTATTTCAAAAAGAAAATAGGCCCCAGACTCAACCGGACCAAAACGAACAGATAGAAAATTTTTATTACTTATTTCTTATGCTCGGAATAATTTTTGAAAACAGAAGGAATTGCCCAAGACTCAACCGGACCCAACCAAACGGATGGAAAACTTTCATTTCTCATTTATTTTGCTGGGAATTATTCTGTAAAATAATTTTTCAATTAATCGTCAGGTAAAATGTCAAAAAATAAATTAAAACAAACATTGAACTCAAGTTCCAATAATTTTGATATTTTAATTAAAATTATTTTTTAATTAATTGACAGGTAAAATGTCAAATAAGGAATTGAAAAAAAAAATCGCTCTCGAGTCCTGATAATTTTGATATTTTTATTAAAATTATTTATCAGTTAATTAACAGGTAAAATGTCAACTAATAAATTAAAAAAAAAAATTGAACTCAAGTCCGAATAATTTTGATATTTTAATTGAAATTATTTATCAGTTAATTGACAGGTAAAATGTAAAAAAATATACTAAAAAAATCGCTCTCGAGTCCTGATAATTTTGATATTATTATTAAAATTATTAATCACTTAATCAACAAGCGAAATGTCAAATGATAAATTAAAAAAATTGAACTCAAGTCCGAATAATTTTGATATTTTTAATAGAATTATCTATCAGTGAATTAACAGGTAGAATGTCAAATTATAAATTAAGAAAAAAATTGAACTCAAGTCCGAATAATTTTGATATTTTTATTAGAATTATCTATCAGTGAATTAACAGGTAGAGTGTCAAATTATAAATTAAGAAAAAAATTGAACTCAAGTCCGAATAATTTTGATATTTTTATTAGAATTATCTATCGGTGAATTAACAGGTAGAATGTCAAATTATAAATTAAGAAAAAATTGAACTCAAGTCCGAACAATTTTGATATTTTTATAAAAATTATTTTTTAATTAATTGACAGGTAAATAAATAATAAATTAAAAAAAAAAATTGAACTCAGGTCCTGATAATTTTGATATTTTAATTAAAGTTGTTTATCAATCAATTGACTGTTAAAATCCTGAATAATAAATTAAAAATAAATCGCACTCATGTTCTCATAATTTTGATCTTATAATTGAAATAAATTTCTAATGAATTGACGGGTAAAATCCCAAGTATCAAATTAAGTAGTAATCGCACCCAAGCCCTGATAATTTTGATATTTTAATTTAAATTATTTATCACTTAATTGATAGGTAAAATGTCAAATGATAAATTAACAAAACATTGAATTCAAGTCCTTATAATTTTGATATTTCAATTTAAATATTCTTTTTATTCACTGACAGGTAAAATGTCGAAGAAAATATGAAAAAGAAATGGCATTCACGTTTTAGTAATTTTGATATTTTAGTTTCCCTTTTTCTTAGCAAAGAAATCATTTCAAAAACTCTACAGGTGTTTCGGCAGTTCAAGGATAACTTTACTTTAATGTTATTAGTTTGCATTCACATCATTACACTTTACTCCTTTTATTAAGCAATTAAGATTCCAGTTGAATCTTAGCCTTTTTTTTTTTTTTGTATTTGAAAATAATCCCCAGCAAAATAAATGAGAATTAAAAATTTACTCTCCGTTTCTGTGGGTCTGGTTAAATCTTGGGCCTTTTTATTTTTTTTTATTAAATTTTTTCGAATAAAAATAAAAATTAAAATTTTTTCCTCTGTCTTAGAGTACCCGGTTAGCTTTAATTCAGCGTTACAACGCCTCCAATAATGCTGCGATACACGGACACACACTCATACATTAAGCCGTCCGCTTGCGACCTCATACATCCACTCATTCACACTTACGTACTCGGCTCATAGCGTCACAATCCCCTCTCATGCTCGGCTTTGTGTGAGCGAGTAAGCTGCTATTGCAGCATCTCACTCTCGCGTCTCCTCTACTTCCCCGCTCATTTTCATTTCTCGAATAGCGCGCTTCTGATTGGCTATCGTTTTTAATTCATAACTCAAATTCTATGGCCCAAAAAAATTTTTGGCTCAGGAACTTTCGATTCAGTATTTTTTTCTCTATCGACCCCAACAATTACTCCCGCCACTTCAGAGACACCCTGTATAGGTAACTCTATACTTAGTGTGATGTTTTTGCCACCTTTCCTGTCAACGGGTATTAAATAGTTAAATATACGGATCTTTCGATAAAATGCAATTGTATCTTATTACTTATTGATGAGTCGTGCTCGTTGATAACATACTTTTTTAAAAATTTTTATTACCATATCTTCCGATCAAATTGATTATTTTTGATGGACCTTGCAGCATTCGAGCTATTTTTTTTTTTTAAACAAAAAGATTATTTATAACCTACCGAACAATTCAAAGTAAGATTTTGAAGTTAAGTCATTAAACACTTTTCTAGAATTGTTTAGAAATTAATTATCTCACGAAGGAATTGACCGATTATGAAGGAATTGGCTTCGATCAATGCAGTTTCTTAAGCATTTATAGTTATTTCATTGCATTCAACATGATTTAAAAGGTAATATAGAAGTTATTTTTCATAGATTTTCGGAAACTACAGTGAAACTCATTATTTTCTGATTTTTGAAAATCACTGATTTTATTAAATAATTCTATAGTTTAAAAACTCGAGAGTTTATCATTACATAGTTTTTCAAAAAAGTTTTTGCTTCTGTTAAGTGTCGAGATATGTTCTTTGTCACGAGGCTCCTTTATTACCTATTGAAGGCCCTTACCCTGACGATGGTTGATTATCGACGGCGCTGTGATCTGAGATGCTCGCGGAGTGAAAATTGGACAAAATAAGTTCTGGGCCCTAGAGTGGAAGTGCTCCGAGGGTGGGGATAGTTCGACACCGGGTGAGAGTGAAGCGGTTGCAACGAAAGAAAAACATTGTGAAGCCGGAGCCCGAGTACACCAGCACGAGATTTTGGAATTCCAGGTAACTATTTATTTTCCTCTGAGTTTCCTGTGGAACCTTCAGAGCGATTGTTTTAATATTTATGATAGATATTTAGTGCAAGGCATTTAGCCACCCTAAATATCCGTCAATAGTTATTCTAATTATCCTGAAATTCCAGATTTATTGTACCGCTGATCAAATCCCGACCCGCCACGCAATTAAGCAGATCCGAGTACCTGACAGAGCTGTGGAATTAGCAGAGAAAATTTGCCTTGACAGAAGGCCACAAGGACGACAACGAGAAGTGAAATAAAAGTAAAAGAAATCACCGAAAATTTCTCAGGTACAGAAAAATTTAACCTCAGTAAAATATTGCGTAGCTCCCGGAAATTCTAGGCACAGGCTAGGTTCCGTCTTCCAATCACCCCACTTGATAAATTAATTAATTACCCCGACTTAGGAAAGTAAAACAAGGAAGTCACGCCCAGGTTTTTCCGAGAGGACCTAACAGAGTCAAAGAAATAAAAAAGCCAGTCGTTTTTTGAACATTGGAAGTAAGTGTTCTACCCTCCCAGTAATAGTAGTTTCCTCTTTGTCTTCTTCTGGGAAAGTAACCTCTCGGGGAAACCATGGCGTTCAACCTCAAGTAAGTTAATTATATTCTAAAATTTTCTTTATTATTTGATCGACCTTAAATTTTTGTTTGTTCATTGTAATTGTTTTATTCAAATTAAAAAAACTGATTTTACTTAAAATGAATTCATTTTTCTTTCATTCATTTCATTGGAATACCTTTCTCCACAGTTAAGGTCCCAAACCTATTGGTTATAACTAGGGTTTAAAAATATATAATTAAATAAATAATCAGTTACTTTCGACAAAACAATTGTAAACCGGTGATGTTAGCCGAGTGGTCTAAGGCGCAAGGCCTATAGAGCACTCAAGACTGGCTCACCGACCAGGCGTGGGTTCGAATTCCAAGCTGGTCTTAGAAACCATCTTGGTTGATATTCGACCTTCACCGCTTAGATTTAAGATTTTCACAACCCAAAAAGACACCAACGTACCACTCACAAAAGTCGGCGATATGACCACAGCAGTTAAAACCGACTCTAAATAATAACCAAGTAAAAAAAAAAAAATTAATGTAAATTAGAGTCTCTAAAGTGTGTAACGTAGAATTTTAACGTGGCTTTCACGCACTATTTAAAATTAATCAAAATCTGCCCATCGACTGCCCCCTTTGTTCGGATCTAAAGTTCGCCGAAGTCCAGGGTTGAAAGGGGGGTTGACACTAACAAAACAAAATAATTACCAACCAAAACTTTAACCAAATGTAAATGGAATGGGTAATAATCGAATAAATTAATCGGATCAAATAGGTTATATTTGTAACGGGTAATTTTTGAGTGTTTCTCCTTTTTGATCGAATAAACGCTGAACGATATGAACGATACTGCGACACAAAACGCCCCCTTGCTCGAATCTGAAGCTCGCCGGAGTTCAGGGTAAAAGGGGGTCAAACCACAATATTCAATCCGAAATAAAGCCGACAGGACTCAAAATAATCATTTAATTATCAAAATCAATTCATTAGGTTAATGAAAAAGATTACAAAAAAAATAACAACACTCTCGTAGTACAATTTTAGGTTATATCAAACCTCAAAAACTAAATCTAACGACAATAATACAAAAAAATGACTTCATAACGTCGGTCAACGCACGCGTATCAAGGCCCGATCAAAACTGGTCTGTACAAGACAACCTCTCACACACTCTCACTCTCGTGAGCGTCAAAATCGCGAACTAAAACTCCAAAACTGGTTACCCGCTTCCCCAGGAGACTAGCCGTCACCCTGGGCCTAAATCTCTACTCCGTCAGCGGATGGAGAATATCCTCTCCGCTCCCACCTGCACGGCGTGTGATTACCTACCGGATTTTTGACAGAAGGTCAAAAATCCAGGGAAGTCAAATCTTGCTGAGGGTTCAAAAGGTACTTACCAGTGTTCAAGACGAACCAAGGTAATGTCCCTCCAGTTGTGATTGGTAGAAGAATATTCCCTCAATAACACTCTGTCACCAGACTCACTCTTTCGTGAAAAGTTTTTGGGCTTTATCATTTTCCCAAAAACTCACTTACAACGAACCGGAATGATCGTTTTTGCCATCTATACGGTGTTTACAAACTATCAATTTAATTGGTATTCCTTCATTCTCTATCCATTCGGTTCGTCAAATTCCGAGTTTTAATTTTCACTTTGAAAATTAAATATCAAATACATTCGATCATTTTCAATATTTCAAATATTTTCAAATATTTTTCTCTTAAATAATAATCGTCATTTTTTTCATTTTATACCCATTCGCCGCCTTCCCATACTAAATCGGCTTGGGACTTAGAATAATTTCTTTTATAAATTGGAAATTTACAATAATTTGTTTCCAAAATAATTAAATTAATTTTCTTTTAATAAATTTTAACTAAAGAAATATAATCACAATTAATAGTCGTCATAGACAAAATAATACTTTTATAACTAAACTAATTATTATTCCTTCTAGATATTCCACATTGGTAACTAAAATATTAAACATTAATTGTTTTAAACAAGCGATATTAACTAACAAAAGAATAGTTTTCGATCTTTATAATCAAATCTAAATTAAATAATAATATTTTCATAAGTTTTTAGTGAATAATACTCTCAATATCGTAAATTATCATTATTAATAATTAGAATAATAATACTGCACTCGTAAACAACAACTTAAATAAAGAAAAACGGGTTATTTACAATGTTAAATAATAATTTCTCGAGAAAATACGCCCGTCGAAGTATCAGGCGAACATGAATGACGAAGAGTAGGTAACTGCCGTCGTTTCCCTCCTCGTCCCTTCTTCGCTCCCTACTCTTCAGCTGTCCTGTACTAGCCATCGGCCCTCTCTCTCCGACTCAGTCCCTCTTCCCTACTATAGACCCTTTTTCCGATATCTGGGTCATATATTAGAATCAAAACAATTTATTCATAAATCAGTTAATTAGATAGAAATATACAGTAGAACAAAATGCACGTGGTACAATTTTAGGTTATGTTCGAAACGAAATTTAAACCCTTTTATATCAGATGTTGTCAATCAAACCAAAAATATTTAGGAAAACTAAACGATTATCCAGATAACTGATCTGGTGTCGGTAACGGCGCACGCGTACTTTCGAAGGTAAAGAGAACCCGGTCAAAACTGGTCTGTACAAAAAAAAATCACACATACTCTCTCATCCGAGTTTCTCAGAAATCGCGAACTACTTCGCAAAAACTAGTTTCCCAACTCACCGGGTAACTAGACGTCAGCCCAGGTCTTACCAATCTACCCCGAGAGCAAGTGGAGAATATCCTCCTTGCCCTCACCTATACGGCTTAAATTCGCCTACTGGATTCTGACAGAAGGCCAAAATCCAAGGAGTCCAGTCTTAGGAGTGTCAAAAGGTACTTACCGATGTTCTAGACGAACCAGGGTAATGTTCCTTCTGTTGTTGTTTTTAGAAGAGTGTTCCCTGAACAACTACACTGTCGGAAGACTTGCTTTTTTCTGATCGCAAATTTTGAATTTAACAGTTCTGAAACTGGTCACTTAAAGCGATCAAAACTGGCTAGTTCCCGCCACCTGTCGCGTGCACTCAAAACAACATTATTTTATTATTTTAATTGTCGATTTTCCATTCTCTATCCATTTTTTCGCTCAAATTCTAAGTTTTATTTTGCAAAATACTTTCTCGCAAAATAATAATCGTTATTTTCTCCATTATCTATCCATTCGTTACTTTCCCATACTAAATTTTTCTCGGGATTTAGAATATTTTTGCTCGCTAAAATTATTTTTACAAAATAATAATTGTCGTTCTTTCATTTGAAACGAGATGTCGTTTGCTCGTTGGTCACCCCTTTTATTTATTTAAGGGCGCCACTGGATTTTTGGACTCAGTATCTAGAACTGGACTAGCACATGGAGTATTGGTCAGGGTCGTGAGAGATTTGCTGAAAGGAATTAAAACTTAAGCACAGAAATTCGTTTTACAAAATTATTTATTAATCCATTTCTTTCTACAATTGAAATAAAGGCCAATATAACAATGTGTAAAAATTCACAGGATAAACACATTCACACACAACTCTCACGTCGCTGTAGTGTCCGCTGTCCACTAGACCCTCACGCTACTCTATCTACTTCGCGCTGTCCATCAAACCCTCACGCTACTCTCTATCTACTTCGCGCTGTCCATCAAACCCTCACGCTACTCTATCTTAGTTCACGCTGTCCCACGGACCCTTACGTTACCCTAAGTGATCTACTCCGAAGCCAGAGGAGTATACCATGAAACCGAGGTAGACTCTTTACGCACACACAACCACACTATTAACAATTTCCATAATAATGACAAGACAATAAATTTTCCAATTAATAAAACAATTTCATTCTTATTGTAAAGAAGACACGATTTACCCAAGTCCGCTTAGACTTGTTACTCTTATATATCTATATTATTATTATTATTATTGCTAGTGAGTTGGCGTCGGTCTACGCGCCGCTTGACGGCGCATACGACTCCTCTCCCCTTCGCTCACTATACTTTCACTTTTTATCTTGTACACTTGGCGGTACTACGTGCTACTACGTTATAATTATTCTTTTGCGTTCTATTTTGTATTATTTCAATATTATCAATTATTCAGATTACTTATTATTATTTATTAATAATTTAGAAGTTAAATAGAGATTCGTTCTGATTATTTAATATAAATATTGTGTTAAATTAATTCACTTCCTCACACTTATTTCTTAATTCCTATTTATCATTTTTCCTATTTCCTAATTACTGTTTTCCTTATTACTAAATTAATGCCGTATTCTTAACATTACAACAATAATTATTTAATTCCAAGAGTTCTTCGTATCTTGAATTATTCCTATTTTGTCGGATCCGAGATTTTATTAAATAGATTGGAATCTATTTATTTTCAGTCCAAGTTAATTTAATTTCGATAATTGAGTAACCTTAATTATTGTCTAAATTATTTTCATTTAATTCGACTATTTTATTTAATCTATTTGAACGATAAAATTTTACTAAAATTATTTCCCTTGTAAGTGTAAAATTATGACAAACGTTTATTTCCTTGTAAGCCGAGAAATTTTATTTTATTTTTGATCTTGAGAAGGTTTTATACTCAGTTTTAGCGTGTAACAAAATTTTGCGTCCTTGGCGCACAACTTTTGATGATTTCTTTTCTAATAAACGAAATTTTACAAATATTTCATTCTTCACTTTTAACTAATTAATTTAAACAAACATTTTAACAATCATTATCTGATCCTTATTGTTACTGTTTCATTTTATGCACTTCAATATTGTTCCAAATTATGTATTGATTTATTTTCTGCTTTTAATTTAATTTAAATTCTGCTGAATTTTGTTAAAACTTATTACTGGGATATTTTAATAGATTAATTTTAATGTTAATTAAATTTTGTTTTAAATAATTTTAATTTCGGTTAACTTAATTTCAATTTTTCCTGGCTTAAGCCAAATCATTAATTTAACGATTACTAACAATTATTATTTTACATACGACATAAAGATCTGAAATTAATAACCCGAAATATGTTCCTAGTATTATTAACCCAGATAGGCCTATGTGTAAAACAATTAACCTGACTAAGACAATTTATTCTTCCTAAACAAATTAATTAATAACCCGAAATAGATCCTGGTATTACTAATTAATTGTTTTATCATTTTTCTAATCTTAATTCTAAATTTAATTTTTAATTTGTAAAATTCGTGATTCCGACCGAACGCAAAATGGCGATGACCTTTAGCCGACATAGGGCCTATCTGACGCCGCGAACCCGAGAAATTAATCAGACATGATAATTGTACCTGGAGTTCTTTTGCTTTCCTTAGCTTTTTATCGCAATTCCTTTTTCGCTGCGACTCCTTGTTGAAATTCTCTGCGTACAATTATCCTCGGTGAGGTTCTCAATTTTGCAGCAAAGTCCCAGGTTCCCACGTCGCGTTCTGTTCTCCTCAGATATTAACTCCCTGTAACAGCATGTTGGCATTAGAAGTTTGTTAATTTTAATCAAATCCAAACGAGCTGGCATAATGGCCTAGCAGGCATTAAATTTGTGAAGTTTTCATCGCCTCGTTTCACTTAGATCGAGCGAATCAAAAATAATTACCTGATTCGAACATTTCACGAGGTGTTGGTTTCGACAGTTCAGTCACAATGATCTTTCCAAAATTTCTTGGTGCGTTTCTTTCTTCCTCTGCTCTTCCCACTCTCACTACACCGACACCTCCACCTTGGGGACTCGTTTACGAGTCTCGAAGTATGCCTACGAGAGCTTAAAATCACAGCGCTCTGTGATCCGTCGATAATTAGACGAGTGCGGGTAAAAGGGCTCTTAGCGGGTAACGATCACTCCGTTACACATACTCTATCTATTCGTTACTTTCCCATACTAAATTTTACTCAGGACTTAGAATAATTTCGAACACTTACATTAAATAATTTTACTAAATTATTTTCCCCACTAAATTATCAAAAAGACTTAGAAAAATTTTTAGTTTGCTTAATTAAATATTCTTTAACATTTGAAAAGACCGAAAAAATAGTGATGACTTTGAATTTAGTTGAGTAATAACTTGAGATAACGACGTCTTGAAGATGACCTTGCTGACTTCTTGAAGATGACCTTAATTTATTCCTTAATTAATAAATAACAATTAAGTCTTGACTTTTTTTATCGTATTGTAATTAGTTAACAAGATATAATTAGTTTTAACAAGAAAAATCAGGTGATACTAAAGGAGTATAGAAGGAAATAATTTTTAAAATTCAATAAAAAATATAAATACATTTTTTTTATGAAGGAAAAGTTAGTTGCTTGTATTCCATAGTGTAGAGTAAAAAAAAATTATACCTTAAAAATTTGATTGTTCATAACTAATTGTTTATTTAATAAGTAATGAAAATTGAAAAAATTCATATTTTCTTTTTTTAGCTATCAAAGAGAAACATAAATTATAATTAAAAAAAAAAAAGGTTCCTTAATATTGAATGCAAGTGTAAAAAAAATTGTTAATTAACAAACCCGTTTGTAAGCTACAAAAGGTTTTTTGAAGAAATGATTTTTAACTTACCGCTAAGAAAATCAAAGATTATATATATATATATATATATATATAGACGTGGGAAAATTTTCCCACTAAAATTTCATATTCGAGATTATTTTTTTTTAAGTAGTAATTAGTCTAGAATGTTGGCCAAGCTGACGGAATGCGGAGATTCGACGCGCCTGTGTCGCCCTACGTGGTTTGCGGTCAGAAGGCGAAGCTCGAGGTAATTAAAAAAAAAATTAAGCCGAACCGTGCCAAATTATCAAAATGAGTATGGATGGATGCGTCCGAAATAAATTTACTATGTAATTAAGAATGTGTGTGATAGAGAGAGCGAATGACAAAAGCGACCGAGCGAACCCGCAGTTCAGTTCGCAATCAACGACCGAGGAGACATCTGGAAGCGACAACGATCAACGAGGGAAACCCGAAACCGGAATGGAATCAGAATTGACCAATGACAGGACGTTGAATCGCCGGGAGCACACCAGGGCTCCACCTGAACGCCGAATGCCGAACTGAATTGAGTATCGACCAACCATCGACGATGGAAATTTATCCAACGACTGCTGATTGGACGCGCAGCTTGGTAGCTGCGCTAGCGAAAAACCACATGTTGCTGAAAAACGGAAAAGCCAGTAATTCTGGGCGAGATACCGAAACGACTGTTGAATATTGTTAATTTTGTTATCACGATCAAAAGAAAAATCGAATCGATTAGTAATTATTAATTGTGAAATTCTGATCCGGACCCCGAAAAGCCACTGTCGAACCGCTGTCAATTTATTGGCACGATCCGAAATAAAATTAAACGATTAAGTATTTTTTTTTGTACAAAATTCAGCCGCTCCTTGGTGCATTGATTGAATTGACAATTTTGTTAATTGTGTGAGTTGATCGAGTCGAAGTTAGAAATTCTCTCGGGAATTATTGTAATTGTCAACCGACAAAAGTCGAGAATTCGACACACGTTTGGTCATTTCAACAACGGAAATTCCGGGAGGCCATCGCCGAGAACCTCTGCCGCCGTCAGCAACGCCGTGACCTTCTGCCTGGATTCACACCTTCACCGAGAAGTCGATTGGACTGGGGTAAGTGCGGTCGCAGTTATTATACACCTGGGTGTCTTCACCGCGGTCCACGATTAAGTAGAGAGTTATGATTTGCAATTAATTAATTATTTTTTTATTGTATCGAAAAATCAGATAATTACGAATTTTGTAATTAAGTCAAAAGGTAGAATTTAACCGAAATTCAGCAATTGCGTTGTTGAATTTCGGCTTCGGGGTGACGTCAGCCAGGTATCCGGTGCCAAAAATATTTTAATCCGGTGTAAAGGAATGTTGTGTACAGTGTCAATTTATTTGATCAAAGTTTAAGATTGCATGCCGAATAAAATTGGCTCGAATCAAGGGCCATCTAAGAGCGTAACTAGGAACTATACCTCGAGCTTTGTCCCGTATATTGCCCGCCGGGTAACAACAGTTACCGACGGTTCACTTACCCGCCGCGGCGGATAATTGATCGATCGATTGTATCATCGAACCAGTATACGACAAATCGATGCTACTGATAAATGCGAAATTGGTTGTATGAACGAAATACGAAACAGTATAATTTTTATTGTTACATTTTTTTTTAATTTTGATTCATTATTGTTGTAACAGAAGAAACGTAAGACAAGTAACTTATTTGGTCGCAATTCAAAATTTGGCGATTTACGAAAGAAAGCTAAGACGATTAATTTTTTTTTTGCTATTGTTGTTTTGTTTAATTTTTTTTTGAGAGAACCAAAATTCGGCGGTTACAAAGAAAAGTGACGACAATTTGAGTTTTTTTTTTTGTTGTTATCATGAACCTAGAAATTTGTTGCAAGGAAAGAAGTACCAAACCGAAATTGTTTTTTTAAGGTTTTGTAAATTTAAAAATTTTTCACGACGAGAGAAAAGCTACGACAATTATATTTGTCTCTTGGAAATTCAAATTTGTGTTACGAAGGAAGTGGAGAGAATTTTTGTTGATAAGTTCGAAATTTGGTGTTACGAGACGATAAGAGAAACGATTATCTTTTGTTTTTTTTTGGTTGTTAATTTTTTTTATCTATAATTTGTTGTGACGATAATAAAGCGAAGACAATTATTTCCCTTAATTCGAAAAATTGTTGTTAAACGAATAAAGAAGAACACATTATTGTTAATTTCGATCATATTCAGATGGTTTTTTTTTTTTTTATTCAACAGTCCCTGCGCCTTACTGGTTTCTTTAAGCTGGCTCAATTTTTTTTTATTATTATCCTCTGATTGCAAGAATATTCCGCATCGATTTCGATACTCGCCGTACAAACCTTAGGATCTCTTCGACGTTGACCTGCTGCCCGACGACGATCAATTGCTGACTCCGAACCGTGGAACGTAAAGTTCCTGGCGCCCAACAATTTACGAACCAGGTAAGCCAATATTTAGGTGGAACTCTCCGGCGTTGTCGACGCCAGCACCGTGAAGAACAACCCATCATAATATATATATATATATATATATATATATATATATATATATATATATATATATATATATATATATATTAGGGTGGTCCTTATGTTAGGTTTTTTGAAATTTTTTTTCACGATAGTTCAAAATCGGTTCAAAATCTATAAAAAAAAAATCATGCCAAGTTATAGCTCTTAATTTTAATATTAACCCGCGCCCCCCGACGGTCAAAGTTTTAAAGGAAAATAACATGGGAAAAGTTATATTTTTACTTTGGAATTTTTTACGTCATAAACTAACCAACAAATCACATCAAAAAATATTTTTTCTAATGCAAAATTTAACGGTCTACAAAAAAGGTCTCATATCATTTTTTGATAATTCTAACGGTTTTGAAGTTATTCGAGGTCTAAATTGAAACTATAATCTTTTTCATAGTTTTTTCTGTTTTTTTGGTCATTTAATAGTTCATAAATCATGAACCGGTTATTCTTTATAATCTTATTGGATTTTTTTGTTTAGAAAATTTTCAAAGTAACTGTAACTTTGGAATAATAGTAACACCAATTCATTTTTTTAGCCTGAACTGTCGAACATTTTAAAGATCTTTAACTTTCTTTGGATACAAAAGAAATTCGGGACCTATTGTCTCGATTTTTATTGTTATTGGTACAAATATCAACAAACTCCAATTTCAAATTTTGATTTATGGTTAAAAACATTTCAGAAACCGATCATGCCGCCATCTATTGGATTTTACTTCAATCTCTAACACTAAAATTAATTCTCAGATTACTCATAACCTACATTTATTTCTCAGCTTGATCAAAATCGTTCAATTACTAGTACTGATGCCTTTTTGATATATAAATAAATTTTTGAGTTCATTTATCCGATATTTAAGTAATCAGTTAAATATGGAGTTATCACGTTTACGTCAAAACATTTTTTTGATTGGTGATGTTGACGTTCAAATCGTAGGTAACAAATTACCATCGAAATTGCAAGCTTTGAAAGTGTTATTTTTTTATACACGTATTTTAAATAATACTATCACAGATAGTGTTGCTGCAGTGATTGATGAAATTATTGTGTTTTGGAAGAAAGCTCGAATTCCCGTTCAAGATGTGCAAAGATGTCGCGATAAGTTGAAAAAACTGTATGATGAGTGGCGCATACTTCTTAAACATAGAAATCGGAGTGAAGTTGCTGTGAAAAAACAAAATGAATTTTCCTGTTCATTAAAAAAATTATTTGACATCGCACCGTCACATGTATTTGAAATGGTTGATGAAAATTCCAAAGAATTCTTGAATAATCAGAGATCAGATGAACGAATTGGTTTTATTGCAAATATTAAGACGAAATACGATGACGATGAAATTGGTGTTAAAAAATTAGAGAAACAATTGGATTCCGAAAAACGAAAATTGGAAAGTGAAAAAGAAAAATCATTATTTGGTAAATTATAATAATCAACTTACTCATTGATATTTTATTATTTTATAGTGAAGATATTTTTTGTCTTATCATTATCCTTTTTTGTAGACAAAAACGTTGAACTCTTATCAAGCCAAGGAAGTGCTCAATCAGTCTCCAGTGGAGAAGTATACATTCCAACTACTGCCGACCAATTTAAATCAAGAAATATAAGAGGAACTCACAATATTCTCAACGAAAGAGTTGTAGCTACTTTTGACCGTTGTAAAGTAAGCGACAGAGATGCTGTGTTTATAACTACAGCTATTTGTCAGTCGCTTATCGATTTAAAATTATTAGAAGTGGATATTAATTCCATTATTGTCAATCGATCATCTATTCGCGGATGTCGGCTTACTATGCGAGAGTCAAAATCAATAGAAATAAAAAAACATTTTCAAGACTTAAAGTTATCATCTATTGTTGTACATTGGGATGGAATATTATTACCTAATTTGTTAAATACAGAAACTGTTCATCGATTGCCTGTAATAATTAGTTCAGAAAGTAAAGAAATTATTAGTTAGTACCAACGAGTGAAGATGGAACTGGAATGGCACAAGCTTCTGTAGTTCATAAGACATTATGTGACTGGGGATTCGACATATCTGTAAAAGCAATATGCTGTGACACTACTCCGTCAAATTTAGGCCTTCGTAATGGTGCTGCTGCATTACTGGAAAAATTGTTAGAAAGAGATTTGTTGTATCTTCCATGTAGGCATCATATATTTGAAATAGTCCTAAGATATGTCTTCGAAGCTTTTTTTGCAAATATTGTTGGTCCTAATGTTCCACTTTTTATCCGATTCAAAAGCAATGGGGAGATTTAAATAAACTCAATTACAAAACAGGTTTAGATGATCCGAAAAATGATAATATCTTGACAAATGAAAAAATTGAATCTATTAGAACTTTTGCGACTGAAACTCTTGCATCTCAACTGCCTCGTGATGATTACAAAGAGTTATTAGAGCTTACTTTAGTTTTTATCGGTGTCATGCCCGAAAAATTTAGTTTTCGTAAGCCAGGAGCTTGTCACCATGCACGATGGATGGCAAAAGCTATTTATATATCGAAAATGTACATGCTTCGGGAGCAATTGTCATTGAAAAAGGTGAAGATAATAAACTACGGCAAATATGTGTTTTTGTGACAATGGTTTATGTTAAAGCTTGGTTTTCGTCGTCAAATAGTGTCAAAGCTCCGTACCATGATCTACAGTTTATAAAAGAACTCAACAACTTTAAGGCAATCAACAGTAATCTTGCTACTGTGGCAATTAGTAGATTTATGAATCACTTGTGGTATTTATCACCAGAATTAGCAATCATGGCTATTTTTGATGAGGAAGTTTCACAAGAAACAAAATTAAAAATTGTCGCTAAGCTGCGTAAAGAAGAAGAAACAATTGTGATTGATGATATTCCGGAAGAAGACTTGGATTATACTAGTGAAAAATGTAGTGTTAAACGTTTTCAAACTAAGAGCATAACTGAATTATTATATAATGATATTGACTTTTTCGTAACTGCAGAATCGATCAATTTTTTCAATAGATTCGAGTTACAAACAGAATTTTTAAAGATTCATCCTTCTGAATGGGCTCATAATGAACACTATAAAACTGCATTACGATTCGCTAAAAAACTATCGGTTGTGAATGACTGTGCTGAAAGAGTAGTTAAACAAGTGCAAGATTTTTGTAATCGTTATACTAAAGATGAAAAACAAATGCAATACGTGTTACAATTGGTTAAAGATCATCGTCAAATGTTTCCTGACGCACTTAAAAAAACTAATGTAAAAACTTTATGAAAGTATCTGTAATTAAAAATAAAAATGGTAATGTTTGTACATTTTCGATTCATTAAAATATTAATAATACACTTCTTTAATTGATTAATACTTTTCACGTAAATTATAGTTCAAAATTATATGCATAAGTAAAAAAAGTAATCTAATATGAATAATAACCTGTCTATGATTGTTGAATTATTAAATGACCAGAAAAAACTATGAAAAAGATTATAGTTTCAATTTCGACCTCGAATAACTTCAAAACCGTTAGAATTATCAAAAAATGATAAGAGACCTTTTTGTAGACCGTTAAATTTTGCATTAGAAAAAATATTTTTGATGTGATTTGTTGGTTAGTTTATGACGTAAAAAATTCCAAAGTAAAAATATAACTTTTCCCATGTTATTTTCCTTTAAAACTTTGACCGTCGGGGGCGCGGGTTAATATTAAAATTAAGAGCTATAACTCGGCATGATTTTTTTTTATAGATTTTGAACCGATTTTGAACTATCGTGAAAAAAATTTCAAAAAACCCAACATAAGGACCACCTAATATATATATATATATATATATATATATATATATATATATATATATATATATATATATATATATATATATATATATATATATATATGTATGTATGTATATATATGTATGTATGTCATGGTGGGTCAAAAAAATCAACTATTTTTTTTTTACAATTAATACGGAAAAATGGGTTACTAGGCACCTTAAAAAAATTCTCACCAAATATGAACTCTTAATTTTAATAGGAAGATCCTCCGCGTCGCAGTTTTTCATTTTTTTCTCAGTCCAATAGAAAAAAATTCATTCCTCATCATTAATTGGTCGTACAGAAAAAATTTTCTTGAGAATTTTATAGGAAATTTAATGCTCTACAAAAAAGGTATCTTATGTTTTTTCCGTAAACCTCACCATTTCACTAATATTGAAGATTTAAGATTGATTATTTTAAGTCAAATGTCACTTTTGTTTATGAATTTTATAACTCGACAAGAAATGGCTATTATTGAATGGGCAATAGAAATTTTTGTAGCAAATTAACTGCTCTATAAAAATGGTATCTTATGTTTTGGCGATTAAATTAATCGTTCAAAAGATATTCATCATCAAACTTTCATGTATATCGATTTTAAGAGTTTTTGATTAAATAATCGAAAAATTTCAATTTAATCTATCAGTTTTGAGAAAATTTACACGAAAAAAATTTTTTTTCATCAACTGAGAAACTTCAAAATGTTTTTCAAGCTTTTTTTTATGTGTAAGTATTTTTATTTACATTTAAAAAAATAAATTGTACATTATTTATCGCTTAGTTAATCATTTATCAATAAAAAAGCAAAGTTTTCATTATAAATATATTATGATTTCAGTTTTAGAGAAAAAAATGTCCAATTAGTTATAAGAAAGTTTTTTATTTCAATTTTCAACTGAGCTATTTATTTTCAAACAATTTTTTTGCAAGTAGGGTAGTTTTTTCGATGCTCTTTCACAACTTGCAATAAAAATTGAAATTGCTCTTCGTCTTTCGTTAAGCATTGGTTATATTCACTTACTAATGCGACACCTCGCTCTGCCACATCATTAACAACTTTCAATTGTGCGAAAAATTCTTTATTTTCATTATAACTCTCATCAGTAGACCATAAATCAATATTTTTGTCAAGAAAATCATACGGCAGATCAAAGATCTCAAAAAGTTTTAATGACTTCTTAGAAACAAAGTCACTTATATTTTTTGCAGAATTAAATGTAAATTTTTTCTATCAATAATAAATCTTCTTGCTTTAGAATCTGTACCTTCGCGAGTCTTAACAGCTTCGACAATATACTTCTTTATGTTTAATGGAACGGTATCATCAAAAAGTGATAAAATAGCAAGTTCATCACTTAAGTACCATAAATGGGAAGTCATTTTTTCACATGTAGCCAAGGAAATTAAAGAATTAATTTTACTGTACTCAATTAAATTTTTCATAAACTCTAAGTCGTGATTAGCAGCAGAAGTCGCAGAAGTTGATGAAAACCAAGCTTTTACATACACCATAACTATGAAAATACAAAATTGTCGAAGACCATCCAATTCTTTCTTAGAAAGGTCAAATTCATCTCTAAAAATAAACATTTTTAGGCAATAAATTGCCTTTGCCATCCATCTTGCATGATGAACTGCACTAGGACGCTTGAAGAAAACTTGCTCTCGTGGCATTTCTCCCAGAAAAATTATTGACAATTCCAATATTTCTTTATAGTCATCTCGGGGTTGCGATAACTACCAAAAGTAATCAATTATTCGTAAAAAATCAAAAATTATCCTCTACACTTAAAATTGTATTTAAATAATACCTGTAAGTATCGCTTAATAAATGAAGATAGTTTATTTTTTTCATTCGTAATAATATTAGCAACCATACTATCTTCAACACCAGATTTATACTTCGTTTTATCGAATGTGTCCCAAAATTTTTTGAATCTGCTAAATATTGGAACATTTGGTCCGGATGATACTGGCCAATAGACTTCGAATGCACTCCTTAAAATGATCTCATAAATATGATGGCGACATGGTAACCAAATTAATTCTTTTCCTAAGGCCTTTTCAATTTCTTTACATGTACCATGATGGATTCCTGTATAGTAAAAATAGATAATTACACTTTAAGTTCTGTATTTAATAAAAATTGTAACGCATATTTAAAATCTATAAATAAATAAAGAATTATAACTAATGGGCACGTGTCGAAAATTTAATTAATGTATGAAAACAATTCAACTAGAACGATGAAAATAAAATTTTCTTTTAAATATTTTATCATTGATTAGTTACCCGTATTAACCGCAGTCGTGTCAAAACACATTGCCTTGATGTAACTAATAATACCCCATTGATTTTACGTTGACAAGATGGTTGCTGTTTGATTTTCTGCCGATCCACTATTCATTTTTGGAACTCCAAGTAACTGCTCAGTACCAAAAGCAGTCAAAATAATCGGTAATCGATCCACAAATTTCGATTCAGAAATGTCATTCAGTATTTTCCCATCCCAATGCACGACATATTTATCATGAGCTTTGAAGTTATCTTTTAGTCCTATAGCAATGCCTTTTCGTAAGAGCATGCGAGTTCGTTGAATTGTTCGATAACTAAGAGTTGTATCTTCTACATTAACACCAACACTTGATAGAACTGGAGCAATAATAAACATCGCATTTCTACTACTAACATTAGCTCTGTCGAGTGCTGAGATAAGCTCTGGAGTTAGAATATTTATTTTTGCTCGTATTGTCGGTATTTGAGGCACATACTCTAAATCTGAACCGAAATTTGTAGCTTGACTTAATGTAAGGGTTGAAGTTGACTCTGATTCCTCACTTCGAACAATCTCATGGCTGGTTGAGGGTTGATTCAAATCTAAAATAAGCGTTGTTATTTAATTAATGGAAGCAAAAATATGGAACTCATTCATTTTGACATCAAATAAGGAACACAAAGAGTTTTTATTTATCATCTACGAACATATTGACATTTATGATATAATTAATTAGAAAAACAATAATATACTTTATTATTCATAATTTATAATCAATTTAATTTATTTTCAATTCTGATTAAAATTTATAATAATTAAATGTTGTAAATACTCACGACTTTCATCTACTTCCATCGTATTCATAGTACTGTTTAATTTATTTGGGTTATTTGAAAGAATTTCTTTCCGGGTATCACTTTTTTGATTTGAATATAGTTCACGAATATCATTATCAAGCAGTTTTATTGATTTATGATCTACAATATCAAATAATGCTTTGATTTCATTCTGAAATATTATTACATTTTTGTTTTGGGCTGATGATTTTTTCGCACAATAGATTTTTGCAATTTCAACCATCGGTTATGATAGCGAAGAATTTTTGTATTACATTAGTTGATCCACTAGTCGGAATCTGGTTGTTTTTCCATAGTTCAATAACTTGATCAGTTGCATTTTTAGCACTTTGTTTGATAGAACATTTTAACACTTTGAGCTGATAAAAAAACACTCATAACCTCTTTCACTGTTGGCAACTTACGTTCTGAAATTTTTTGCATGGGTTTTCCGATCAAATGAATTTCCTTATCCATATTTTCGATAAATATATAAATTTATGTAGTGACCGCAAAATTTGTAAATATTTAATCGTTTTATCACATATACAAGATCATAACTTGTGGAAACACTAGAAATGCTGTAGAAAATGTAAACAAATAAAAACAATATAACTATAAAGAAAAATGTAGGTGGCGCTAGTTCACAAGGGAAACAGAGTAAATAGAATACAAAACAAAAATTCTCTACAGAAGAAATTTTCCCAAGGACAATATACAGCTGTAGTGGAAAAATTTTTAAGACGTTTTGAAGACGTTATAAAAAAACAACATGATCGTGATTTCTAATGATGAAAAATAAAAAGTTTGGAATTATTGAATAAAAATTTTGAAAACAAAATTCAAATAATACTTACATTAAAGACAAAAATGAAATTTTCTCAAAACTGATAGATTAAATTGAAATTTTTCGATTATTTAATCAAAAACTCTTAAAATCGATATACATGAAAGTTTGATGATGAATATCTTTTGAACGATTAATTTAATCGCCAAAACATAAGATACCATTTTTATAGAGCAGTTAATTTGCTACAAAAATTTCTATTGCCCATTCAATAATAGCCATTTCTTGTCGAGTTATAAAATTCATAAACAAAAGTGACATTTGACTTAAAATAATCAATCTTAAATCTTCAATATTAGTGAAATGGTGAGGTTTACGGAAAAAACATAAGATACCTTTTTTGTAGAGCATTAAATTTCCTAAAAAATTCTTAAGAAAATTTTTTCTGTACGACCAATTAATGATGAGGAATGAATTTTTTTCTATTGGACTGAGAAAAAAATGAAAAACTGCGACGCGGAGGATCTTCCTATTAAAATTAAGAGTTCATATTTGGTGAGAATTTTTTTAAGGTGCCTAGTAACCCATTTTTCCGTATTAATTGTAAAAAAAAATAGTTGATTTTTTTGACCCACCCTAATGTATGTATGTAATGTATATAATGTATGTATGTATGTATGTTAAGACACTACAAAATGTCCCGACTTTTTCAGCCTGGCGAACTACCACCCGAAATTTCCGTTACCGACACTGGCTAAAATAATAGATAGTCCCGTGACGTCACAAGACGGCACGAGAAGGGGAAAAACGGTCACATACCCCGATACTTGAGCGGTAATCGACACTTCGATCTATCCCCCGGTATCAACCACCACGTTAGATTTATCTTAGTCAAACTTACCACTATTACCACTATACTACTATTACCACTATTAGGTGATTACTCACCAAAACTAAATAATTATTAACAACTACCAAATCTACTAATTAATTAATAAGTTTATATCATCATTATTACTACTATTTTGTGTAAAAATATCATTGTGTTATTATAAATAATTAACCATCGACAACCTAGAATATTGGTAAAATAATCATACCACAAATCTATTGTATTTCGTCACCGAATATAATAAGTATAATTCAAGTGTTTAGTTAGTGAAATAAAATTAAGTTTGTTGCAATTTTGTTATCAATCAAGTTAATTTGTCCACTACACTATTCACACTGCGTAATTCCATCCAATCAATTACAACACCAACCACGGAAGAAGAACCATCTGCACAGTAACTTTTGTAAGTAAGTAAAATAAATTTAACTGGCACACGTGGTAACTTCTGTCGCATAATCTTTCTTATCGAGCTCTCTTAAAACAAAAGACAATCATAAATACGGGAGCGGAATATCCCAGGGCAGTGGACCAAAATTATAAACGAAATCCAGGCGACTATTTCTTATCCGCGAGGTTTAGTGGCCTGGGAACTAAGAATATTCATAGAAATGAAAATTCTAATGTGTCAATGTATGTATGTAATGTACACTACTGGAAAAAATTAAGGGATCAAAAAAATATTCCAAATTTTTCGGTAGTTTTCAACAGGCCGTAACTTTGAGAGAAATGGTCGTACAGGAAATAAAAAAAAAGGAAATTGTAGCTCCAAGTGTCTAGTTTTTGGATTAGAACTTCAAAATTTTGTACGGTTTCTGAGTAATCGTAGAAAAACCAGCAACAAAAAAATTCTCGAAATTTTTTTAGTTTTTTTTTTTGGTCTACGGGCGTGGAAAAAAATTATTTAGCTTAACCACCATAAGTATCGGATACTTTGTTCATTTAGCTTTAATTTCTTTTTTTAAACACCCTGATACGTCCACTCCTCGCTGAGATATCGGTCTTCAAATGGAAAAGGATCTTTTTGTCTTTGATTATCGATATCTCAGCAACCAATGATCGCACAGAAAGTTAAAGGTGGTTTTCAAGAACTTGAATGAATTCCCCTTAACGACTGTCCATTGTTTTTTCGAAAAAAAATTTTTTCTTTCCGTCACATGAATTTGAAAATGCAACAAAAAAAGGGCTTTTAGTGGTTTTTGGAAAATCAAGCGCTGGATCGAAAATATTGAGGAAACCACTAATGTTAAGTGTGCCTTTTACAGTTCAATATGTCCACAAAAAACCTACAAAGAATCAAATTAATTAATCCAGCCGTTTTTTTGTTTCACTTGATCGAATTTTTGAAAAAATTAAAGGATCACGTTTTTTGCTCTGAAAAGCTCATAATTTTTAAAAATGAGAAAAAAATTGTTTTTTCGAGCTTTTTCCACATTTTTGTTCCAGAAAGTGCTTAAATTGAAAAAAAAAAAAATTAAAAAAAAAAATTTTTTGAAATTTTTTTCTCTTGAAAAGTTTAAGAAAACAATTACCGCCGGCATTAGTGTTATCCAAAGCGTACCACGTGGAGGTCGCGTGGTCGAATTTACGCTTCTGTGTGTGTGTGTGTGTGTGTGTGTGTGTGTGTGTGTGTGTGTGTGTGTGTGTGTGTGTGTGTGTGTGTGTGTGTGTGTGTGTGTGTGTGTGTGTGTGTGTGTGTGTGTGTGTGTGTGTGTGTGTGTGTGTGTGTGTGTGTGTGTGTGTGTGTGTGTGTGTGTGTGTGTGTGTGTGTGTGTGTGTGTGTGTGTGTGTGTGTGTGTGTGTGTGTGTGTAAGGTATTTCAGGAGAATTGAGACCCGGTGGCTCGTCAGTTCCACCGTATTTAATGACTCCAAACTCATTCTCTGAAGGTTTTTGTTGGTTCAATACCGGGTATTACCACCCCTGTTTTCAATAACGGCTCTCAAACGTTCAGCCGTGTTTATGCAGACGGTAATTTGAGGCTGCGGAATGGTATTCCAAATGTGCTGAAGCGCGCGCTCCAAAGCAGCTAAGTTCTGCAAATTTGGATACTCTCTGCGCAACCGAAGGCCCATTATGTCCCAAACGTGCTCTATGGGGTTGAGATCTGGACTCATTGCTGGGTATCGCAACAATGTGATGTCATGCCGCTCAAAGAAGCGCCGGGTAATGTTGGCTGTGTGTGGACGTGCATTACCTTGCATCAATATGAACGACCTCAGATGTTGTCGTCTGCGCAGAACAATGGGCCTTAAAATTTGGTCGATGTAACGTCTAGCTGTCAAATTTTCGCGTACAATTACCAAAGGTGTTCTCCAATTTCGTGAAACGCCGCCCCACACCATAACTGATCCACCGCCGTAGGCAACGACTGGACGGACAAAGTTCTGGCGAAAACGTTCTCCACGACGGCGTCAAACGAGAGGACGTCGATCGTTGCCATACAGATTAAAACGAGACTCATCAGTGAATAAAACATTTGGCAATTCCCTCAAGTTCCAATTTCGATGACCGTAAGCATACGCTAAACGAGCTCGACGATGTCTTGCAGTCAAAAGGGGTACACGATTAGGATGTCGTGCGTGTAACCCAGTTTCACGAAGACGGTTGATGATTGTTCGAGAGCAAATGTTTCGCACTTGATGCCGTCGTCGCTGTTGCTGTTGTTGTTGCTGTTGTCTGCGATTGGGGAAGTTTCGAGCGACAATATTCGCATTGACGAAAGGTTGTCGTCGAACTTCTCTAACAATTGTTCGATCATCGCGGGCATTAGTGACTCGATGGCGACCTTGTCCGGGGCGACGATGATATTGATTCGTCTCTTGGTATCTGGTATAAGCTCGAGATACGACAGATTGACTTACACCCTCCGGATAGCAACTGCATGTTGAGTGTAACCTTCGTCGCTAAGAGTCACTAACCGAGCGACTTCCACCTCCGATAAATGTCGTCTAACCATGATTAAGAATCAAAAGTCAGAAATTTTCAATTTTGACCAAAAAATTAAAAAAATTTTTTTAGCGCAGAGGGATTAGTTTTGAAAAAACTGTTGAATGAAGCGATTTGCTAAGGATTCACAAAAAGAAAAGAAAAAAAAACTCCGAAAAGCGTATGAAAAAATCGAAATTCGATTGGGGGTATTAACTTTTTTATTAATTTAATTAAAAGGAGATCAGTAGAATCAAGGAATGCAGCGGTGGAAAGGTGATAAAAATCATTGGGCGATGGTTTTTTGAGTTTCCTTAACTTGTTAAAAAAAAATTTTCCAAAAAAATTTTTTTAAATTTTCGAAAAAATTTTTTTTTTTGAAAAATTTTTTTTTGAATTTTTTTTTTTGAAAATTTAAGCACTTTTGGAACGAAAATGTGGAAAAAGCTCGAAAAAATAACTTTTTCTCATTTTTAAAAATTATGAGCTTTTCAGAGCAAAAAACGTGATCCTTTAATTTTTTCAAAAATTCGATCAAGTGAAACAAAAAAACGGCTGGCTGGATTAATTTGATTCTTTGTAGGGTTTTTGTGGACATATTGAACTATAAAAGGCACACTTAACATTAGTGGTTTCCTCAATATTTTCGATCCAGCGCTTGATTTTCCAAAAAACCACTAAAAGCCCTTTTTTTGTTGCATTTTCAAATTCATGTGACGGAAAGAAAAAATTATTTTTCGAAAAAACAATAGACAGTCGTTAAGTGGAATTCATTCAAGTTCTTGAAACCCACCTTTAACTTTCTGTGCGATCATTGGTTGCTGAGATATCGATAATCAAAGACCAAAAAAAAAAACTAAAAAAATTTTGAGAATTTTTTTGTTGCTGGTTTTTCTACGATTACTCAGAAACCGCGGAGGCTACAAAATTTTGAAGTTCTAATCCAAAAACTAGATACTTGGAGCTACAACTTACTTTTTTTCTATTTCCTGTACGACCATTTCTCTCAAAGTTACGGTCTGTTGAATACTACCGAAAAATTTGGAATTTTTTTTTGATCGCTTAATTTTTTCCAGTAGTGTATATAATGTATGTATGTATGTATGTATGTATGTATGTATGTATGTAATGTATGTATGTATGTATGTATGTATTGAGAGGGAAGAATTTTTCTCTATATAGAAAATTCATTTATCAATTCACCAAAACCTTGCGAATAAGAATTTAGTCAATTGATTCTCTAAATTTATTTATGTATGTATGTATGTATGTATGTATATAATTTATGTATGTATGTATTATGACCCAGATATCGGAAAAAGGTTCTAGAGTAGGGAAGAGGGAGTGGGTCGGAGAGAGAGGGCCGATGGCTAGTACAGGACAACTGAGGAGTAGGGCTTGGAAGAAGGGACGAGGAGGGAAACGACGGCAGTTACCTACTCTTCGTCATTCATGTTCGCCTGATACTTCGACGGGCGTATTTTCTCGAGAAATTATTATCTAACATTGTAAATAACCCGTTTTTCTTTATTTAACTTGTTGTTTACGAGTGCAGTATAATTATTCTAATTAAATTTGTGAAAATATTATTATTTAATTTAGATTTGATTATAAAGATCGAAAACTATTCTTTTGTCAGTTAATATCGCTTGTTTAAAACAATTAATGTTTAACATTTTAGTTACCAATGTAGAATATCTAGACGGGATAATAATTAGTTTAGTTATAAAAGTATTGTTTTGTCTATGACGATTATTAATTGTGATTATATTTCTTTAGTTAAAATTTATTCAAAGAAAATTATTTTGGAAACAAATTATTGTAAATTTCCAATTTATAAAAGAAATTATTCTAAGTCCCAGGCCGATTTAGTATGGGAAAGCGGCGAATGGATATAAAATGAAAGAAATGACGATTATTATTTAAAAGAAAAATATTTATAAAAGAAATTATTCTAAGTCCCGAGCAAGTTTTAGTATGGGAATGTATTCTGTCGAATTTGTATGTAATCTGTTGAAAATGATCGAATGTATTTGATATTTAATTTTGAAAGTGAAAAGTAAAACTCGGAATTTGACGAACTGAATGGATATAGAATGAAGGAATACCAATTAAATTGATAGTTTGTAAACACCGTATAGATGGCAAAAACGATCATTCCGGTTCGTTGTAAGTGAGTTTTTGGAAAAATGATAAACCCCAAAAACTTTTCACGAAAAAGGGAGTATTGTGATATAGTGTTATTGAGGGAATATTCTTCTACCAATAATAGCTGGAGGGACATTACCTTGGTTCGTCTTGAACACTGGTAAGTACCTTTTGAATTCTCAGCAAGATTTGACTTCCCTGGATTTTTGACCCTCTGTCAAAAATCCGGTAGGTAATCACACGCCGTGCAGGTGGGAGCGGAGAGGATACTCTCCATCCGCTCTCGGGGTAGAGATTTAGGCTCAGGGTGACAGCTAGTCTCCTGGGGAAGCGGGTAACCAGTTTTGGAGTTTTAGTTCGCGATTTTGACGTTCACGAGAGTGAGAGTGTGTGACAGGTCGTCTTGTACAGACCAGTTTTGATCGGGCCTTGATACGCGTGCGTTGACCGACGTTGTAAATTCATTTTTTTGTATTATTGTCGTTAGATTTAGTTTTGAGGTTTGATATAACCTAAAATTGTACTACGAGAGTGTTGTTATTTTTTTTTGTAACCTTATTCATTAACCTAATGAATTGATTTTGATAATTAAATGATTATTTTGATTCTCTATCAAAACCTGTCTGACATTTTGAGTTTAATCATTAGATGTAATTATTTATAGTTTATAGGTAACTGAGTCCTGTCGGTTTTATTTCTGATTGAATATTGTGGTTTGACCCCCTTTTACCCTGGACTCCGGCGAGCTTCAGATTCGAGCAAGGGGGCGTTTTGATTCGCAGTATCGTTCATATCGTTCAGCGTTTATTCGATCAAAAAGAAGAAACACTCAAAAAATTACCCGTTACAGTATGTATGTATGTATGTATGTAATTCATGTATATATATATATATATATATATATATATATATATATATATATATATATATATATATATATATGTCGGAGGAAGAGTGGTTCGGGCATCGTTAGGGTCCTTTGGATCATTATCAGCCATCTTTATTTATTTTTACAATAATCAAATATAATAAAGACTTTGATTTAAAATATAACGTACACTAACTCGTACAAATAATAAATTTAATTACAAATATTCTACTGCGATTGATATAACAGTTAAAGACGTTTTGGGAATAAGACCGAGAACGAATCCGGGGTCAGCAGGATGTATGCGATCCTTACTTGATCAATGCTCAACGAGAACTACTCTCCCAAGTACCCTAAGTACTTATTCACTCAAAAATTATTTCGACAGCCCTCATTGTCTGTCGATATTTCTAACTATATACTTTTTACTTCTATCCTGTGACCTCGGCTCCGTTTGGTGACCATTGTCACTCCGGACTTAAGCCCATCGTTATAACCATAAAAAAATATAACTAGCTTAAATCATAAATAATATCTAAATATTCTAAACAGACAAACTAAAATATTGGGAATTTCCAATCTCTGGGAAAACCCAGCTCGATATTATCTCCGACATATGTGTGTGTGTGTGTGTGTGTGTGTGTGTGTGTGTGCGTCACATACTTACGGGCGCGCGTAAGCATGTGACCGTCTTATAACTTTTGAACTGCTCGACCGATCGAAACGAGGTTGGTGACATTCGATTCTGTTCCCTCAAACTTAGATTACCTATAAATTTGAATCGGTTCAGACTGGTAGATTCCAAGAAATCTCAAAACAACTGGAAAAAAAAATTTTGTTAAAAGTTGTTTTCTTGGAATAACTTTTAAACGGCTTAACCGATCGATTTCAAAATCTAATCAGCTCTCAACCTTTAAAAACGACGTCGACCAGCGCCAACCGTTTCAAAATCGGTTCATTCGTTCGGGAAATATCCTGAACGAAAAAAATCGAGAAAATCAAAAAAATTGAATTTTAACAAAAGAAACTGTCAAATTTCTTATCTGATCAATTTTTGTTAACATACTATTCATAGTTCTTAAAAAATTGCATAGATTGCTGCATACCTCGTAAGAATCGGTTAATTTTGTAACAGGGTAAAATTACCCTAAATCGATAAGTCACCGGATATCGATAATTATTCGACATTGCACTGGCGCGTCTCGATCTTCGGGCCTAAGGGGAGAATAGGAGGGGGTAGTTTTGGGTAAAAATAGGTGAGCCGTGCAGTGGAAAAGAGAGAAGTAGTGTGACTGCCAGACATCGTGCCACGGAAATCAAGAAGGACCGATCCCCGGAGTAGTGACGAGACGAAGGAAGCCAACTACAACTAGGACTTCAACCTTAACGAGTGAGTTAGATTATCACTTTATTCATCAAGGTAATAATTATTACTCTGTGGGAAAGAAGTGGACCGCGATTTACCTAATACCCAGTTAGTTCATCTACTTAATTATTAATTGGTTCGTTTAATCGACGATTATTTCATTAATCAGAGTTAAACATTTGCTAGTTTGGATCGAGTAATTTTCATGGGGGTTTATACCCGAGAATGACTCAATCGACCTTGCGTGAAAAATTTAACTAAAAATTTATCAATTAAATAATTAAAATCCAAAAAATTCGTTAAATTTATTGTTATAATTTTTATGATAATTAACGTAAAAAAATTGAGTAATTTTGTCACTTGAAAAATAATCGACAAACTTTTATTCGTGGAATTTTGGTCGAGCGTCAGTACATTTTTGTGTCGCAGTAAATTCCAGTACCCAAGGTCAAATACAACTAAGCTAGCGAATGTTCTAGCAAATAAAATTGAATATATCGACTTGTGTCGATTATTTTTATAATTTATAAAACTATTAGAAAATTATTCAGAATATTTTATTAAGAATTAATTATTTTATTGTAAAACTATTTTATTTATGAATTATATATTAATTGATTTTGGGGATTAACTCCGTGAATTAATCAACTTAAATTGTTATTCCAAATTGACAATTATCAGCGTGGACATTAAGTCCAAGAAATTAGTTGTTCTGAGTCAAAAATATCACAGGAAAAATTAGTCAGAATTAATTAATTAAACTAGTGTTAATAATTTTGAACGTGATTGTAATAATTTATATTGTGATTAATTTAATTATCAGAAGTTAATTCTAGGTATTAAGACCTCCTGTTTTAAATAATTATTGTTATACTATTAAGACCGTGACTATAACTTACTTAGGAATTTTAAACCAAATAATCCTTTAATTCAAAGAAAGTTAACAATCGGAATTTGGAAATTGTAATAGTTAGTTAAGACTATTTTGGAAATAGGTTGTTAATTAAAAGTTATCGTTTTATTAAATTCTAATGATTGAATGTTTTAATGGCTCAATTTTTCAGTTATAAATCAAATTAAATTATTCTTAATTATTAAATTATAAATAAAGTCGAATCAGTACTGTTAGTGTGAGACAAGTGTGGATTATGTGTGAGTTGCAGAGTATCTAGCTCGACGTTTGGTCACTGGGCTGTTATTACTGTAGCTGGAGCGGGTAATGAGAGTGTGCTGCAGAACATCTAGGTCTACGTTTGGTCACTGGACTGCTGTTCTGTGGTAAAGTGTGAATAAGCTGCAGGCGTATCTAAGTCTACGTTTGGTCACTGGGCTGTTACTCCTGTTAGCCGAGTCAACGATCCCTGCATACGATTGGTCTCTGTGCGGGTGATTAAAAGTTTAGTTAGTTTGGTTGGTTAATAATATTAAACGGGTAGAGCCACAAGGGGCCCGTCACGGGTAGATGCCGAAATGGGCATGTGTTAGAAATCGACGGGTAGACGCCGAAAGGGGCTCGTCGAGAATAAGAATATTATTAAGTGTGGATAGTGTGTGAGTGATTGAATTTTGTTTACTTGTTTTAAGTCAAGATACTATTAAGTTTTCTTTTTATTGTTAATAAATATTGGCCAATCTTGTTTATTAATTATTTATTATTCAGCAGCACCTTCCTTCACTCTCTCTACCCTATGAATAAGATTTCTCAGCTCTGGATCGGTTCCAGGAACCGTGATTAAAAATCCTGGTGGCACCCTGATAATTATATTGTTTGTTAGTTTTGTTTGTTTATTTATGAAATTGATTAGGGGCCAACCTAAGCAGGTAAAACTGTTACAATTTATTCGAGTGATATCGTTGTTGAAAAATTTTGAAAAAAGTGTTTTTTCTACATAACTTCGAGATTACTTTTTGGATCGTTTTCGATGAATTAAAACAATTATTAGAGTCGACAAAACCACGTTGATCGCTGCCAAAAACGTGAAAATCGGTTGATTGCTTCGTGAGTTATCGTTGTCGTGAAAATTAGGAAAAAGTGAAGGTTTTGAGTCTCAATAACAGCACCTTGAGCACGCAACTTTTTTAAACTGCATCTCCAAAACTATTATTCGGATCGATTTGAACCTCTATCAATAATAATAATAATAATAATAATAATAATAATAATAATAATAATAATAATAATAGCGGTGCTTGTTACGTAGCCTCCTAGTGGCGCACCGCGGGAAACGCAGACCGCAACATGGTCTGTAGGCTAACAACGTAACCGGTGCAACGGGCCAACTACCCGTTGCACCGTAATATCTGAGTTCCAAAACAGTATAATCTCAGAAGTGCTCCCCACAACCGGTCCTCTTCGGATGAGGACCAGTCATCAGGTGGGAGGAGCACACCGGACCCGATGACTTATGACGACCCCGGCGCTTATAGGATAAAGTTTAAGTGGACGGAGGAGCTTCGCGCCGATCTCTTGGTGTGCTGGCAGAACAGCGAGCCGGAGGTATCAGGGTATATGGCCCGGATGCACACACTTTGGTGTGGCATGCATCCGGAGCACAGACATTTTACGCCCAAACACCTGCGTAATTACGTCTCATACCTTCGGCATAATCGACGATCGCTGCTGCCAAATAGAAGGCTGTCTAATCGGCCTTCATTTCCAGCACCGCTACACCAAGAACGGCACCGTTCCTCCGAGGACAACGACAACCTCTTTACAGGTCGACAAGTGAGCATCTCCAAAAAGATGTCTCACTCAAAACAACAGCTCGACACGGTGAACGAAGATCTCCCCACACAGCTTCAAGAGGACTCCACTCTGCTCACTGTCAACCAAGTTGTCTACGGTGCCGCGGCTTCGCTTCTGCCGATAGAGAGAAGACATTCTCTCTCCTTCAAGGCGAAGTTGAAGCTGCGCATCGCTCAACTTGGACACAAAATTGACATTTCTCGGAAACAAGTCTCCCGCATTCAGTGTGTGATAGAGTATGTAAGTACTCAAAGACCATACACGCCAAAAGTTCGTCGCCTGGCGGCAGAACTTCGAAGGCGACATCACACACTGCACAAGACTACTCTTCTTGTCATCAAAGAAGAGTCTCTTAACAGGTTGCGGGCTCTGGTGGCTTCCAAAAAGTCACTAGAGAAAAGGCTGAAACGGTTGATCGACAATTCTTTGTTTCGATCCAACCCTTCACGCTTTCTGTCACCTAAGACCGCTGTTCCCGAGAATTATCCATCATCTGAGAGAGTGGAAGCCTTTTGGAGTGAATTGTACGGAGATCAACCAAACGTGAACCCGGATACTCCAGCTCTGCACGACTTCGAGGCATTCTGTCGAGAACACCGACGACAGGATATCGCCGAAGAGAGCCCTGCAGTCAGTGTGGAAGAGGTTCGTAAAGCCCTGAATGGCAGTAAGAACTGGGCTGCCCCGGGTCCAGATGGCATAAACATCTTCTGGTGGAAGAAATTTTCTTCTACACATGCTCATCTGGCCCGGATTTTTACATCATACATTCAGGGCGATGAACCAATTCCAGACTGGCTGGTAGAAGGGCGAACCGTACTCATCCCTAAAAAGGGTGACTTGTCCGACCCGAAGAACTACAGGCCTATCACTTGCTTGAATGCGGTTTACAAGATTTTTACAAAAATCTTAAATAACCGTATCTTGCAGGTGATAGAGCCTGTGTGGCAACAGATATACGAACAACGTGGCAGTAAACAGGGCGTGTCAGGTTGCAAGATCAACTTGTTGGTAGATAGATGCGTCATTCAAGACGCAATCTACTACCAACGCAACCTGTCGATGGCCTGGATTGACTACCGTAAGGCATTTGACTCAACTTCACATGAGTTGATTCTCTATCTGCTCAGATGCCTCGGAATCAATCGCCAAACAGTGGGATGCATACAACGTACGATGCAGCTCTGGCGAACGCGTTTTCACATAGGAAGTGGAAATGCATTGCACGTAACCGGAGCTGTTCAGTACAAGAGAGGCGTCTTTCAGGGAGATTCTCTGAGCCCTCGGTTGTTTTGCATCTCACTGCTGCCAATATCTGTTGCCCTCCGACAAACTCGTGGGTACTCTGCGGGGCCGCCGAGTGATCGAGTATACTCGATCAGTCACCAACTGTTTACGGATGATCTAAAGATATACAGTGCCAACAAAGATCATCTACAAACGGCCCTCAACATCGTAACAGAGTACACACGAGATGTCGGAATGTCTTTTGGGTTGGAAAAGTGTGCGGTCGTACACCTGGCGAAGGGTAAGTGCTCTGATACGGGTGGAGATGTTGAATTAGTGGATGGGAGCGTCTTAAGAGAATTAGACGCCGGAGAGTTGTACAGATATCTAGGGATTGAAGAGCGGCGAATGCATGCCGTCTCTGAAGTCCGAACAACTCTTCGCAGCGAGTATGTTAGGAGACTCAGGAAAATCTGGCCATCAGAACTTTCCGGCAAGAACAAAGTCTCAGCTACTAACATGCTCGCTGTCCCGGTCCTACTTTACTCTTTCGGTGTCCTGAAATGGGCCCGAAAGGATTTACGAGATCTCGACATCAAAACCCGTAAGATCATTAATATGAATCGGAGCATGCACCCCAATTCATCAGTCGCCAGATTATACCTGTCCCGGTCGATCGGTGGGAGAGGTTTGCAGAGTTTGGAGCGGCTTCACGACCGTTTGGTCCTGGGTTTAACGCACGAAGTTGTCAATTTCACTGCAGACGAGGATGACTTTCTTATGCAAATTGTACATAAACATGAAAATGCGCATAAGGGGTCATTCTTGTATAAGGCAGCAATATATGCGGCAAGAACCCTTGGTCTTGGAGAAATTAACGCTCTTATGGAACTCCGAAAGGAGGAATTTAAGAGCGTCATCAGGATCGCCGAGGAAAAACTACTCCTTGGCGAACTGATGGACAAGTCCATGCACAGCGTGTTCTTTAAACACGTGCGTGATCATGGCTTGTCCATCCAGCTGACGTTTTCCTTCTTAAAGTCAGCGGGCCTGATGTCCGAGACTGAAGGGTTCATATTTGCCTGCCAAGATGGTGTCATTAACACTCATGAGTACCGTAGCAAGGTGCTCCAGGTGCAGCTTCCGGACACGTCCTGTAGGAGGTGTAGACAACATCCGGAGACGCTTATGCACCTTTTGTCGGCATGTCCAGTGCTGGCGAGAGGTGCATATATCCAGCGTCACAATGCTGCCCTGAGAGTACTGTACTACTATCTTCGTCATTGCTACGGTATTGACGTGACACCAGTGCTGCCTTATTTGCCAGGAGATATTCCCCAGGTTGTTGAGAATGACAGTTGCAAAATATATTGGAACATGCCATTTGCAAGAACCCGGCGGATAGATCACAACAAACCTGATATTGTGCACTTCGCCAAGGCCACTCGTGACATTTATGTCATTGAGTTCTCGGCCCCGGCTGAATACAACATCTCAGCCAAAGAAGAGCACAAAAGACAAATATATCAGGATCTCCTGTTTGAAATTGGCAAACTTTACCCAGGTTACCGTGTCAAGCTTGTCGTCCTGATTGTTGGCGTCCTAGGAGGGATGAAACAGTTTTTGTATCCTCACTTGCCAAAGTTCCAGCTTGCTCATCAAAAGCTGAGTTCTTGGCAGTTAGGATGCAGAAGGCTGTTTTACTTGGTTCTCTCCGTCTCTTAAGGGAAATGACTTTGGCCTGCTGTGATCACTAACCGCCTTGTTGTGCAGAGTGGTCCACCAGTAATGGATGGAGCTCAGGCTGGGCCCTCGGAGAATCGGACTCCGGGGATAACCCCCCCCCTGAGCATTTAATAGCAAAATAATAATAATAATAATAATAATAATAATAATAATAATAATAATAATAATAATAATAATAATAATAATAATAATGTTAAGAAATCAAGATTTACCCAAGTCCGCTTAAGCTTATTATTATTATATATATTTATTTCATTATTATTATCACTAGTGAGTTGGCGGAGATCTACGCGCCGATTGGCGGCGCATACGACTCCTCTCTCCTACATTCTTTTATTCTACGGTGTGCTATGTACTCTTGGCGGTGTTACGTACTACCACGTGCTATTGCGTTCTGATAGTTGTTTCTTATTGCGTTGCAATTTATATTGTTGCATATCATTAATTATAATAAACATATTATTAATATCTAGATTGTTTAGAAGTCAAATAAAGATTTATTTATATTACTAAATATAAATACTGGTGTAAATTAATTCACTTCCTCACAGGTTATTGAGGCCCAGTGCACGCTACCACAGCGTTTGTGATTTTACTTATTAAAAAATATAATAAATTTTGTGGAAGTGATTTATTATAAGGTAAGAGTATTTACAAACATTAATTTAGAAAATAAATTTAAAAATTAAGTAAGAAGATAAGACGAAATAAATAGATGAGTGAGTCATGCATGCACATAGAAGATAGAATGCAATAGATGCGTATTAACAGACGATGAATTAGACAACTTAGGAAAAACTGACAAATATTTATTTGCGTTATTAAATAAATTCATAGGTTTCTGAAAATAATTTTCAGTATATTAGAATGTGACAAGGAGATTAACATTGAGTAGATTGTCTTTTGTTTTATGATGAAAGAATCAGTGAAGCCGATAGGCGCGAAAAATTTCATGATGTCGGATAACGGCGTCATAATAATAATAATAACATATAAAAATCACGTGTATTACACCTTAGATTACGATGTTTTAAGATGGTTTAAAATAGATTTTCGATTTAATTATGAATTATAATAAATTTTGAAATTAAATAAAAATGTATTTAGACATGTCATAAATATTGATCGATATAAAATACATATCAGAAATATTTCGGTAACTTGAGATATGCGATGCTTGCGTTCGGTATCAAGTATCTTATAGTTTGTGAGGTTGTTTTGTTTGCATAATGTATCCCGAGTGTGTGCGTGATCAACCGCCTTCAACGTTGTCTCATTGCCGTGCGTGAAACTGTACGTTAGAATAGGTGTGCATACTCGAGGTGGTGCTGTGTAGATAATTAATCTTGCGTTTCAAATTGAAATGAATTGCAGTGCGTTCATTTTAATTTAGAAGCACGAAACAGAATTAATTATGAAGAGTATCTGGTATTAGACGAATAGACTTTTAGAATATTAATAATAAGAGATAGATGGAAATTATTAATTAGACGATAAATTATTAATTAAATGTATAATTAATTAAATTTAAATTCTGTTTCATAAAATCCGAAATAGATGTCAGAGTCGGAAGAAAAGGCTCAACTGGTCGACTATAACAGCGACGGAAGTTGTGAAAGAACATCATCTAGCTTGGAGAATGTTGGACAAAATCCAACATCAAAAATAAAAATTGAGAAAAATATGGATACCCTCCATAGTCTGTCACAATTCCACAAGGGATTGATTCACTTGACAGATAAAAACGATGCAGGACCATCAAATATAACTGATGAGAATAAAGAGGAACAAGAGTTACAGATTAAGATGAATAATTTCTCAACACCTGTGAAACCTGACCAGTCGACAAGTAAGTATTGACTATAGAATAATTTAGAAACTGTAAACTAAACTAGAAGATACATTCTAAGAAGTATAAAAGTATTTAAGAATAATTAGAGGAGGCCTATTTAGACATTAAGACGCTTAGATGTTAACAAAATTCCAGATACTAATTAAGATTATATGTTTACAGATAAAGATGAAGGTATTTTAAATAAAACTGAAAATGCCAAGGCTAAGATTGTCAGTTGTGAAAAGATGATGATAATTGGCAACAAAGAATTAGAAGACATGAAGATGATGATGGTCGAGTCCAACAAACAGACTCGTGAGATGGCAGCAACACTCGGTAGAGCTGCAAAACGATTAGAGGAAGTCACTCACGAACTGGTCAAAGCTCTTAAGATGACTGTAGATGGACGAATAGCAGAACTAGATCGTGAGAAGGCTAAATTAGAAGCAACTAAGGTAAAAGATTCACATATAATTCCCAATATACCAGATAGACCACAGTTAGACACTACAAATGGGAATAACAACATCACTAGAGAATTGAATTTGCTTAAAGATGCATTACTATTAAATCAAAATAAAATCAACATTAAAAGAGAATACAAGTTAACTCAAAAATCAAATTATAATATTTGGCTTGATTATTTAAAATCAGAACTAACAAATTGTGATTTATTAGATGTAATAGATGAAAATAATTGTAATAAAAATAATTTACCAAATTCAATAATTCATAAAAGAAAATGTCTGGTTAGAGATATTATTATTAATCATTTAGATGAAGATTATCATAAGAAAATTCTCGATATTCCTGAACCTATAGAAGTCTTAAAGAAAATCAAAGCTTGTAGAAAAGAACAAATAAATCTTACTTCAAGTTTTGTTAGAAAAAGACTGTATTCAATTAAGATGAAAAAGAATGAAAAGGTCAATGATTTCTGTGAAAGATTTGACCAGATCATCAGAGAGTATGAATCTTGCGGAGATGGGGAGCAACTAACTGAGCAAGAAATCAGAGCTGCATTTTATCAAGCCATAACCCCAATGAATCCTCAATTAATGTCTGCTGATTTCATCAAAAGATCTAATTCAAAAGAGATGACAATAAATGAAATGAAATCTTTTATACTGCAGTTAGAAGCTGAGAGCAAAACCAACGACGGGGAGGAGACGATCAAGGCTCAAACAGTCAAGGTGGACGGCAAGAAAAACTGTCACAGATGCGCCAAACCTGGTCATAAAATTGAAAATTGTCCCCTACCAAAAGATCTATGGTTCTGCTGCCAGGAGATAAGATCTCATAAGGGTTCAGAGTGCAAGGATGGCAGAGTTAAAAATAAGATTGTAAATAATAATAATATCAAGTTTAGAGGTAAACTAGATAGACAGGAAACTCATAGAGTTAGACATAAGGTGAACTTTAAACCATATAAGAATGATAGATGCGATAGAAAATATAATAAGAATAATCAATAATTAGTACAAAATGTATTCAAGCGGGATGGCATTAGTGCAAAAAGAATGACTGATGAAAATCAAGGTAAGAAACAATTAAATGAAGTTTTAATAGATGACATTAAATTTATTGCTGATTCAGGAGCAACAGATCATATAGTAAAGAATAGCTTAATATTAAGTAACTTTGAAAGATGTGAAAACAAAGTAATTAAGAGTGCCAATAAGAATAAATCGGCTGATATTTTAATAGATGGAAAAGGTGATCTTTTGCTTCATACGAATCAAGACAACAAGATAATCAAATTATCAAATGTTATTAGTGCTAAAGATGTATCAGATAATTTATTATCATTAAGAATATTAGTAGATAAAGGATTTAAGATTTATTTAGATGATAAATTGTTACGAGTATTCAGTAAAAATTTAGAAGAAGTAATACTAGAAGGAACATATGAAAAACCCAACTGGATATTGAACTTCAAAGTCAAGAACTACATAGGCAATGAAGATGAATCAGACTGGGGATATAACACCTATCTCTGTAAAGCTGTGATGACCCAGGACTATAACATAAATGAAGTAGAAATAGATTTGCAAAGAAGGGAGGGAGAATCAGAAAATGAAGAGTTAAAGGATTCTTCAATCAGAAGGAAGGAAGAAGATATAACATCTCCAGAAATGAAACAACACACTGAGAACTCAAAGACTGACATATTTAATTGGGATTCTTGTTTAATAACTAGAAATACAATTAAGTTAGACGATATTGAGAACATTAAGAATTTAGAAGAGTTATTTACAACAAATCCATTAGAGCAAGGAACAACAGACTCAAGTAAAATAAACGAAGCTATGTTATGGCATTTAAGACTTGGTCATGCTTCATTGAACTATCTCAAGAAATTGCAGAAAGTATATAACAAATTAGAGAAGGTTAAATTTGATGATTCTATTTTAGACTGTGAAATATGTATTATGTCAAAGATGCAAAAATTACCATTTAAAGAAACTAGACAAAGAGCACCAAGACCACTACAAATAATACATACGGACACGATGGGTCCGATAAAACCAACCTCATACCCAGGACACAAAAGATTTATTAATGTGTACATAGATGATTATTCTAGATTAGCTAGAGCATATGCAGTAAAGACTAAGGATGAATCAGGAGAAACATTAGAAAAGTTTCTCATATCTACTAGAAATCTACTTGGTAAAGATGAGAAAGTATGCTATGTTAGATCGGATCAAGGAACAGAGTTTACTGGTGGAAAATTTCTAGATGTCTTAAGAAAAGAAAAGATAGAATTGGAATTAACTCCGCCATATACTCCTGAACACAATGGAGTATCAGAACGATTCAACGTTACGCTACAAAGAAAAGTTAGAACCTATATGCTAGATTCTGGTTTACCTAAGAGTATGTGGGAGTTAGCAGTAGATGCAGCAGTACACTCATACAATCGAACACCACATAAATCCATAGATTACAACGTACCACTGATGAAGTTTAACAAAAATGAAAATTGTCATTTTGACAAAATTAAAAGATTCGGATGTATTGGATATATTAGAATCCCAAAACCAGAACACAAGTTCAGCGAGAGAGCAATCAAAGCAGTCATGGTGGGATATAGACCCACAGGATACTTATTATGGCATCCAAATACAAGGAAATTTCTAGAATCAAGACATGTTAGATTTAATGAAAAATTAGTGTACAAAGATGTATATAAGAATAAACCAATAGAAGAAACTGAAGATGAAATAAGTTGGAAGTCAAACGAAAATGTATCAAACAATTTGGAAGAGCAAATCAACGAAGAAAAGGAGAAACCAGAACAAAGAAAAAGAGGAAGAACCCGCAAAAATCCACTAGATGTTAAATACTTAAATGAAAAGAAGAATTCATCAGAAGAAATTAGACCATGTACTAGAGGTGAGATAAAAAGAAAATTAGAATCTAAAAAGGATAAAGATAGAAAATTAATTGAAGATATAAGCTTTGTAAGAAGCGTCAATACGTCAGAAGATCAATCAAAGAAGGATGAACAAGAACTGATAAATTGTCTAATCACTTCGTTAAACAAAGAACCAATCAACTATGATGAGCCAAGCAATTCAAGTGAAAGATGTCAATTGATGAGAGCTATCAAGGATGAACTGGATTCTACAACTAAAAATGACGTCTGGAAATTCGTAGATTTGGAAGAAGCAAGTAAAACTGAAAGAAAATTAAACATCATTGATTCAAGATGGGTATTTAAAAGGAAAGTAGAAGTAAATAAAGATGTACTTTATAAAGCACGACTAGTATGTCGAGGTTTCAAAGACAAGAATGACTATGACTTAAAAGATACATACTCACCAGTGTCTAGACTATCACTTATACGAGCATTAATCTCAATAGTAAATAAATATGACCTAGAAATATGTCAATATGATGTGAAAACAGCATTCCTTTATGGAAACTTAGATGAAGATATTTATATGAAGATACCCGAAGGTCTAGATGTAGATGAAAAGACAAAACAAACAAAGATACTTAAATTAAAGAAATCTTTGCATGGATTAAAGGTAAGTCCAAAGAAATGGAACATTAGATTTAATCAAGTGGTAAAAGAAATTGGTCTCGAAAACGATTTACACGAACCATGTCGGTATACTTGGAGGAAAAATGGAATCATAGTTGTGTTGCTAATTTATGTAGATGACATTTTAGCAGCTAGTAATGATAAAACAAAATTAGATGAAGTTGGAAATCACTTATGCAAGAATTTTGAGATGAAAATTCTTGGTGAACCCAGGAAGTTTCTTGGAATTGAAATAGAGAGAAATAGACAAGAGAAATACATTGTATTAAATCAAAGTAATGATATTGATAGTATTTTAGATAGATTCAAGATGACAGATTGTAATCCTCAAAATACTCCAATGATTACAAGACAGACTGAAAATAGATGCAAAAGAAGAAAACTAGAAGAATCAGGATCGTCAAAATGTGAACAATCATCAACGACTAGAAAGGTCCCATACAGAGCGGCAATTGGAAGTCTTATGTACTTAGCAAATGGAACTAGACGAGATATTGCGATTGCTGTACATTATTTAGCTAGAAAACAATTAAATGCCAGCGAGGATGACTGGAAAAATGTTAAAAGAATTCTGAGATACTTAAAGGGTACTTTAAATTCAAGCCTAAAATACGCAGGAAACTCAGATGAATTAGAAGCTTTCTCCGATGCGAGCTTTAGAGACAATGATGACTCAACTTCTTCAGGTGGATACATTATTAGACTGTTTGGTGACATAATAGCATGGAGAAGTCACAAACAAAATTACGTTACGCTTTCGACGTGTCAAGCTGAATATTTAGCAATGAGCGATGCGTGTCAAGAGATAATATCTCTGGATAAAGCGATTAGATTTATTATTGGAAAAACACTATTTCCTACGACGATTTGGTGTGATAACAAGTCAGCAAATGACTGTACCAAAAGAGATGGCAGTCATAAACTTAAGATGTTCGATAATAGTGTAAATGAAATTAAATTAGAATTACGAGAAAGAGAGAAAACAGGTAATAGAAAACACATGGCAAACACCCATGGTGATTTCATTAAACAATGCATTAATGAAAATAGAATAAGAGTTTGTTGGATATCTACGAAAGAGAACCTAGCAGATACACTTACAAAACCATTACCTGCAGAATCATTTAGATATTTAAGAGATAGACTTTTGGACTAGAATAATTAGAAGTTGATAAAATTGTTAAAATTAATTATAATTATATTTTCACTATGTTACAGAAAACTCTATTGATCGTAAGAAGTAGCGCAGTGGAAGCTGGACGTGGGAAAATGGAGGGAGTGTTAAGAAATCAAGATTTACCCAAGTCCGCTTAAGCTTATTATTATTATATATATCTATATCATTATTATTATCACTAGTGAGTTGGCGAAGATCTACGCGCCGATTGGCGGCGCATACGACTCCTCTCCCCTACATTCATTTATTCTACGGTGTGCTATGTACTCTTGGCGGTGTTACGTACTACCACGTGCCATTGCGTTCTGATAGTTGTTTCTTATTGCGTTGCAATTTATATTGTTGCATATCATTAATTATAATAAACATATTATTAATATCTAGATTGTTTAGAAGTCAAATAAAGATTTATTTATATTATTAAATATAAATACTGGTGTAAATTAATTCACTTCCTCACAAATAATAATACTAATAATAAAAATAATAATAATAATAATAATAATAATAATAATAATAATAAGCGGTGCTTGTTACGTGGCCTCCTAGTGGCGCACCGCGGGAAACGCAGACCGCAACATCTGGTCTGTAGGCTAACAACGTAACCGGAGCAACGGGCCAACTACCCGTTGCACCGTAATATCTGAGTTCCAAAACAGTATAATCTCAGAAGTGCTCCCCACAACCGGTCCTCTTCGGATGAGGACCAGTCATCAGGTGGGAGGAGAACACCGGACCCGATGACTTATGACGACCCCGGCGCTTATAGGATTAAGTTTAAGTGGACGGAGGAGCTTCGCGCCGATCTCTTGGTGTGCTGGCAGAACAGCGAGCCGGAGGTATCAGGGTATATGGCCCGGATGCATACACTTTGGTGTGGCATGCATCCGGAGCACAGACATTTTACGCCCAAACACCTGCGTAATTACGCCTCATACCTTCGGCATAATCGACGATCGCTGCTGCCAAATAGAAGGCTGTCTAATCGGCCTTCATTTCCAGCACCGCTACACCAAGAACGGCACCGTTTCTCCGAGGACAACGACAACCTCTTTACAGGTCGACAAGTGAGCATCTCCAAAAAGATGTCTCACTCAAAACAACAGCTCGACACGGTGAACGAAGATCTCCCCACACAGCTTCAAGAGGACTCCACTCTGCTCACTGTCAACCAAGTTGTCTACGGTGCCGCGGCTTCGCTTCTGCCGATAGAGAGAAGACATTCTCTCTCCTTCGAGGCGAAGTTGAAGCTGCGCATCGTTCAACTTGGACACAAAATTGACATTTCTCGGAAACAAGTCTCCCGCATTCAGTGTGTGATAGAGTATGTTAGTACTCAAAAACCGTACACGCCAAAAGTTCGTCGCCTGGCGGCAGAACTTCGAAGGCGACATCACACACTGAACAAGAGTACTCTTCTTGTCATCAAAGAAGATTCTCGTAACAGGTTGCGGGCTCTGGTGGCTTCCAAAAAGTCACTAGAGAAAAGGCTGAAGCGGTTGATCGACAACTCTTTGTTTCGATCCAACCCTTCACGCTTTCTGTCACCTAAGACCGCTGTTCCCGAGAATTATCCATCATCTGAGCGAGTGGAAGCCTTTTGGAGTGAATTGTACGGAGATCAACCAAACGTGATCCCGGATACTCGAGCTCTGCACGACTTCGAGGCATTCTGTCGAAAACACCGACGGCAGGATATCGCCGAAGAGAGCCCTGCAGTCAGTGTGCAAGAGGTTCGTAAAGCCCTGAATGGCAGCAAGAACTGGGCTGCCCCGGGTCCAGATGGCATAAACATCTTCTGGTGGAAGAAATTTTCTTCTACACATGCTCATCTGGCCCGGATTTTTACATCATACATTCAGGGCGACGAACCAATTCCAGACTGGCTGGTAGAAGGGCGAACCGTACTCATCCCTAAAAAGGGTGACTTGTCCGACCCGAAGAACTACAGGCCTATCACTTGCTTGAATGCGGTTTACAAGATTTTTACAAAAATCTTAAATAACCGTATCTTGCGGGAGATAGAGCCTGTGTGGCAACAGATATACGAACAACGTGGCAGTAAACAGGGCGTGTCAGGTTGCAAGATCAACTTGTTGGTAGATAGATGCGTCATTCAAGACGCAATCTACTACCAACGCAACCTGTCCATGGCCTGGATTGACTACCGTAAGGCATTTGACTCAACGTCACATGAGTTGATTCTCTATCTGCTCAAATGCCTCGGAATCAATCGCCAAACAGTGAGATGCATCCAACGTACGATGCAGCTCTGGCGAACGCGTTTTCACATAGGAAGTGGAAATGCATTGCACGTGATCCGAGCTGTTCAGTACAAGAGAGGCGTCTTTCAGGGAGATTCCCTGAGCCCTCTGTCGTTTTGCATCTCACTGCTGCCGATATCTGTTGCCCTCCGACAAACTCGTGGGTACTCTGCGGGGCCACCGAGCGATCGAGTATACTCGATCACTCACCAACTGTTTATGGATGATCTAAAGAAATACTGTGCCAACAAAGATCATCTACAAACGGCCCTCAACATCGTAGCAGAGTACACACGAGATGTCGGAATGTCTTTTGGGTTGGACAAGTGTGCGGTCGTACACCTGGCGAAGGGTAAGTGCTCTGATACGGGTGGAGATGTCGAATTAGTGGATGGGAGCGTCTTAAGAGAATTAGACGCCGGAGAGTTTTACAGATATCTAGGGATTGAAGAGCGGCGAATGCATGCCGTCTCTGAAGTCCGAACAACTCTTCGCAGCGAGTATGTTAGGAGACTGCGGAAGATCTGGTCATCAGAACTTTCCGGCAAGAACAAAGTCTCAGCTACTAACATGCTTGCTGTCCCGGTCCTACTTTACTCTTTTGGGGTCCTGAAATGGCCTCGAAATGAGTTGAAAGATCTCGACATCAAAACCCGTAAAGTCATCAATATGAATCAGAACATGCACCCTAACTCATCAGTCGCCAGGATGTACCTCTCCCGGAACATCGGAGGGAGAGGATTGCAGAGCTTGGAGCGGCTTCACGATCGTTTGGTTCTGGGTTTAACATACGAGGTTGCCAATTTCACAGCAGACGAGGACGACTTCCTGATGCAATTTGTTCATAGTCTTGAAAATGCGCGGAAGGGATCGTTTTTGTATAAGGCAGCAATCTACGCGGCAAATACATTAGGTCTCGGAGAAATAAACGCTCTCATTGAACTGGCGAAAAAGGAGTTCAAGAGCGTCGTCAGGATAGCCGAGGAGAAAAAACTCCTCGGTGAACACATGGACAAGTCTATGCACAGCGTGTATTTCAAACACGTTCGTGACCATGGCTTGTCCACCCAGCTGACATTCTCCTTCTTGAAGTCAGCTGGCCTGATGTCCGAGACCGAAGGGTTTATATTTGCCTGCCAAGATGGTGTTATCAACACTCTCGAATACCGTAGCAAGGTGCTCCAGGCGCAGCTTCCGGACACGTCCTGTCGGACGTGTAAACAACATCCAGAGACGCTGATGCACCTTTTGTCGGTATGTCTTGTGCTGGCAAGAGGTGCCTACATACAGCGTCACAATGCTGCCCTGAGAGTACTGTACTACTATCTTCGTCATTGCTACGGTATTGACGTGACACCAGTGCTGCCTTATCTGCCAGGAGATATTCCGCAGGTTGTTGAGAATGACAGTTCCAAAATTTATTGGAACATACCATTTGCAACAACCCGGCGGATAGATCACAACAAACCTGATATTGTGCTCTTCGACAAGGCTACTCGTGACATTTATGTCATTGAGTTTTCGGCCCCAGCCGAATACAACATCTCAGTCAAAGAAGAGCACAAAAGACAAATATATCAGGATCTCCTGTTTGAAATTGGCAAACTTTACCCAGTTTACCGTGTCAAGCTTGTCGTCCTGACTGTTGGCGTCCTAGGAGGGATGAAACAGTCTTTTGTATCCTTACTTGCCAAAGTTTCAGCTTGTTCATCAAAAGCTGAGTTCTTGGCAGTTAGGATGCAGAAGGCTGTTATACTTGGTTCTCTCCGTCTCTTAAGGGAAATGACTTTGGCCTGCTGTGATCACTAACCGCCTTGTTGTGCGGAGTGGTCCAGCAGTAACGGATAGAGCTAAGGCTGGGCCCTCGGAGAATCGGACTCCGGGGATAACCCCCCTAAGCATTTAATAGCAAAATAATAATAATAATAATAATAATAATAATAATAATAATAATAATAATAATAATAAGCGATGCTTGCTACGTGGCCTCCAAGCGGCGCATCGCGGGAAACGCAGACCATAACATCAGGTCTGTAGGCGAACGACGTAGCCCGTGCAGTGGGCCAACTACCCACTGCATGGAAATAACTGAGTTACCACAAGATACCAACTCAGAAGTGCTCCCCACAACCGGTCCTTTTCGGATGAGGACCATTCATCAGGTGGGAGGAGCACACCGGACCCGATGAATGATGACGACCCTGGCGCCTTAAGGACTTACTTTAAGTGGACGGAGGAACTGAGAGTCGATCTCTTGGTGTGCTACCAACGTAGCGAGCCGGGGGTGAGCGGCTATATGGCCCGGATGCACACTCTTTGGAGTGATATGCATCCGGAGCTAGCGCATTTTACGCCCAAACACCTGCGTAATTATGTCGCTCATCTTCGGCGAAATAGAAGATCGCTTGTGCTGGACAGAAGGCAGTCTAATAGACTTTCCTTTCCGGCGCAACTACACCAAGAGCGACGCCGTTCCTCCTTGGACAACAACAATCCCTTTGTAGGACGGCAAGTAAGTATATCTAAAAAGATAACTTACTCCCAACAACAGCTTGACGCGGTAAACGAAGATCTCCGTGCAGCCATCCTGGAGGACTCCACCCTGCTCACTGTGAGCCAGGTTGTGTATGGTGCAGCAGTTTCGGCTTTTCCGAGAGAGAGACATTGTCTCTCGATCGAGGCAAGGTTGAGACAGCGCATCTTACAACTTGGCTCCAAAATTGACAGATCCCGGAAACATGTCTCCCGCATTCAGTGTGTGATTGAGTTCGAAACAACTCAAAAAGCATACACGCCCCGAATTCGACGCATTGTTGCTGAACTTCGGTGGCGTCATCACACACTGAACAAGAGTACTCTTCTTGTCATCAAAGAAGAGTCTCTTAATAAATTGCGGGCTCTAGTGACTGCCAAAAAGTCACTAGAGAAAAGGCTGAAGCGGTTGGTCGACAACTCGTTGTTTCAATCCAGCCCTTCACGATTTCTGACAGCAAAGACCGATGTTACTGGGACTTATCCAACACCTGAGCGGGTGGAAGCTTTTTGGACTGAGTTGTATGGAGATCAACCAAACGTGAACGCCAATACTCCAGCTCTGCACGACTTCAAAGCATTCTGTCGGGAACACCGTCGGCAGAATGCTGATGAAGAGAGCCCTGCAGTCAGTGTGGATGAAGTTCGTTCAGCTCTAAATGTCAGCAAAAATTGGGCTGCCCCGGGACCAGATGGCATTAATGTCTTCTGGTGGAAGAAGTTTACTTCTACCCACCTCCATCTGGCCTGCATATTTACATCGTACATTAGAGCTGACGATCCGATTCCGAACTGGCTTGTAGAAGGGCGAACCGTACTGATACCTAAAAAAGGTGACTTGTCTGACCCTAAGAATTTCAGGCCTATCACCTGCTTGAATGCGGTTTATAAAATTTTTACGAAAATTTTAAATAACCGTATCTTGCAGCAGATAGAGCCTGTATGGCAACAGATATATGAACAACGTGGCAGTAAAAGAGGCCTGTTAGGTTGCAAGGAGAACCTGATAGTGGATCGATGCGTCTTACAAGATGCGATCTACTATCAACGCAACCTGTCAATGGCTTGGATTGACTATCGCAAGGCATTTGACTCAACTCCACATGAGTTGATTTTATATCTACTCAAATGCCTGGGAGTCAATCCCGAAATAGTGGAATGCATTCGACGTACAATGCAGCTCTGGCGAACGCGTTTTCACATTGGAAGTGGAAACGCATTGCACGTAACCGGAGTTGTAGAGTACAAACGAGGGGTCTTCCAAGGCGATTCCTTGAGCCTTCTGCTGTTTTGCATTTCACTGCTGCCTATATCTGTTGCTCTCCGTAAAACTCGTGGGTACTCTGTGGGCCTCCGGGTGATCGAAAATATTCGATCACCCATCTGCTTTACATGGATGATCTGAAGCTATATAGTGCTGATGAAGATCATCTACAAGCAGCCCTCAACATCGTAGCAGAGTACACACGAGATGTCGGAATGTCTTTTGGGTTGGACAAGTGTGCGGTCGTACATCTGGCGAGGGGTAAGTGCTCTGATACTGGTGATGATGTCGAGTTAGTAGATGGGAGTGTCTTAAGACAATTAGACGCCGGGGAGTTGTATAGATATCTAGGAATGGAAGAGCACCGCATGCATGCGGTCTCTGAAGTCTGAACAACTCTCCAGAGCGAGTATGTTAGGAGACTCCGGAAAATTTGGTCCTCCGAACTTTCCGGCAAAAACAAAGTCTCAGCTACTAACATGCTCGCTGTCCCAGTCTTACTATACTCTTTCGGTGTCCTGAAATGGACCCGAAAGGATTTACGAGATCTCGACATCAAAACCCGTATGATCATTAATATGAATCGGAGCATGCATGCCCCCAATTCATCAGTCGCCAGATTATACCTCTCCCGGTCCATCGGTGGGAGAGGTTTGCAGAGTTTGGAGCGGCTTCACGACCGTTTGGTCCTGGGTTTAACTCACGAAGTTGTCAATTTCACTGCAGACGAGGATGACTTTCTTATGCAAATTGTACATAAACATGAAAATGCGCATAAGGGGTCATTCTTGTATAAGGCAGCAACATATGCGGCAAGAACCCTTGGTCTTGGAGAAATAAACGCTCTTATGGAACACCGAAAGGAGGAATTTAAGAGCGTCATCAGGAATGCCGAGGAAAAACTACTCCTTGGCGAACTGATGGACAAGTCCATGCACAGCGTGTTCTTTAAATACGTGCGTGATCATGGCTTGTCCATCCAGCTGACGTTTTCCTTCTTAAAGTCAGCGGGCCTGATGTCCGAGACTGAAGAGTTCATATTTGCCTGCCAAGATGGTGTCATTAACACTCTTGAGTACCGTAGCAAGGTGCTCCAGGTGCAGCTTCCGGACACGTCCTGTAGGAGGTGTAGACAACATCCGGAGACGCTTATGCACCTTTTGCCGGCATGTCCAGTGCTGGCGAGAGGTGCATATATCCAGCGTCACAATGCTGCCCTGAGAGTACTGTACTACTATCTTCGTCATTGCTACGGTATTGACGTGACACCAGTGCTGCCTTATTTGCCAGGAGATATTCCCCAGGTTGTTGAGAATGACAGTTGCAAAATTTATTGGAACATCCCATTTGCAACAACCCGGCGGATAGATCACAACAAACCTGATATTGTGCTCTTCGACAAGGCCACTCGTGACATTTATGTCATTGAGTTCTCGGCCCCGGCTGAATACAACATCTCAGCCAAAGAAGAGCACAAAAGACAAATATATCAGGATCTCCTGTTTGAAATTGGCAAACTTTACCCAGGTTACCGTGTCAAGCTTGTCGTCCTGATTGTTGGCGTCCTAGGAGGGATGAAACAGTCTTTTGTATCCTCACTTGCCAAAGTTCCAGTTTGCTCATCAAAAGCTGAGTTCTTGGCAGTTAGGATGCAGAAGGCTGTTTTACTTGGTTCTCTCCGTCTCTTAAGGGAAATGACTTTGGCCTGCTGTGATCACTATCCGCCTTGTTGTGCAGAGTGGTCCAGCAGTAACGGATGGAGCTCAGGTTGGGCCCTCGGAGAATCGGACTCCGGGGATAACCCCCCTGAGCATTTAATAACAAAATAATAATAATAATAATAATAATAATAATAAAAGTAACCTCAGAAAAGAGGTTTTTTTTTAAATTTGGATTTAGAAAAAAAAATTATTCTTTTCCAAATTCAGCTTAGTTCACATATTTTCACTGCAAAAAGTTTTAAAATATTGTTATGCCTCTGTAGATTCTTTCTTATTCTTTTAATGTTATCTTTCAAAATTCCTGACGGTGATGTTCATACGCCAGCGTCTGCGCAGAACACACCATATTACCAGTTTATTCCCATGGTGTGATGATATTTAAAAACTACCATGTATGTTCTTTAATGCCTTTTTAATCAGTTACAGAATGAAACTCATAGAATAGACTACGGATTTTTATGCATTCCTAGTTAAAGAAAACCTCAAAGAATTTATTATCGAGTTGTAATTAAAGATCTTACTTTAATATTGTGTTATAAAATTTTTGGAGTTATGGTTTATAAATCATAACACAGAGTTAAAGTTAATTAGAATTTATTGAGACTTTCGTACAGTCGTAAAAATCGTTAAGACGCCTAAAAACAGATTAAGTGAGTACTCAAAAGATGCAGACTTTCTGTACCCTTAGTACTCCAGTAGGAGGGGAGAGGCTGCGCAAAGAGCGCAGTAGAGTCAAATAGCATAGGCGCTAACTGTACTGTTCCAACACTTCCTCCCGACTATGTTCTATTGCACGACTCATGATGCGAAGCATTAGAGAGTGCTTTACGATCGAAAAATTTTTTTCGCCTCATTTTGGCGGCTATTTTTATTAATTATTATTATTATTATTATATTATAGCCTTGTTAGTTCACGGAATCAAGATTATTTGCATACTATTGTCGAGATAATTTCATGGAGATTAATTCTATACTTTTTAAAAATTGATTAACTGCAATCGAATTTGAAAAAATACACCAACATAGGTCAAAAAATTTTCCTGTCCGTCATGAGTGAAACCCGGAAACACTGTAACTTGTGAAGAAATCCATTATTCGAGTTAAATTTTTTTTTTTAATTCTAATCGATGATTGTTGATCACTGAATGCAAATGACTAATTAATTCAGTGTCGTTTAATTGCAACTAATAAAAAACGAAAATTAAAAGACTGTATATCTGTATACATCCATGTAAAATTAACATGGATGGTGATATATCTATAGATATTATGTACATGTTATTCCACCAGGGCCACCTGTGCATCACTTTCCTAGTACAGCTGTTATTTTAAAAATTTTTTTTCTTTTTGTTTTGCACGACTCATGTGTTTTTTTTTTTTTTTCGTTATTTTCGTTATTTATTGACAAATAATTGGATAGCTATTTTATTTTATTAATATTTCATAATTAAATGAGCATGATGAGTCGTGCATTTTTGGATTTTCCAAGCTTTGTGAATCTAATTTTAATTAAACATATAAAAGTACATTTATGATATTTCTTAAATTTAAATCATATTATTAATCAAAAATATTTTGGTCGAAGTTTTCGATGTCTAGTCTACATCGAAGATTTTTCCTTTGGTCACCTTGTAACAGGGTAAAATTACCCTTAATCGATAAGTCGCTGGATATCGATAATTATTCGACATAGCACTGGCGCGTCTCGATCTTCGGGACCTATTTAGTAATAAGTGGGGGTGTTTTGGGGCTTACGTGCGAGCAAACATTTTTCCAACCAGCAGAAGTAGTTGAGTGATCAAGACAAGTGCCAGCAGAAAAGTCCAAAGAAGAAAAACCACTGGATCCAAGGAGTCTTCTTCTATTTCAAAAATCTTACAAGGTATTGAGACTTTTTATATATATGAGCCGCGGGGTCATATACTCGGCTCATCCAACTACTTCTCAATTTAATCAATTGACTTATTTAATTAATTAACTTTTCTCAATAATTAATAATTATAAGTCAATAATTAATTAATTGAAATTTTGATTCGCTAGTTTCGTTGAGAGTACCTCAAAGGGGCTTATACCCGAGGACTCCTCAAGGACCTTGTAGTGTTAATTGCCGTAAAATTAATTAATTGAAATAATTCCAAACATCAGAAAAATCGGTTCATTTACAACTAATTTATTTATTAAATAAAAACCGAATAATAAATTCATCGGGAAGATTCCATTGTCTTCTCACGGACCAGTGAAACATCGGTTGAATCGTACAACGTAGTTAACGTGTACTTAAGGTCAAAAAGTAACCACGCGCTAGCATAAAAATTGGCGTCTGTTTTGAGCGCGCAAATATTTTATTTAAGGGATCTACCCTCTTTAGAATTTTGAAAAAATCGAATTTTTTTTGTATTTTTTGAAAGTATACATATTTAAAAGTATCATACTGAAAATTTATAAAGATCCGAGCAGTCTAACTGTACTTTTGGACGACGTTTACGTAGCTATCTGGCCGCTAATATGCGGACCGCTCGGAGCGGTACGGCCTACCTGCCTTTGTATTCATTAGCAGCTGCAACCTTTTTCAGGTATACTGACAAATGTACAATATTATAATATACTATCTATACTGAAAATTTTCATTTATGATAGGTTATTCTCGAAGGATACCGTTCCATTAGAATTTCTCCCTATATTAGTCGTATTTGAAATTTTCAACCGTCAGTATCTGTGCTCGTGATTACCGAAATGGACAAGAAAAGTGTAAATCAAACTGCCAAGTGGAGACGTCCAGGTTCGAAGCCGAAAAAGCGGAAATTTAATGGAGTGCTTCCACATGACCACGAGGCAAATACAAGTTATGCTAGTGCATCTGCGTTGAAGTTACAACAATCGGAAGATACCAGTTTCGACGTACACGTGGATCAAACGTCGGGATACAGTATTATACAGTTTTTCCTGGTTTTCTCTATGTTGCAAGAGTATTTAAAGTGTAAAACTTGTGATAAAGATATTTCTTTTACAAAGTATGGACAGCGAGGACTCGGTTTTAAAGTTTGTGTTACATGTGAGTGTGGCGAAAGGTACATTAATTCGTGTCACATGATTTCTACTGGATACGAAATTAATCGTCGTCTAGTGTATATTATGCGTTTGATTGGTGTTCGCGGTGAAAAGTGTGTATGATGTAGTGATGCTGAAGGCTGTTAGAGAAGAGAAACTCTTGAATGCTCAGCACGGAGAACCAGAAGATATTTTAACCGTTTCGGGAGATGGTTCCTGGCAAAAAAGAGGATTTTCTTCTCTTATTGGCATAATTTCTTTGATATATAAACGCACTAAAAAATCGTGAACGTCGCTATCAGATCAAGTTACTGCAAAGCATGCGAGAAAAAGAAAGGAACTGAGAAAACGATTGAATATGCAGCGTGGTACGAAACGCACAAAAGAGGCTGTAGTGCTAATCACTCTGGTAGTGCTGGAAAAATGGAAGTTGACGGTGTATGTGAAATGTTTTTGCAATCTTTAGAAAAACAAGAACTGCTTGAAAGATGCCTCGGTGGCAACACGCAGAATAATAACGAATCTTTCAACAACTGTGTCTGGTCAATGGCTCCCAAACACATCTTTTGCGGAAAAAAAATTGTTGAAATAGCTTGTCAAACAGCTGCTTGTATTTTTAACGAGGGATTTCATCCAGTATTAAAAATCTTGGAAGTAATGGGCGTCAAAATCGGCCCGATCACCACACAGTTTGCTGCTGACTGTGACAGAACGCGCATACGAGTTGCAAATCGCCGCAGCACCGATGTCTCTAAGGAAGCCAGAACGAAACGAAGGCAGGCTATTTTGGATGAAAATGTGCACTATGAAGATGATGAAGGCATAATGTATGGTGCAGACATCGCTGATTAGACGTAAGTAAGATTTTTTCACGATTTTTCGTTACAGAAAACTTTAAACGCGTTTTTCTCGGAATGACGTTTTTGGACGGCTTGTTGATAAAATCTCCGAAACTATTCAAGCGAACCTTACCAAAATTTAACCACATGTTCTTGATGACTATAGCTATCGCGCATATCATACGATTTTTGAAATTTTGAGTTTAACTATTTACTTTTGGCAAAGAACGACGGAAAAAACGTGATTTTTCGTACTTTTTCGAAAAATGGCTGCCATTTTGTCATTTTTGAAAAAAAAAATCGTATGATATGCGCTATAGCCATTTACTGACTGAATCTAAAACTATTTTATTTTTTTTTTTTTCAGATCATCCATTCCAGATATTTCATCAACAGCGCACACTCATCTTTTTTTTGGACCAGTCTTCTCCCTCATTTTTATGTATAAAAACTGATTAAAATAAATGTAAAAAAAATTTTCTTGTGTAATCAAACAGTGTATTTTTTAGGCCTAACACTTTTTATGTCCATATTTATGACGTATACCGGTCAGAAAAATTCGTGAAAATCGCCTTATCTTTGCCCGTCTAAAGAGGGTAGACCCCTTAATGTTAACTATTGAGAATTTGTTTTATTGAATCTGGCCAAAAATTTATGATTTTAGTTAACTGAGATAAATTGTTTATCATTTAAATTTTAATTAACTAATCGGAAATCCCCCAAGGAAATTTTTATATTGAATTTAAGTTCTGGAAAAACTTATCTTGTTAATTTTATTTCGTCATCGTGAAAAAAATTCCTAAGAATTTATTGAGCAAGTGGCTTATTAAGTTCGAGATTCGTTTATTAAAATTGTTGAAAAAATCTAAAGAATTTGATTTATTTTAATGTTGAGAATTAAACTCGTGTCTAATTTAGAGAAAAATTGGAAGTCGGATTGAATTCGGATTTTAGTGAATAAATTTGTTAATTGAAAATATACAGTAAATTTTAATTGTTGGCTGATAACTAGTTAAGTTAACGTAGTAATTTTTAAAGTAAAATTTTTTAATTCCTTTATTATTGTTCAAAAATAAAATAAGGTAAATTAATGTGTGTGTGAAGAAGTGTGGGATATGTGTGTAAAGATTCGTGTGGGTAATGTGTGATAGAGAGTGTACGATCTTCTGCTTATTGATGTTTTGTTGAGCAGAGGAGTCGTAGAGAATATTACGAACTCTATTTGTTGATGTTTTGCCGAATAGAGTGATCCAAAATCTTAGAGCGTGACAGTCCGGTGGACAGCGCGATTTAGTTAGAAACCGCAATATAGACGATCCGTAAGAGAGTACTGTCGGGATTAAGAAAATTTTGTGTGTGAGTGTGAGTATGTGCACCTTGTTATCTTATTTTTGTTATAAATAAATACCGAATATATTTGTTAAATAAAAATTTATTTATTTCAGATCACGTTCCTCACTCTCTCTCCCTGTAAGATAAGCTCTCTACGCTGGACCGGTTCCAGGAACCGTGATTAAAATCCTGGTGGCGCCCTTTTGTTAATAATTTTAGTTTTCAATTTTGTTTAGTTAATTATTTAATTAAGGAGCCAATCTGAGCGGCCAAACCCATTACAACCTTTATTGTTTAGTCATTTGGAATTGGATTCTCATCTTCTGATTTGGCAACTGTAAAATATCAATAGTTAAAATCACTCGTTATATTCATGATTCGACTCGTCAGTCGTTTATGCAGTTCAAATGCAAGCGGTTTTGTGAATATGTCAGCGACTTGATCTTTAGACGATATCCAATTAATTTTAACTAAATTCCGATCTACACATTCTTTAACATAAGTTCTCTCGTCTCAGTCATGTGACGTAACTTATTACCTTCACTCGTTTGAGCACTCGCTTGTGCTGCTTTGTTATCACACCACAATTGCACAGGGTAGAATGACTTGTCCAGAATAATTTTTAACGAGTTATTCAGAGCAACCAGTTCTTGACGTGCTTCACTCATCGCAACAAATTCCGCTTGATACGTTGATAACGCAACACAATTTTGTTTGTGCGTTTTCCAAGCCACGGTATCACCGTATAGCTGAATTACAAACCCACAATGACTTGCGTCGGAACATACTTGCATATCGTCACGTTCAGCTGAGTAGGTTAAACCTAAATGTTTTATTCCTTTTAAGTATCTAAATACCCGTTTTACCATTTGCCAATCGTTTTCTGTTGGATTTATCTGATTTCTACTCAAGACGTTCACAGCGTATGAGATATCTGGTCGAGTCACTCCTGCCAGATACAGTAAATTTCCTACTGCTTCACGATATGGTATATTTTCTTTTGCTTTCGTCAGTAGTGATAACTTGTCGTCACAATCTTCCTCTCTCATTTTCCTGTCTTTATTAGCCACCTGAGTGGTTACCATCGGAGTTCTTTGAGGATGTAACTCGGTCATACCAAATTTCAACAATATTTTATCAATATACCGCTCCTGAGCAAGAGTAATAATTTGTTTTTCGCGATCTCTCTGAATAGAAATTCCCAGGAACTCTTTTGGCTCACCTAGATCAGTCATTTTGAACTCGCGCTTCAATTCGTTCTTTACTTCGTCCAATTTACGTTAATCATTTGTTATGTAAAACATTTTTTTTTATTGCTAACAAATATTCTTTTAAATTTTATTAAACATCGTCATAATTTTTCGTTCGTCTATAGAGCAGGCAATAGATAATTAGGCTTCGTGTCCCTTACTTTAGATAAGCGGTCTGAGACCTCAATGCATTTAAGGCTGTAAAACCTTAACAAACAAGTAAATGGGAGTTCTGTTGTACGAAACGAACTTGGTGTAGCTAATGGAAAGAATCATTAGAATACATTCTCCAGAATGTTCTAAGGTATGCTTAAATGTATTGTGATACCTAATGTCCGGACTGAAAAAATTTTTGTCATTATAAATCATTAAGAAAAAAATACTTTTTCTCGACTGTCTAGACAAGTAATGAAAGATAATAACTTAAGTAGAAAAAAAAAAAACATTTTTTAAATAAAACTTAACATAATTTAGGTAAAACACGTGGCAATAAATAATAATTAAGAATAAAAGGAAGTTCACTATTAAAATACACAAGTGAATAAATCGAAATTACTAACTATTAAATAAATTAATTATTAATAAGAATTGATAATTATTTATTTACATTTTTATAAATAATTAATCGATGATCGAATTGTCTTAGTAAAAATAGTTAGTTAATAAACTATCGAATCAAAGAATAGATCAAAGACTACTAACTATTAGAGATATTAATTATTAATAAGAATTGATAAATTGTTTATTCACATTTTTTTTATAAATAATTTATTGTTGATTGAATTGTCTAAGTAAAATAAGTAAGTTAATAAATGATTAGTATCTAGAAATTTCCTATAGTAAAAAAATAAGTTAACGTTAAATTTTCTATGTGTATTTGTGTATCTATAGATGCGCCTATCCATTATCACAAATATACAGTGCGTAACCTGTGACCTATACTTTATGTGAAAGTACAAGGTAGATCGACACAACTATGGTTTTCCGAAACATCCGAAGAGAGGGTACGAACCCCTAAAACTCAATCGCTGATTGGACATTGAGTCCTCCCTCCAATTAACAATTGGGGGACCGAAAGATCTATAATTTGGGAAACTTTGGTGTGTTCGATCTCTTCGTGCTCCGATCTTCCTAGTGGCAACATCGAACCAGTTTTCTTAAGTCTAAACAGACCACGTGTATTTTGTTTCACTTCAAGTAAAATATTTCGAGTAAGTCCAAGTAAACCACGTGTATTTAGATTCATTTCAAATCAAACGTTATTAACAGTAAAAGTAAATTCCTAAAGTTAAATCAACTAAAACTCATTTAAATTAACAAGAATCATCAATTAAATATCAGGTAAATTTATTTAACTTATTTCTATCAGAAACTTAATAATATTGTAATTTTTATACGAAAGAAAATATTTGAATTCAAATCACTGTGTAACATTTGTAATAGTTGTATCATTTTATAATCTGTGTGAAATTTGTAATAGTTGAATCAATTTATAATTTGTCTAAAATATTCATATTTAATTTATATAATAAATGTATTACACTTATTCAGCATCAATTTATTCAGTAAACCTATCATTCTCAATAAAATCCAACTCGGAAGTTCCCGGTCTATTAGCCTAACACGCTAGGGCCAAATACTTACACACAATAAACCTAATAAATGTAAAATTAATCAATTACTCCAAAAATTGAATAATTTTTACATTACACATTACTCGCTATTAAAATATCGTCCACGTATAAAAGTAGAATCAGAAATTTACTATTTTCTCGCCACATAAACAAACACGCTGCCAATCTACCGTTCTTTAAGCCTACCTTTAAAGTTATTTCAGTAAATCTAATATTCCAACGTTTAGGACAAATTTTTAAACCGTACAAAGCTCGTTTAAGTTTACAAACTTTACTTTCTCTATTTTTCTGAGAAACTTGAACACCACCAGGAATTTTCATGTAAATTTCTTCATCTATTTTCCCATTCAATAAAGCAGTTTTAACGTCTAATCCACACGTTATTAAATTAAATTTATTTATTATGGCAACAACAGATCGTACTAGAGGCAATCTAGAAACCGGCACGTAAGTTTCTCTCAATTCGTAAATATTTTCATTTTTAAAGCCCCTAATTACTAACCTTATGACCCAGATATCGGAAAAAGGGTCTAGAGTAGGGAAGAGGAACTGAGTCGGAGAGAGAGGGCCGATGGCTAGTACAGGACAGCTGAGGAGTAGGGCTAGGAAGAAGGAACGAGGAGGGAAACGATGGCAGTTACCTACTCTTCGTCATTCATGTTCGCCTGATACTTCGACGGGCGTATTTTTTCGAGAAAATATTATTTAACATTGTAAATAACCCGTTTTTCTTTATTTATGTTGTTGTTTACGAGTGCAGTATTATTATTCTAATTATTAATAATGATAATTTACGATATTGAGAGTATTATTCACGAAAAACTTATGAAAATATTATTATTTAATTTAGATTTGATTATAAAGATCGAAAACTATTCTTTTGTTAGTTAATATCGCTGGTTTAAAACAATTAATGTTTAATATTTTAGTTACCAATGTGAAATATCTAGACGGGATAATAATTAGTTTAGTTATAAAAGTATTATTTTGTCTATGACGACTATTAATTGTGATTATATTTCTTTAGTTAAAATTTATTAAAAGAAAATTAATTTAAGTATTTTGAAAACAAATTATGGTAAATTTCCAATTTATAAAAGAAATTATTCTAAGTCCCAAGCCGATTTAGTATGGGAAAGCGGCGAATGGATATAAAATGAAAGAAATAACGATTATTATTTAAGAGAAAAATATTTATGAAAGAAATTATTCTAAGTCCCGAGCAAGTTCTAGTATGGGAATGTATTCTATCGAATTTGTATGTAATCTGTTGAAAATGATCGAATGTATTTGATATTTAATTTTTAAAGTAAAAAGTAAAACTCGGAATTTGACGAACTGAATGGATATAGAATGAAGGAATACCAATTAAATTGATAGTTTGTAAACACCGTATAGATGGCAAAAACGATCATTCCGGTTCGTTGTAAGTGAGTTTTTGGGAAAATGATAAAGCCCAAAAACTTTTCACGAAAAAGCGAGTCTTGTGACAGAGTGTTATTGAGGGAATATTCTTCTATCAATAACAGCTGGAGGGACATTACCTTGGTTCGTCTTGAACACTGGTACGTACCTTTTGAACTCTCAGCAAGATTCGACTTCCCTGGATTTTTGACCCTCTCTCAAAAATCCGGTAGGTAATCACACACTGTGCAGGTGGGAGCGGAGAGGATACTCTCCATCCGCTCTCGGGGTAGAGATTTAGGCCCAGGGTGACGGCTAGTCTCCTGGGGAAGCGGGTAACCAGTTTTGGAGTTTTAGTTCGCGGTTTTGACGCTCACGAGAGTGAGAGTGTGTGAGAGGTTGTCTTGTCCAGACCAGTTTTGATCGGGCCTTGATACGTGTGCGTTGACCGACGTTGTAAAGTCATTTTTTTGTATTATTGTCGTTAGATTTAGTTTTTGAGGCTTGATACAACCTAAAATTGTACTACGAGAGTGTTGTTATTTTTTTTGTAACCTTTTTCATTAACCTAATGAATTGATTTTGATAATTAAATGATTATTTTGATTCTCTATTATAACCTGTCTGACATTTTGAGCTTAATTATTTATAGGTAACTGAGTCCTGTCGTTTTTTTTTTATTTCGGATTGAATATTGTGGTTTGACCCTCTTTTACCCTAGACTTCGGCGAGCTTCAGATTCGAGCAAGGGGGCGTTTTGTGTCGCAGTATCGTTCATATCGTTAATCGTTTATTCGATCAAAAAGAAGAAACACCTCAAAAATTACCCGTTACAAATTTATGGCGCTCGAATAGTGACACGGTGATTTTGTTTTATGGTAGCGGGAATTTTGGGTACTGCGATTTTCGTTTTTAGTTAGTTTTCTCCAGTTTTCATCTAGAATGAGTAAGAAAACGGGGACACAAACGTGGCTGTGGTCGCTAAGAAAAGACGCGGTCATTAGCGAGCTAGAAAACTATCAGGTGGCAATCGAACCAGGGGCGACGTTGCCAGAGTTAAGGTTTTTGTTAAAAACGGCGCTTAACAAATCACGAGCGGCGAACGCGGGTCGCGCGGGTCGATATGACCAACTGCTGATCGACCTCGACCGGTCCGAGGCGGAATTGGATAACCTGGAGAATCTGGACGACCTGCCCGAAGAAATAGATGAGCAGGAACCCGGGAATGAAGACGAGCACCCCTCAGGCGAGGACCTAGAGGGCGAGAGCACGTCACCCAAGGCACAGACTGCCCGGCAACGACGGGCGCTGGAGAAAAGATTGCGAGCCGAGATCGAGGCGGAGGAAAAGGAGCGGCTAGCTCGCGAAGCCGAAGCAGAAGCCGAAAAGGAGCTACGCGAGCGATTGCGCCGGGAAATAAGGGCGCGACTGTTGCGCGAAAGGGAGGAGCAACGAGCTTACGAACATCAGCTCGACGCGAACGAGGTACGAGGCTGAGCAACAGAGAAAGGCGGAGCGAGAGGCACGTAATAACACTCACAGTAGCAACCGACCGTGTTCCGTGCGCGGAGAATATGCGGCAAGGAGACGAAGGCGGAAACCGCCGGTCAGGACGCATAGTCGACCTCGTGAGCCCAGCCAGGGCAGGCACCCCGTTCTCAGGAACCCCCAGACACGATCAACATTATCACTCGGTGCTTGGGGATGATTCCGCTGAACTCCGCAGGAGGGATCTGGTGCGGAAGTGGAACATCGTGTTCAAGGGAGAGCGTGACGTTCAAGTCTTTTTAGAGCGGCTGGAGGCAATGGCATAAAGTTACGGGTTCGAGATGGACCATCTGCTGCCATGCGTCCCAATATTGTTGCGCGAAAAGGCTCTTCTCTGGTACCGCAACAACAAGAGAGATTGGGTCTCTTGGGAAGATTTTGTGGCGGACCTGAAATCTTTTTACCTGTCCCCGGGCATCGAACTCGAGCTGGAAGAGCAGATCCGGAACAGCGTACAGGTAGAAACCGAAACTGCGGCGGAATATGCAACAAGACTGCAAACCTTGATACGAAGACATGGCCAGATGTCGAACTCGGCCCGTCTTACCCGACTATATCAGAACATGACACCGGAATACCGACGTTACATGAAGCACACAGAGTTTGCTGACGTCCCAGGACTTTTATGGCTTGCAAGAGAGTACGAGCAACTCGTTGTTCAAGAGAAACCCCCCGCGGTCAAAGAGACCAGGCAAGCATCCCGGAAAACGGAAACTTCGTTCAATCGAAAGCCCGCGAAACCTGTCGAACCGGCATCCATAGAGATCTTCGAGTATAACTGGCGTGATTGTTGCTGACGATGCCGCCAAAAGGGGCACACCAGAGAACAATGTACGAATCGGGCGGTAAAGTTTTGTCTGCGTTGCGGAAAAATGAACGTGTATTCTCGCGAATGCTGCCCCTACCAGGGATACGCCGCGAGGACCGGTACGCGCTCCCAAAACCGGCCCGTGAACCCACAGGGAGCACCAACCCAAGTAAAGAACACTGCCCCAACCAATCCAGAGTCTCAGCCAGGCACTTCCAGCCAACAGCACTGAAGCCTGGTGAGAAACGTCCCTTCGCCGAGATAGGACTCGGTGATATAAAAATCCATGCATTGATGGATACTGAGGCAACTGCGTCTATTGTCTCCCAATGAATCTGGGACTTTATCCGCGAAAATAGACTACACATTAAACATAACCCCACTCCAATACGGGGATTGACATTAGGGAATCAAGTGATTCTATCATCTGGTACAGTTTGGGTCAATGTCCAGGAAAATAATCGCTCTTACGAGCTACCATTTCATGTCATGCCAGCGTATGCAAATGATATGCTTCTCGACGTAGATAACCTAGCGATATTAGGTTATCAGTTGCAG